>NC_092716.1:206326643-206639042 GCF_047496885.1 Scyliorhinus torazame
TGGAGTTGGAACCAGATTTTGCCACGCAGTCGTGTGCGTACAGGGAGTATAGTAGGGGCTAAGTACGCAGCCTTGCGGGGCCCTGGTATTGAGGACTATTGTGGAGGAGGTGTTGTTGTTTATTTCTAATGATTGTGGTCTGTGGGTTAGGAAGTCGAGGATCCAGTTGCAGAGGGAGGAGCCAAGCCCTAGGTTTTGGAGCTTTGTTTCACCCTCATCTGAAGATAAATGTAGTAAAGTGGTTAAAGATGCTGCTTTTATGCATCCATTGAAAAGTCAGGAATTACAAAATATATGTTTTAGCAGACCAATAAATTATCTTTAAAAAATGCATTATCTATTTTATGTCCCCATCTCAAGAGAAAGGGTATGCAACTAAGAAGGTCCCAGGCACTTTCAAATCTCAATAAATGTTATGAGGTGCAGGTGTATGGTCTTGGTCACGCACATTAATTTTCATTCCTTCTCAAACACTAAAGACATTAGGCACATTGAAATCATCTTTTAACCAAAGCAGCAATATAATTGGACAATATTAAATCATTTAAGATTGGCAAACAACCGCAGGCTCAGTAGAGCCAGCATCCGCGGGTCCTGTTGCATTAATCATTTCAATGCCACAGTTTTATTTTTGGGGGTGAGGTTTACCAGCCTGCACCGGGGGGTAGGGGCGACCAGTAAAATAAGGTGCCGCCCATCATGATTCCCCGACCATGTTCCACCATCTAGGAATTTTATCCATGGCAGCTACGACAGTGGTCTACCTTACTGCTAAAAGGAGGTGGGAAGCCAATTTGAATATGTAAAGGCCCTATTGAGGGCCGTTTTACCAGGTTATTAGCATTTTGTCAATAGCAGATCCACCCACTGGAAGGCCACCATCACGTGTAAGCCTCAGAGGGGAGGGTGGAGTTATTAAAATCAAGCAGGGGCCATGATCAGGGATTCCAGCACTTCCAGCTGCGGTTCCAGCACTTTCCACACAGGGATTTCCTCTCCACCAGCCGCCTTCCTTCTGTAAGTTGCAGGGCCACCTTCTCATTCAGGAGACTCCAGAGCAGCTGGCCAATCAGATTGGCAGGCAGCTCTCTGAGGCAGGACTTTGTCCCAAATTAGGGGCAGAGGTTCCATCGTCAGCCAATTAACGCGCCACATAGCACTAAATGGCTGTGGGGCTGCCACCACTGGTAAGGATAGATTCCTTGCCAACTTCCGTGATGGAGTGGGAAACCTCGCTGTCAAAACATTCTGCCCATTATTCGTATTGTTACCCTGTTATATTACTGAAAATTCAAAAATTCTCCCATAATACACAATCGTATCACCAAACAGATGCGCAACTGAGGAGACATGTTACTGCTCGACAGCTAAGTCATCACACTAGTCAAGTGAAAAACCATCTTTGTGTGTCAACCAATAGCAGTTAGCTTTTTTCATACAGAGAAATGCACAATAAAAAAATTATAAAAGGGACTTGATGTTTCTGGAGACCCACAAGGATGCACAAAGTGTGTTCTATTGGAAGAAAAAAAATATTTTTTGGTTTACATTCTATTTGACATTATTAAACGACAACACCATTTTTCTTTTAGCTCCTGGGCCATGTCTGAAACACAAGTCCGTGTGTGGCTCTCTCTCTCCAACAGTGTTCTGTGTGACTTACTGTTCACCCTGACATGGCAGTCAACTTCTGTATATTTAACTATTATCCTCTCCTTCATCACTCAGTCATATGCTGTCAGACTTGTTGCTGTCCGAATTGTTTTAGGTGCCTTTTTATACGGCAGCTGTTATTTTAACACATGGTCATTTTTCAAAGCTACGAGTCCTGCAGATGACATTAGTCCAATACAGAAAAATGACAGGTAATCTGAAGCCATATTATCTTATATTTTTTGGTATCAGTTCTCTTTGTCAAGTCACAAACACGCAAGGTTCCTACACAGTCCGCAATTGGCGTGACCAAGCCCTCGGGGTGAACTGGTCGAGATATCCTCTCTATTTATTTATCTAATCCAGAGATTACTAGTTTGTCATATAAGTACATGCATCACACCAAGTATCATGCTCAACACAAACAGTCATGGTCAGGAAACTTGGAATAGAGAAACTTATCAGAAATTTTCAATAGTATTATTGTGAAGACAAATATTTGGAGAGTATTACTACAAGGGATGGCAGCGTTGTGCTTCGGAGTTTATTTGAGGACCGAGAGAGTTAAAGATCAAGGTTCAAGTCTCTCCCATGATCCACTGAGTAAAGGTCCTGCCCAGTGTACGACTAAACCATGCAAAACATAAGACCCAGCCCCAGCTTTGAGCACCAGTTTGTGCTGAGTTCAGCCAAGGTGGCAGCCGGAGTTCCACAATAGGCCTCAGTAATTACAGCAGGTACAAAGTCAGTCAGTTTCCCACTCCTAATTGTAAAATGAAATGGAAAAAATACCAAATGCAGGAAATGCACAGCAGGTCACAAAGCACCTGTAAAGGGCAGCACAATGGTTAGCACTGCTGCTTCACAGCTCCAGGGTCCCAGGTTCAATTCCAGCCTCAGGTGACTGTCAGTGTGGAGTTTGCACGTTCTCCCCGTGTGTGCGTGGGTTTCCTCCGGGTGCTCCGGGTTCCTCCCACAGTCCAAAGATGTGCAGGATAGGTGGATTGGCCATGATAAATTGCCCTTCGTGACCAAAAAGGTTAGGAGGGGTTTGGGTTACGGGGATAGGGTGGACGTGAGGGCTTCAGTGGGCCGGTGCAGACTCGATGGGCCGAATGGCCTCCTTCTGCACTGTAAATTCTATGATGTTGTGTCATCCCGCTGCAGGGGCACTGCTCCAATGCCGGATTGGCTGGCATCAGTTGAGATTTTGGTGGCACGAGACGTGTCAAAAAACCCCTTAGTGTCTAAAAGATTAGGTGGGTTTGTGGGTTATGGGGATAGGGTGGGGCCGAGATCTTATGTAGGGTGCTCTTTCCAAGGGTCGGTGTAGACTTGATGGGCCAAATGGCCTCCTTCTGCACTGTAAATTCTATGATAAAAACATAACCAACATTGCCTCTCATTTTTCTTTGTTGTGCAGAGCTGGTTTATTACAGTACATTACGGATGGTTATGCAACTGCACACCTCTTAAAGGGAACATTGATCATAATGTTTACGTCTGGCTTTCTTTTTTTTCCCAGTCCCAATTGCTACTGAATGGAGTGTGTGTTTGTGAATGAGCGCAGCAACATTTTTGAGCAACTTAGAATCAGGGACAGCTGCCGTCCCATCCTTAGTGTTTGAATACTTACACAATCTCACAAACTCAACTAGACTAAAACTGTGGAGACATAAAGCTGCGCCCCTTCTGTATACATATGTATAAACTGAGACATTTATTCAGGCTATTGGGTTAAAATAAGGGGATAGGTCTTGTTTCTATCGCAAGGCCGGGAAGTAGTCCATACCGAGGCAAATAGGTTGTGTCAAAGGAAAAAGGTTTAATGCAACAGAACAAGAATACAGAGCAGTTACTCTACTACAGGAGCACACTCACAGTTCATGGCCCTCCAGTTTTATACAGGATGTGGAATGGGGGTGGGGGGGGGGGGGGCGGGGGGGGGTGCCCCACCCCTCGGTGGGGGAGTGTGTATTCCTCATATCGATCCCCCAGTCTCATTAATCTCAGGTTCTTGCATTGCTCCCCCCGAAGTCCGTAGCGGCGCCATCGCACACACAACTGGGCCGAGACGGAGAGGCAGGAGGTGAGGACGGACGTCAGCCTCTCTTAGGAAATGGTTGGCCCTCAACGGGGACAGACGGAGGAGGGCCTGGCAACGATTGGTAGAATTGGGTGCGCCTATTACGTCCAGATCAGCGGGGAATTTTGGGCACCTGTGGCGTTGGTGGGGGAGGCACCGACGGCCCCAGTACCAGGGCAGTCGAGTCCATCTCTGAATCAGAGGAGTCTGACGGGGAGTTGGGTAGAACAGTGGGGCCACCATGTGGCACAGCGGGATGGAGACATCGTAGGGGTCCAACAGGGCCCACAGGGTTGATGGAGGAGCCACCCACGGTTGCGTGCCGGATGCCTGTCTCTAAGGTGATCCACGTGGCATTTCACTTGTTGGTGCCCACTTGTAGGTGATATGAGCTCAGCCCATCCGTTGCTGAACAGCCCCACTTAAGACAGCCGTCATCCTGAGCATAATTACGGATATAAACCTCGTCCCTGAGGCAAAAAAATAACTGGACACTTGGAATGTGGAACCGGGATCTGAAGATCCCTACATCGGGCAACAGCAACCCCAATCTCGTCCTCGATGCCGGTAGTCCGGTAAGCAAACAGAAATTGCACCAACGAGACAATGCCCTGTTTCCTCAAACCCTGCCTCAGGGTCTCAAAGGCTTTCTCAGCCAACCTGTTTGACGCTAGATGGTAGGGGGCTGTCCTGACATTGTACGGTGGAGCAGAAGAAGGCTGATAAATCTTGACTCGTGAATGAGGGTCCATTATTGGACACGACGACCTCCAAAATCCCGTGGGTGGAGAAGGAAAGGCGGAGTTTCACGATCGTCATTGCCGTGGTGATTGATGGCATTTGGTGGACCACCATCCATTTGGAATGCATATCAATTAGCAGAAGAAACATTGAGCACTTAGATCTGAGGCCTCCTGGAGCCCCCGGGCCTCCACGTAAAAAGTAAATTGTTGTTTAAAATCACACCAATGGCGTCTACGTTATCAGTCGTGAGGAGTGGGCCGGGAGTCTTGGGTGCTTCCATCTTGCTTCACCTGGTCATCTTGAGTTTCGCAGCCGATCTCTTTCTTGTCGAGCCTTCGAATGCCCTTTTTGATTTTTTTATTGCCGTATCTAGTTTTTCCTAACTGCACCCATTTGACATTCACTCCGTGGTACTCTGTCTGTATGCACGAATGGCGAGGTCTTTGTAGTTGAAGTGATCAGAAACATACGGCTTTGTAAATGAACAAAACTGTTTATTAATTAACTACAGGGTTTCTATGATGTAATATTACAGTTGGATACGATGGCTAAATACAAACAACTATGATTAACTGTTATTAATTACTGTTGACTCAGGAGCTGCTCGATATGCCACTGTACTCTGCTTGGTCCAGCTTCTCTATGTCTCTGTGTTGTCCAGCAGAATACATCTTGTCTTCCAGTGATGTACTCCTGTCAGCTCGCCACCTGTGGTTGGAGGCTAGAATGCATCCCATGTGGCCTGTCTTCCGGTGACCTACTCCTGTCGCCACGCCACCTGCAGTCGGATGCTAGAATACTAATCTGTACATACAGGCACTAATGTTTACATACCTTTTGGTTATTATATTATATGCAAGGATGATAGTTCACTTAGCCTCACAGAGATCCTTTTGCGTCCACTCATGAATACGCAAGGCCGTGACAGGAAGAGTAGCCATATAATTTAATACGGCTGGCAATCTGTCGACACGGTGGGGAGGCACAGGGGTGGCCGAACGTGTATTCATAAGTCGCAAGTAGCAATGCCCAGTGTTGAATTTGGGCCGAGGCTATGGGCGGAATGGCCTTATCTTTAAAAAGGCCCAGCAGAGGTTTGTAGTTGGTGATCAATAAGAAACGCCTCCTGTAACATATTGATGGAATTTCTTGACGGCAGGGATCACTGCCAAGCCTTCTTTATCGATGGGGGCATAGCAACAGCTGCCAGGGTCCTGGACGTATAGGCAATAGGCCTCTCTGAGCTACCCGGCATTTGATGCGCCTACACAGTACTGATCCTGTATGGGGAGACATCACAGGTGATGAACAAAGGTTTTCGAGAATCACAGAACATCAGCAAGCCCACGGTTGTCAGGAGCCTCTGTATCTGCCGGAAAGCGGCTTCCTGGTCGGTGCCCCAATGCTATTCAGAGTTTTTCCTTAAAAGAGAATGTAGAGGGACCAGAATAACTGTCAGGTGTGGAGCGAATTTTCCATAAAAATTAAAGAGGCCTAAACTACCTCAGAGTCGTAGCGTCGGTTGTAGCTGATCCATTTGGGTGTCCTTCACCTTGTCTACCGCGGGGTGGAGGCCAGCGCTGTCCACTCGGTACCCCCGTTAGATCAATGCGCACGCATGAAAAACATATTTCTCTTGAAGCAGACGAATGCCGAAGGCCAAAAATCTGCAGAGCACTGTCTCCAGACTTCCAGGTGTTCCTCTTCCGAACACCGGTGACCAAAACATCACCCAGATAAACGGCCACGTAGCACGCTTTCCATGTGCGCTGGAAAATGGCACATGCGGAAGACACCCCAAAAGGCAAACTCATGTATTCAAACAGGCCCCATTGGGTGTTGATAGTGACATAACGCCGTGAGGCCTCATCCAATGGCAGCTGCAGATATGTGCTGCTCATGTCTAATTTTGTGAATGTTAATGCCGTCGTCCAGTTTGGCATAAAGGTCTTCTATTCGCGGAAGCGGATATTTATACTGTGGGAAGCAGTATTCACGGTTAATTTATAATCCCCACAAACGTGGACAGAGCTTGAGGATGGGAACAACTGAAGCGGCCTAATTGCCAAATCAAACAGGCCAGCTTATGTCCAATGCTTCCAGATTATCTAACTTTGAATTAACTTTGTCAATTAAGATGTATGGAACAGGGTGGGCCCGAAAAAATCGAGGGTGGGCCAGAGGGTCGACGTTAATCCCTGCTACCGCTCCTTTGATGGAGCCGAACCCTGGGCGGAATACTTCGGGACACTTCCCCAAAACAACACATAAACCGTCCAAGCTGACCTGCAGAACTTGGCTCCAATCTAAGTGTAAATTGCGGAGCCAATCGTGGCCCAACAAACTAACCCATCCCCATTAGCCACCATTGAAGGCAATTGGGCCTTCTGGTGACCGTACACTATGGGGTTCCTCATTGTTCTGGTAATGCATGGTTGTTCTCCAGTACAGGTGGCGAGACGCGCTGTACTCTTAGATAGGACATACACCCGGGTCCCCCTTCAAATATCTTCAAAAGTTTTAAAACCTACCAACACCGCCACTCCGGTGTCAAGTTCCATTTGCAACAGACGGCCATTTATTCAGATGGGAAATCGCGGCAGGTGCCGGTTTGATGCCAAATCGCAATTCTCCAGCATCACGACAGCGGCGTCAATGCATTCCGGAACACACTGTGGTAGTATGCATTAGGGGTCATGTGGGACTGTGAAGCCATGATGTCATTGGCTGTCAGGTCCCGGGTCCTGGTTGGACGTTGACCTCTAGCTCCGCCCTGAAGGCGGAGTATAAGTACCTGGAGTCCTCCCCCGCAGGCAGTCTACTACTGAACTGCGGGGGAACAGACACGCTTAATAAAGCCTCATCGACTTCACTCTATTCGTCTCTCGGAGTCTTTGTGCGCTACAATTTATTAAGCGTGACTAAAGGACTATGGAGCTCAGGATCATCACAGAATGCCTGAGGATCAGCCCCCACGCAGTGAACGCGGCAGCAGCTTTCAAGCACTGGCAGACTTGTTTCGAGGCCTACCTCAGAACGGCCACCGGCCGGGTCACAGAAGACCAAAAACTACAGGTCCTGCACTCGAGGTTAAGCACGGAGATTTTCTCTCTCATCGAAGACGCAGAGGATTTCCAGACGGCGTTCGCAGCACTAAAAAGTCTCTATGTCCGCCCAGTAAACCAGATCTACGCTCGCTATCAACTCGCAACGAGACGGCAAAGTCCCGGAGAATCGATAGATGAATTCTACGCCGCGCTACTAATTTTGGGACGAGCCTGCAGCTGCCCGTCGGTGAACGCAAATGAACACACGGACATGTTAATGCGCAATGCTTTTGTGGCAGGTATGAACTCCTCCCAAATCCGCCAAAGACTTCTAGAAAAAGAGTCGCTAGGACTCTCAGAGACACGGGCCCTAGCAGCCTCCCTAGACGTGGCCGCGCGAAATACCCGCGCCTACGGCCCCGACCGCGTGGCAGCCCATTGGGCTCCGTACGTACCCGTCACGACAAACCCACCCCCCCCCCCGGACACCCCACAGGCTTGCGCGGTCCAAACGCCAAGTCGCACCGGGGGCGTCCGCTGCTATTTCTGCGGCCAGGCGAAACACCCCCGGCAGCGCTGCCCGGCCCGCGCAGCGATCTGTAAGAGCTGCGGGGAAAAGGGCCATTTTGCGGCTGTGTGCCGGTCGCGCGAGGTCGCCTCTGTCCCGGGAGAACAGGGAGCCCTGCACGCCGTTTACGCTCCCCAAACCCCCCCCCCCACCCCCCGCGCCCCATGTATGACCCACCGGCGCTACCACTTTGGGTCCCGACCACCGCTCTCCCGGGAGAACAGGGAGCCCTGCACGCCGTTTACGCTCCCAAACCCCCCCCCCGCGCCCCACTTATGACCCGCCGGCGCTACCAATTTGGGTCCCGACCACCGCTGTCCCCGGAGAAGAGGGAGCCCCGTGCGTTCCTAACGCTCCCCAGCGCCCCATGTGCGACCCGCAGACGCCGCCATTTTGGGTCCCGGCCACCACGAGGGGAGGAAGGGCGCCGCCATCTTGGACCACCCCAGACCTGTACGACGCATGGGGGGGGGCATTTGTCCACCCCCGCCGCCATCTTGTGACCCCCCAGCCATGTGCGATGCATGGGGGCAGCCATCTTGTTCACCCCCGACGCCATCTTGGACGGCAACAACGGACCCCAGTGTCGACGGCTCCACGGGGTTCGAAGAAGACGCTCAACCACTACAACCATGTCTCGCTTCAATGACGCTGGACCAAGCTCGGCCCCGGACACTCCAGACGACGACGACAACGGTGCTGATAAACGGGCATGAGACACCATGCCTAGTCGACTCCGGGAGCACGGAGAGCTTTATCCACCCCGACACGGTAAGACGCTGTTCTTTGACCATCCATCCCAGCGCACAAAAGATTTCCCTAGCTGCAGGATCCCACTCCGTACAGATCAAAGGCTTCTGCATAGTGACCCTAACGGTGCAAGGGAGGGAGTTCAAAAACTGCAGGCTCTCCGTCCTTCCCCAACTCTGCGCCCCCACATTACTGGGATTAGACTTCCAGTGCAATCTACAGAGCCTAACCTTCAAATTCGGCGGCCCAATACCCCCACTCACTATCTGCGGCCTCGCAACCCTCAAGGTGCAACCCCCGTCCTTGTTTACAAACCTCACCCCAGATTGCAAACCCGTCGCCACTAGGAGCAGACGGTACAGCGCCCAGGACCGGACCTTCATTCGGTCCGAAGTCCAGCGGCTACTAAAGGAAGGCATAATCCAGGCCAGCAATAGTCCTTGGAGAGCACAGGTGGTAGTAGTAAAGACAGGGGAGAAGCAAAGGATGGTCATAGACTATAGCCAGACCATCAACAGGTACACACAACTAGACGCGTACCCTCTCCCCCGCATATCCGACATGGTCAATCGGATTGCCCAATATAAGGTCTTCTCCACCGTGGACCTCAAGTCCTCCTACCATCAGCTCCCCATCCGCCCAAGTGACCGCAAGTACACAGCCTTCGAGGCAGACGGGCGATTATACCATTTCCTAAGGGTACCATTTGGCGTCACAACCGGGGTCTCGGTCTTCCAACGAGAGATGGACCGAATGGTTGATCAACACGGGTTGCGGGCCACGTTCCCGTATCTCGACAATGTAACCATCTGCGGCCACGATCAGCAGGACCACAACGCCAACCTCCAAAAATTCCTCCAGACCGCTAAAGCCTTGAACATCACGTACAACGAGGACAAGTGCGTTTTTAGCACAAACCGGCTAGCCATCTTGGGCTACGTAGTGCGCAATGGGATAATAGGCCCCGACCCCGAACGTATGCGCGCCCTCATGGAATTTCCCCTCCCTCACTGCTCAAAAGCCCTAAAACGCTGCCTGGGGTTCTTTTCATACTACGCCCAGTGGGTCCCCCGTACGCAGACAAGGCCCGCCCCCTAATACAGACCACGACCTTCCCTCTGTCGACAGAGGCTTGCCAGGCCTTCAGCCGCATCAAAGCGGATATCGCAAAGGCCACGATGCGCGCCATCGACGAGTCCCTCCCCTTCCAGGTCGAGAGCGACGCCTCCGACGTAGCTCTAGCGGCCACCCTTAACCAAGCGGGCAGACCCGTGGCCTTCTTCTCCCGAACCCTCCACGCCTCAGAAATCCGCCACTCCTCAGTGGAAAAGTAAGCCCAAGCCATAGTGGAAGCTGTGCGACATTGGAGGCATTACCTGGCCGGCAGGAGATTCACTCTCCTCACGGACCAACGGTCGGTAGCCTTCATGTTCGATAATGCACAGCGGGGCAAAATCAAAAACGACAAGATCTTAAGGTGGAGGATCGAGCTCTCCACCTTCAACTACGAGATCTTGTATCGTCCCGGAAAGCTGAACGAGCCGTCCGATGCCCTATCCCGCGGCACATGTGCCAACGCACAAATTAACCGCCTCCAAACCCTCCACGAGGACCTCTGCCACCCGGGGGTCATTCGTTTTTACCACTTTATCAAGTCCCGCAACCTCCCATACTCTTTAGAGGAGGTCCGTACAGTAACAAGGAACTGCCACATTTGCGCAGAGTGCAAACCGCATTTTTTCAGGCCGGATGGTGCGCACCTGATTAAGGCTTCCCGCCCCTTTGAACGCCTTAGTCTGGATTTCAAAGGACCCCTCCCCTCCACCGACCGCAACATATACTTCCTTAATGTGGTGGACGAGTACTCCCGCTTCCCATTCGCCATCCCCTGTTCTGACATGACCGCGGCCACAGTCATTAAAGCCCTGAACACCATATTCACACTGTTCGGTTGCCCCGCATACGTCCACAGCGACAGGGGGTCCTCCTTCATGAGTGACGAGCTGCGCCAGTTCCTGCTCAGCAACGGTATAGCCTCGAGCAGGACGACCAGCTACAACCCCCGGGGGAACGGGCAAGTAGAGAGGGAGAACGGCACGGTCTGGAAGACCGTCCTACTGGCCCTACGGTCCAGGGACCTCCCAGTTTCACTCCTCCCGGACGCCCTCCACTCCATCCGGTCACTACTCTGTACTAGCACTAACCAAATGCCTCATGAGCGCCTCCTTGTCTTCCCCAGGAAGTCCTCCTCTGGAACGTCGCTGCCGACCTGGCTGGCGGCCCAAGGACCCATCTTGCTCCGAAAGCATGTGCGGGCGCACAAGTCGGACCCGTTGGTCGAAAGGGTTCACCTCCTTCACGCGAACCCGCAGTACGCTTATGTGGAGTACCCCGACGGCCGACAGGACGCGGTCTCCCTGCGAGATCTGGCGCCCGCCGGCAACACACACACCCCCCCCCCGACACCAATCACCCACCCCCCCCCCCCTTCCTGCCACCGCCGCACCCCGCGACCGCCCCCGTCCCAGGAGGATCAGTCCTCCTCCCAGGCCCGACCAGGAATGAAGCCAAAGCTGAAACCGTAAGGCTCCCGGAGACGACAACACCGGAACAAGCACCACCACCACCACCGGGGCCGAGGCGATCGACACGGACGACCAGACCGCCCGACCGACTCGTGGCGTCGATCTAACAGTACAATATGTGGACTTTTTAACAAGAACATTTTGTCTTTTCCTGACGATTACTGTAAATAGTTTGAAACAAAAAAAAACCTTGTACATACTGTAATAACATGCGAAAGTTTTCCTCCCAGGACCAGCCTTGTAAACCCTTACCACCATGCGAAGCATCACCCCGCCGGGTTCATTTTTAACAAGGGGTGAATGTGGTAGTATGCATTAGGGGTCATGTGGGACTGTGAAGCCATGATGTCATTGGCTGACAGATCCCGGGTCCTGTTTGGACGTTGACCTCTAGCTCCGCCCTGAAGGCGGAGTATAAGTACCTGGAGTCCTCCCCCGCAGGCAGTCTACTACTGAACTGCGGGGGAACAGTCACGCTTAATAAAGCCTCATCGACTTCACTCTATTCGTCTCTCGGAGTCTTTGTGCGCTACACACACATACAGTTGATACTGTTTGCATATCTTTGGAGGGCCCGACCTGGTATTCACCAAGGCCGCCGCGATTCTCCTTCTCCGATGGGCCAATAAATCCCGATAAATTGGTTCACTTGTGCTTTTAAAAATCGTGAAACAGGTGTGGCGGCTGCTGAGGGAGAGAGAGAGGGTGTACAGAAGGTGTCCAACATCGCCATAGTTTGCTGACAGTTGTGTCGCTGGCCAGGGGGCATCTGCCAGGGCCTGGGGGAGTATTGAGGGGTGGCCAGGAGCTGAGCTGTGGGATCGGGGTGGACAGGCAGGGAACACCATTGCCGCAGCCGGCAAAGCATCCATGCACCTGCGCACACCGCTAACAACCCACTTTGAACTTAGTGCCACAGGCCAGGTGTCCCTCTCAGGGCACCTTCCTGGGAGCCCTCAGGCCCCAGTCGACCCATCACCTGTCTGGGCATGCTCCAGCGCAACCAGTGCCATCTTGTTGGCTAGGATGAGCGTATGTGGAGATTGTAATGTGGACATGTGGCTGCAGCTTGTCAGCCTCCCGAGTGTCCATCACGGATCCGGGGAATCCCACACCATTTTTCATTGGAATCGATTGTGTTCAACGCGGCACCAGTGCTAGCCCCTCAATGGTAGCAGAATCGATCCAGGTGCAGCGCCGGTTTTGCTGTTGTAAAAGTCAATGGGTTCTGCGTTGGCATCAACACTTAGGGCTGGATTCTCTGATTTTGAGGCTATAAGAACATAAGAACTAGGAGCAGGAGTAGGCCACCAGGCCCTTCGAGCCTGTCCTGCCATTCAATGAGATCATAGAACATAGAACATTACAGCGCAGTACAGGCCCTTCGGCCCTTGATGTTGCGCTGACCTGTGAAACTACTCTAAAGCCCATCTACACTATTCCCTTATTGTCCAAATGTTTATCCAATGACCATTTGAATGTCCTTCGTGTTGGCGAGTCCACTACTGTTGCAGGCAGGGCATTCCACGCCCTTACTACTCTCTGAGTAAAGAACCTACCTCTGACATCTGTCTTATATCTATCTCCCCTCAATTTAAAGGTATGTCCCCTCGTGCTAGACATCACCATCTGAGGAAAAAGGCTCTCACTGTCCACCCTATCCAATCCTCTGATCATCATGGCTGATCTTTTGTGGACTCAGCTCCATTTTCCCGCCTGAACACCATAACCTTTATTCTTCAAAAAACTATCTATCTTTATCTTGAAAACATTTAGTGAAGGAGCCTCAATTGCTTCACTGGGCAGGGAATTCCATAGATTCACAGCAGTTTGGGTGAAGAAGTTCCTCCTAAACTCAGTCCTAAATCTACTTCCCCTTATTTTGAGGCAATGCCGCACCCCCCCCCCCCCAGTTCTGCATTCACCCGCCAGAGAAAAAACCTTCCCGCATCTATCCTATCTATTCCCTTCATAATTTTATACGTTTCTATAAGATCCCCCCCCCCCGCATCCTTATAAATTCCAACCAGTACAGTTCCAGTCTACTCAACCTCTCCTCCTAACCCAACCCCCTTAACTCTGGGATTAACCTAGTGAATCTCCTCTGCACACCCTCCAGGCCAGTACGACCTTTCTCAGGTAAGGAGACCAAAACTGAACACAATACTCCAGGTGTGGCCTCACTAACACCTTATACAATTGCAGCATAACCTCCCTAGTCTTAAACTCCATCCCTCTAGCAATGAAGGACAAAACTCCATTTGCCTTCTTAATCACCTGTTTCACCTGTAAACCAACTTTTTGCAACACATGCACTAGGGCACCCAGGTCCCTCTGCACAGCAGCATGTTTTAATATTTTATCATTTAAATAATAATCCTTTTTGCTGTTATTCCTACCAAAATGGATAACCTCACATTTGTCAACATTGTACTCCATCTATGTTCGGAGCATGCGTCTTGTCATACAGCCAAAAGGTCGGCGGCGCCCCCGCACCGATGCTCCGCAAGGTGGGGGGCTAGCAGCCGCGCCACATAAAACCCCCGGCGTTCCCGACAGAAACGGACGGAGAATTGCCGGGTCCATGGCAACGCGTGAGCACGAAGGTGATCTGCAGCGGTCGCGCCGTACAACATGGCACCGGCTGCGCGCAGACCCGGCCTGACAGATAGTGCCCCCCTATAGCCCCCCCTCGCCACCCCTGGACCACCCCCCACCAGTCCCCCATCCCTCACCAAAGCCCCCCCAACCAGCGGAACAGCTCCCCCCCCCCCCCGCCCGCTGTGGCGGCGCTACACACGTCGGGAAGTCGGCCCATCAGGGACGGAGCATGGGAGGGCCATTCAGGTGACATCCTGAGGCCATCCCAATGATGTGCGGCGTACTCACTGATGATGCCATTTTGGTGGGGGCGGAGCATCCAAAAACTGGCACCGTCCCCAATTTTGGCGTCCAAAGGGATTCTCCGCCCCATCGCCAAATGCGATTTCGGCATCGGCAATAGGAAAATACGGTCCTTAGACTCAGAAACGGAGAATCTCGTCCCAAGTCTCTGCCCCCACTGCGGTGATGAACATCGCCACTTGCTGCTCATTCTTTGTAATGGCATTGGCCAAAAGAAGAAGCACACGTGCTCAGTGTAGCGAACCCAACTCTCCCAAGCTTCATCAAACGGATCCAACCGACCAAACAACGGCCTTCCGGGGTGCGGGTGAACCCAACCAGAACTCAAGGCTTTGGAGGCAGCATCATCCAGACACCATAGTTTACTCCTCATCGCCAGTATTATATGGTCATGAAAGGAGTCCACACTGAGACTAATAGGCTGAGTCAAAGGAAAAAGTGTTAATGCAACAGAACAAGAGTACAGAGCAGTTACAGGAGCCAACTCACAATTCATGGCCCTCGGGTTTTATACAGGATGTAGAAGGGGGGGGGGGGCGCCCCCGCCTCTCAGTGGGGGAGTGTGTGTTCCCCATATCAATCCCCCAGTCTCATAACTGTACCATGACCTGCTTACGGTTTCATTAGTGTCCCATGAACTGCTTAGCCCCAGGTTATGACAGTTTCATTTCTGGATAGTTTCCCTTTCAATGGGCCAGTTTTGCTAAAGACAAATAAAATTATTGGAAATGTTAAATCCACTACTACAGGGGTTGGTTTAGCACAGAGCTAAAGAGCTGACTTTCAAAGCAGGCCAAGCTGCACGGGTTCAATTCCCGTACCAGCCTCCCCGAACAGGCGCCGGAATGTGGCGACTAGGGGCTTTTCACAGTAACTTCACTTAAACTTGTGACAATAAGCGTTTTCATTTTTCAATCTGATGCAAAGGCCTCAGCTCACTAATTCCCAGTCCCGTCAATGAATGATCACTGAGTTTGGAATACATCTCATTATAACATTCATGTAAGTGCCTGCACACAGTGTGACCCTTACTGCAGTATGTACACTGTATCAAATCATTCCCTGATAGAGTGTGTAAACCTCTTGAAGAAAACAATAGGTGCATTTAAGGCAAAACTGGATAAGTGCATGAGGGAGAAACAAATATACAGTGGGGTATTCCGGTCCCACACCAGCGCACAGGGGTCCCGGCAATGAGGTGTGCAGTCACAGGGAAATCCCATTGACAACGAAGTGGTCGCCAAATCCTGTTGGCGGGCGCCTCCGCTGCCAGAAATCACACGGCGAGTTGGTCAGTAAATACCGGCCGTAACGTTTTGCTGATAGGGTTAGAGGTGGGAGGAAGCTCAAGTGGACCATAAACACTGGCATGAACCAGCTGTGCAGCAATTTCTGTGCAGTTCTGTGGATTTTTTTAAAAATGTGGCCACCATAAGATAAGTAATGAGGTGATCCAGGTGCATGCCATCACACTTATTTCCTTCATAGAAGAGATATCTAAACAATACGTACACAATAACACTGAAATGTTAATGAAGAAATCATCGCACTTTAATTAAATATGTAGAAAAAAACAAAATGAGTAAAAGCATTGAGATTAACAGAAAGATGGACAGCAAGGGGTGATTGTTAAACTGCAATCTAATTGAACAGTTCCAGTGATATCGCAGATTGAGAGAGTGCAGCCTCAAATTAGATTACAAACACTGAAGTTGTTTCCTGAAATTGGTCATTATTTGCATAGGGCCTTCTGGCTTCTGCCATTAGATTGGTCAGTCTCCCTGCTTGACTGCAGTCATGTTGTGACAGCCACAAGAGGCACAAAAGTTGCAAGCAATTTTCAGATTGGGAATTGGAAAGAATGAAAGATATGTTGGTTCAAAATTGGTGGATTAAAAGTAAACTGCTTTCCTTGTTAATAATAAAAAAAAGTGGCTCGACTGAAGTGAAGGGTTTTATTATGCTCCAGCTTCTGATGTGTCACTTAAATGTAATTGATGTGAACTAACGGTTGACAACAATGTTCAGTTGTTATTGAAAGACTGATATGAAATGGCAATCTGGATTACCCTAGATTATAGAACATTCTCCGCCACCAGAGATTCTGCGGGGGCGGGAATCGCGCCGTGCCGGTCGGCCGGAATCGCGATGGTCGGCGGGTCCACCCCCGGCGATTCTCCAGCACGCGATGGGCCGAAATCCCGCCGCTGTCAACCCTCGCCAGCCGTCGTGGATTAGACCTCCATTTGAACAGCTGGACAAGGCGGCACGGGCAGGCTCCGGGGTCCTGTGGGGGGCGCGGGGCGATCTGGCCCGGGGGGGTGCTCCCACAGTGGCCTGGCCTGCGATCGGGGCCCACCGATCCGCGGGCGGGCCTGTGCCGTGGGGGCACTCTTTTTCTTCCGCCTTCGCCATGGTCTTCACTATGGCGGAGGCGGAAGAGACCCCCTCCCCTGCGCATGTGTGGGGATGCCGCGAGCGGCCGCTGACGATCCCGCGCATGCGTCGCCCGGTGAAGTCCTTTCGCCGCCGGCTGTTGTGGCGCCAAAGGCCTTTCCCGCCAGCTGGCGGAGCGGAAACCGCTCCGGCGCGGGCCTTGCCCCTCAAGGTGAGGGCTTGGCCCCTAAAGGTGCGGAGAATTCCACACCTTTGGGGCGACCCGACGCCGGACTGATCCGCGCTGTTTTTGGCGCCGGGTAGCGGACATCGCCCCGTTTGCGGAGAATCCCGCCCATGGTATACACCCATGTATGCTTCACCCGGTGCCGGTGTTATGTAGTTACATTGTGTACTTTGTGTTGCCCTATTATGTATTTTCTTTTATTTCCTTTTCTTTTCATGTACTTAATGATCTGTTGAGCTGCTCGCCGAAAAATACTTTTCACTGTACCTTGGTACACGTGACAATAAACAAAATCCAAATTTAAAGTCTTAGATCTTATATTGTATGCACTGCAAATTCGATTTCTGGGCAAATTAAAACAATTTGTGCATTTTAAAAAAAGCTCTTTTTGTTAATCCTGGGCAAGAAAAGTATAAATATTATTATTTAATTAATAAAATTGAATTATCCAGTATTTGGTTTTCGAGGGGCAGACTTGTGCATTGTCAACATCTGAAAGCATTTCACACAATGAATTACTTTTGAACTGCAGCAGGCAATTGTTATGGAGGAAAACGAGAAGCCAATCTGCAATAGAAACCTTCCACACATGAATTTGGAACAAATTACCAGTGAATATTTTTGTAATGAGGGGAGACTATGTTTCTCTCCTCTTTTATTACTACCAAGTCTTTGGTAGTAATAATTATAAGGAAAAGATAAATGCAGAGTTAAAGGGACTAAAAAGTATAGGTGTCTGTTCAAAGAATTCCTTCAATGTCTGTATCAAAATTTATTTAAGTAAAAATCTATACATTATTGTTATTTACCATTCAACAGTGACGTATAACTAACGTTCCTCCTTTCCTGCTTTCAGAAACTGTTATATGCACATCAATGGGAAAGTGTTTCAGGACTCCTACTCATTGATCTAGAATTGCGTTGTCATTCTAATCTCTAAAGGCGGAAGAAAAAGAGTGCCCCCACGGCACAGGCCCGCCCGCGGATCGGTGGGCCCCGATCGCAGGCCAGGCCACTGTGGGAGCACCCCCCCGGGCCAGATCGCCCCGCGCCCCCCACAGGACCCCGGAGCCTGCCCGTGCCGCCTTGTCCAGCTGTTCAAATGGAGGTCTAATCCACGACGGCTGGCGAGGGTTGACAGCGGCGGGATTTCGGCCCATCGCGTGCTGGAGAATCGCCGGGGGTGGACCCGCCGACCATCGCGATTCCGGCCGACCGGCACGGCGCGATTCCCGCCCCCGCAGAATCTCTGGTGGCGGAGAATTCGGGACACGGCAGGGGCGGGATTCACGCCAGCCGCTGCCGATTCTCCGACCCGGTGGGGGGGTCAGAGAACCACGCCCCATATCTCTCAATGAAAGGACAAAAGTTAAAGAGGAACTGAATAAAGTAATGCTGCCACTTTTTGCAATTGTTATTTGGAAACTCAACATTTGGAATATTCTATCCACTGTGGAATTGTGGATTAGCCAAGCCACAAATCCCTATTATACTGGTAGTTGGTGGTACATCACTGGGATATTCTGTTACTAATCCTGCTAAAAAAAAAACCTGTGCAGGCTAATGAAATGTACAATAATGAATCATCAATGCTACTTCACTCTGTCAGAGCCTGTATCCTGTATCTCTCACTTCCAACTCACAGCCTTTCATTTATTTTCCCTAACATAATTCCAAAGGCGCAGATAAAGGTGGCTTCAAATGCACAATTTTTTTTTGTTGCGTACTGTCGACCATCATCATTTTAGAATGTACTCCGGAGGTTAGTTGAATCGTTTGACACGTTTGCAGTTTGTCACCCATTTGTTCCTCCAATTTCTGCCAAATCTGTGAACTCTACAGAAGAAGAAATGGGATTTTTAAAAAATCCCATGCGGTCTTTTCCCAAATAGTAAATCATCGATCATTTGCTGGAGATTCAGTAAATGTTTTCAAAAAGGAAGAAAAATGCCAGCAGTTCATTGTAATGCAGTTTTAAACACTGGCTTTATTTTTCTTGCTTATATGATGAGTGTTGAAATCAAAGGTGCTGATGCGTGTTCTTCACATGAAGGGTTTGTTACTTATAACTTTTGTAATCAAAACGAAAAGGAATTATTTGCCTTTATGAAATTTTCTGCGATGAACGCAAAACAAATGTTGTCCTGTAAAGCAAAATCTCGATCATAGAATGGTTACAGCACCAGAGGCAGCCACCATTCTACCAGTTTCAGCTCTCTGGAAGAGCAACTCACCTAGTCCCGCTCCCCCTCTTTTATCCCTGCGGTCTTCAAATTCTTTGGCTTCAGCTAATTATCCAATTCACTTTTTAAAGCCACAGTTGAATCTGCCTCAACCAAACTCTCAAGCAGAGCACTGCAGCTCCTAACTAAAGACCGAGTAAAAAAGATTTTCCTTATGGCTTGTTTGTCAATCACCTTTATACCTGTGCTCTGGTTCTCGACCCTTCCACCAGTGGGGACAGTTCCTCCCTATCTACTCTGCCCAGATCCCTCATGATTTTGAAATTCTCCTCTTAATCTTCTCCAAGGAGGTCAACTTTTCCAAAAGTAAGACAGTTTTGTGGCTAAGAAGAGAGACTAAATCGAACCAAATTTAAAGAAAGGCCTACAATTAAATTAGAAATGACAATACATGAAGACATTTCTGAGGAATATAAAAGATGCAGTGGAGTGATGAAAATGGTGGGAATTTCCAGTCGGCTGAATCTTTTGATTTTGATTTGATTTGATTTATTATTGTCACATATATTAGTATACAGTGAAAAGTATTGTTTCTTGCATGCTGTACAAACAATGCATACCGTACATAGGGAAGGAAGGAGAAACTGCAGAATATAATGTTACAGTTATAGCAAGGTGGAGAGAAAAGATCAACTTAATACGAGGTAGGTCCATTCAAACGTCTGATGGCAGTAGGGAAGAAGCTGTTCTTGAGTCGGTTGGTACGTGACCTCAAACTTTGGTATCGTTTTCCTGACGGAAGAAAGTGGAAGAGAGTATGTCCGGGGTGCGTGGGTCCTTACTTATGCTGGCTGCCTTTCTGAGGCAGCGGGAATTATCGATAGAGTCAATGGATGGGAGGCTGGTTTGCGTGATGGACTGGGTTACATTCACAACCTTTTGTAGTTTTGTGCGGTCTTGGGCCGAGCAGCCTCCATACCAAGCTGTGATACAACCAGAAAGAATGCTTTCTATGGTGCATCTGTAGAAGTTGGTGAGGGTCGTAGCTGACATGCCAAATTTCCTTAGACTTCTGAGAAAGTAGAGTCGTTGGTGGGCTTTCTTGACTATAGTGTCGGCATGGGGGGACCAGGACAGGCTGTTGGTGATCTGTACACCTAAAAACTTGAAGCTCTCGACCCTTTCTACTTCGTTCCCATTGATGTAGACGATGAAGATGGTGATCTTCCAGTCGCACTGAAGGCAATCACTTGCCCCCACCCCTCCCCCCATGGCGAGATCCACAGCGGTCAGGCAGGCCACACGAAACACAGCAGACATTGACAGGACCGGAAAATTCTGCCCTGAGTCTCAAGGCGAAGATTAATGTTTAATGTAAAAGATGACAAAACACCACTCGGTGATCAGGAAGAGATTAGTGGAGAATAAAGGTCTGTTTATCCATTGTGCTCTACTCTAAGGCAGGTCCTGGTTTATAAGACTGCATTTCAAAAGTACTGATTTGACTGTAAATGGCTTTGGGTATCCTGAAGTTGTGAAAGGCACTTAATTTCTAACTCAGATTTCACATGCGACTCCTGAGCCACTTACCAAGAAAGAGCGGCTGAGGTTGTTTCCTGGTGTTTTTTTCGTTGATTCTATCTGGGGAGCACCTTCCCAGGCAGGGGGGGCTACTTGTCCAATTTTGTATCAGACAGTTTAGTTTTTAGCCAAGTTGGCCACTATCCGGTTACAAGATGCTTTCATGTCTGCTTTGTGAACAAATGTCAGAGGCTCCAGTGTGCGATGAAGTCATTCCCCCTCCCTATCCCGTTCCCCCACTGTGCCACAGTGTTTTGGTGTCCAGTATTCTTTGTCTCTGGTCGTGAACACTTTACTTTCAGCTGATAACCAAGGATGGGAATAGAGGGATACGGACCCAGGAAGTGTAGAAGATTGTAGTTTAGTCGGGCAGCATGGTCAGCACGGGCTTGGAGGGCCGAAGGGCCTGTTCCTGTGCTGTACATTTCTTTGCTCTTTGTTATTCGCCAACCTACTCTTTACAAAAGGGAAGGGGCGAGTGGCAGAGGCAGCTATACCCTTCGGACAGGAGTGGGATTCTAACCCAACCCACCTTACTTAAAAGCAGAATACATAGATGATGTGAGGCTCAATGTTGTTTAAAATTCATTTTTATTCAATGCTGGAGCCAATTTTCTCAGAGAAGGAGTTCCATTGATGCTAGCGACCTGCATTACATTGTATGCAAGCCCAAAAAAGTGAGTGTCGGCATGCTAATCGAATGTACAAGCATCACAGCTTAACTCAACCCTAATCACACGTAGTCTCCACATAACAAGAGTCAGGACTTTGGTGATTTTTATCCTGTCAGTTGGAGGCTTGTTGGAGCTAATAGTGGTTCCGGAACTTCTGTCATAGCTGAGATCAACTAATGTAGCACAGGCTAGGGACAGAATTTAGAATCATCAAGCGTGTGTATCAGATTCTTAACAAAACAAAGTGCACTTCAGCATAAGCATGCCACATATAAGCGCTCTGATATAAAATGGCATCTAAATGATAACACAGGGTGGAATTTCCACCAGTGGGACTTTTGAATGGCTCATCACATTCTCCAGGCCATGTGACGGAACCATAAAATTCAGTCCTGTACCATATTTCTTCTTGAGATACATCTGAGGGGGTTGGTTAACTCAGTTGGCTGGATGGCTGGTTTGTGATGCGGACTGACGGCAACAGTGTGGATTCAATTCCAGCTGAGGTTATTCATGAAGCCATTCTCAATCTTGGCCATTGCCCAGACCCAAGTTCATGCTCCTTTTTGTTCTTCACAGTCCCTTCCTGCTTTCCTGCTCGAGCACCTTCTCATCCTTTTGTTGCACCGTCTACTTCTTGTTTCTCCATCATCAATTATCTTTCATTTCTCAAACCTGAGCCTCAGTTCACTTGCCACTCCTCCTCCATTGACCACTTCTGCGATCTATGCCCAGGATTTAATCTGATCCTTAACAATGCCAATGCTTTCTTCTGATCTACTCCAGCATACCACACCATTCACTGGGAAAGTGAAGGGAAAGAGGGATCAGGATACCATTTGCACCCCCTCTAGTCACATCTTTTGGTTCTTTGCCTGTCCCATTCTCACCTCCTTCTGTCTTTCACCATCATCCCTCCTGTAATTTATCTCTCCTGCCCTCCGTCCTATCCCAGGCACCTCTTTTGTTCTTTACCCATTCCCCTTCTCCCTTGATTCTGTCCTTGTTTAAAACTTGCTGCATCTCCCACTTAATTCAGTTTTGGTGAAGTAATTGACCAGAAACCAGCCAGGATTAAATGGAGTCAGCCAGACTGGGCATTATGGTGGAAGGGTTGTGTGGGGGTGTGGAAAATTGGGCAGGAGTTGTGCATCTGATTCCTAATGCCAGGAATACTGTCCCCAATTTAGAACATAGAACATTACAGCGCAGTACAGGCCCTTCGGCCCTCGATGTTGCGCCGACCTGTGAAACCAATCTAAAGCCCATCTACACTATTCCCTTATTATCCATATGTTTATCCAATGACCATTTAAATGCCCTTAATGTTGGCGAGTCCACTACTGTTGCAGGCAGGGCATTCCACACCCTTACTACTCTCTGAGTAAAGAACCTACCTCTGACATCTGTCCTATATCTATCTCCCCTCAATTTAAAGCTATGCCTCCTCGTGCTCGCCATCACCATTCAAGGAACAAGGCTCTCACTGTCCACCCTATCTAATCCTCTGATCATCTTGTATACCTCAATTAAGTCACTTCTTAACCTTCTTCTCTCGAACAAAAACAGCCTTAAGTCCCTCAGCCTTTCCTCATAAGATCCCCCCTCCATATCAGGCAACATCCTGGTAAATCTCCTCGCACTCTTTCCAATGCTTCCACATCCTTCCTATAATGCAGCGACCAGAACTGCACGCAACACTCCAAATGCGGCCGCACCAGAGTTTTGTACAGCTGCAACATGACTTCATGGCTCCGAAACTCAATCCCTGTACCAATAAAAGTTAACACACCGTACGCCTTCTTAACAACCCTATCAACCTGGGTGGCAACTTTCAGGGATCTATGTACATGGGCACTGAGATCTCTCTGCTCATCCACACTACCAAGAATCTTACCATTAGCCCAGTACTCTGTATTCCTGTTACTCCTTCCAAAATGAATCACCTCACACTTTTCTGCATTAAACTCCATTTGCCACCTCTCAGCCCAGCTTTGCAGCTTATCTATGTCCCTCTGTAACTTGCAACATCCTTCCGCACTGTCCACAACTCCACCGACTTTAGTGTCATCTGCAAATTTACTCACCATCTTTCTACGCCCTCCTGCAGGTCATTTATAAAAATGACAAACAGCAGTGGCCCCAAAACAGATCCTTGTAGTACACCACTAGTAACTGGACTCCAGGCTGAACATTTCCCATCAACCACCACCCTCTGTCTTCTTACAGCTAGCCAATTTCTGATCCAAACTGCTAAATCACCCTGAATCCCATGCCTCCATATTTTCTGCAATAGCCTACCGTGGGGAACCTTATCAAACGCTTTACTGAAATCCATATACACCACATCAACTGCTTTACCCTCGTCCACTTGTTTGGTCACCTTCTCAAAGAACTCAATAAGGTTTGTGAGGCACGACCTACCCTTCACAAAACCGTGTTGACTATCCCTAATCAAATTCTTCCTTTCTAGATGATTATAAATCCTATCTCTTATAAACCTTTCCAAGACTTTGCCCACAACAGAAGTAAGGCTCACTGGTCTATAGTTACCGGGGTTGTCTCTACTCCCCTTCTTGAACAAGGGGACAACATTTGCTATCCTCCAGTCTTTGGGCACTATTCCTGTAGACAATGATGACATAAAGATCAAAGCCAAAGGCTCAGCAATCTCCTCCCTAGCTTCCCAGAGAATCCTAGGATAAATCCCATCCGGCCCAGGTGACTTATCTATTTAGAGGAGAGGTGGGAGGTTGCCGACACTGGAATATCATCCGTGTGGGTGGAATTTCAGGTAAGCTCATTAATGAGCCACTTAAATGTAATAATCCCAGAATCCACCAAAAACTAATGCTATCCCAGAGATTTAAAGATGCACACAAGGGTCATCCATGCCCTCAAAAGGCTGCCCAACAAACCCTGTTGGGTTTGGCCGTGATCTACCAGAGGGGGATCCCTTGTTCACAGTCATTCAGTGCCCAATCAAGGGACCGAGCATCAGGAAAGGGGTTGCTGCTGAAGGCCTGCCCCTGACCCTATTCACAAGCAACTACCGCCCTGTGACCCCCATCCTTCACAACTCCACTGCCTCCATCAATCCAGCGATGAAAATGTTGGGGCCTTACCTGCAGCAGCTAAGATTCTCGGTGGCGCTGCCAACAATGAGAAGATACAGCTCTTGAGGGCTGGGGTCTGACAGAAGCAATGCAGGGCTCCCACTAGTTCTCCAATCAATGGGGGGACATCCGACACTGGAACTATACCCAACCATTAACTCTGGGCGCAATAGGGCAGCACGGTGGAGCAGTGGTTTAGCCCTGTTGCCTCACGGCACTGAGGTCCCAGGTTCGATCCTGGCTCTGGGTCACTGTCCGTGTGGCGTTTGCACATTCTCCCCGTGTTTGCGTGGGTTTTGCCCCCACAACCCAAAGATGTGCAGGCTAGGTGGATTGGCCACGCTAAATTGCCCCTTAATTGGAAAAAATGAATTGGGCACTCTAAATTTATTTTAAAAAACAACTCTGGGCGCAATGTAATGGAAATGTTTCTGAGGGCATAATCTACCAGCTGCGATGTGTTGGAGTGAAAGCGCAACGCAGATGGTAGATGCTTGGAGAGGCCTCCTGCAGACTTCCTGGCAGCCTTTTCGCCTCATGGGATATACCCAGGTTCCACGAGGCATCGGAATCAGGATCATGCCCACAATGGGCGTGACCAAGCCACGCTCACTTAAGTAGGTTTTAAATCTACTTAGGTGAGCTCATCCAGCATCTATCGGCCTCCTGGGATTTACCGGCCTGCCTTGGGAGGCCCCTACTGGGGCTTGTTCAGCACTGGTCCACACAAATGTGGACCAGGTGGAAAGGCACCAGGGCAGTCTCCCAGGCCATCAGAGGCCCATGGGTGGTCAGGGGCAGTGCCGGGTAGCTCACTGGCCCTCTCCCTGGAACACAGGTCCCTTGGAACTGCCCAGCTGGCAACTTGGCACTGCATCCCTGGCACTGCCAAGTGCCTGGATGGCACTGCCAAGCTGGCAGGAGCATTGCCAGGTGCCAGGGTCAGTGCCCTAAGGGGGACATGCCCATGGAAGGAGGGTGGAGGGAGGTATGAAAGGTATGGGGGGTGGGGGTGGTTACAGTGCAGGTAAGTTGGAGTCTCTGTGAGGTTGGGGGGTAACATGTGGGGGTCCTGGAAGGGTGGTCCTGAAAGGGGGGGTGGGGGACCTGAAAAGGATTGGCCTCCCAACGAACCCATAGCACAATGTCCTCACTTGGGGTGGGGGGGGGGGGGTGGTGGTGATGTCCCTGTGTGTGGGGGTGACATTGCCCATGGGTGGGGGACCCATAGGCTCATACCACAAGAGCAAACCAGCAATCTTGGGCTGGTTCTCGAAGAGGCCGGGGATGTCCGAATGCCCCAGAATGTAGCTGGTGTGCACAACGTGCATGATCTTCATGTGGTGGTCGCACACAAGGTGGACGTTCAGGGAGTGGAACCTCTTCCTGTTGATGTAGGGCACTCCCTGGCAGTCCGGTGCGCACAAGGTTACATGCGTGCCATTTATTACCCCCTGGATCTGGCGCATCCCGTCGGGGGCGGAGAATCATGCTGACCGGGCATCCTGTTGGACCTGGTCCATTTCAAAGTTTACATGGTTTGACACCCGGGCAAACAGGGCATCCGTGACTTCACGTCTTGTCATGTCATGGCTTCAAGTTCATGTCTGCAGTGGCCTTGACGGCCACCGGGAGCAGGTATCCCGTCCTTCACTTGGTGCCAAGTCCACGAGGATAGTGCACAGGTTCTGCACTATCCCCTTGTTGAGGCGGAGACTCCAGCGGCACATGCTGTCCGTCATCTGTTCGAAAGACCAGCGACACCTGTACACCTTGGGCCATCGCCGGCCTCCCCCTCTGGGTTCTTCCCTGGCCTGATGGGTGGCCGGGACCTCAGGGTGTGGGGTAGAGCCCTGCACATGGGCCGCCACCTCGGGCCTCTGTCGACCCTGCTGCTGCCGCCTTTTCCGGCGTCTGTCCGCCTGGCCTGCCAGCAGCACCATGAGGGGTCCCAGATATTGTCCATCCCGTGTAATATATCCAAGGAATTGGAGAGGGTGAGAAACTGACAACCAGTGGTGTCTTCCACCCCCGGACGCTCCATTCCCCCGTTGCTCCCCCTCCCCCGCCGCCCCACATATCCCCTGCCATCCAACACGCGTTGGCCACGCATTCCTGGCTGCAGCGAGGGGGGCCCTGGTCAACAGATACCAGGCCCTGTATGCCAGGCGCCCTCACGTAACGTTATCTGGAACAAGCGCTGCTCCCCTCCCCAGTGCACGCACCCATTCTCTGGTCATTGAAATATCCCAAGTGTTGGGCCCAGACCCTGGGTGTTCAGATGTTGGTGCTGTATCCATGGTGTTGGTCAGGCACAGAATCCAAAATCATGGTCAGATTGGACTTGTTTATTGTCCCGTGTACCGAGGTACAGTGAAAAGTATTGTTCTGTGTTAAATTCAGACAGACCACTCCAACATGAAAAAAAATACATAGGGCAAACATAAATACAAAATGTAAATACATAGACACGGGCATCGGGTGAAGCATACAGGAGTGTAGTACGACTCAGTAGAGAAGATGTGTGAAGAGGTCAGATCAAAGGATCATTTGTGAGTCTAGTAAAAGCGGGAAAGAAGCTGTTTTTGAATCCGTTAGTGCGTGTTCTCAGGCATTTGTGTCGCCTGCCCGATGGAAAAAGCTGGAAGAGTGAATAAGCTGGTGGGAGGAGTCTTTGATTATGCTGCCCGCTTTCCCAAGGCAGTGGAAGCTGTAGACAGAGTCAATGGATAGGAGGCGGGCTGGTGTGATGGACTGGGCTGCGTTCACGATTCTGTGTAGTTTCTTACGTTCTTGGGCTGAGCAGTTGCCAGACCAGGCTGTGTTGCAGCCAGATAGGATGCTTTCTATGGTGCACCTGTGAAGGTTGGTAAGAGTCAGTGTGGACATGCCGAATTTCCTCAGTTTCCTGAGAAAGTATAGGTGCCGTTGTGCTTTCTTGGTCATAGCGTTGATGTGGGTGGACCAGGACAGATTGTGGTGATGTACACACCTAGGAATTTGAAGTTGTTAACCATCTGTTTAGCACAGGGCTAAATCGCTGGCTTTGAAAGCAGACGAAGGCAGGCCAGCAGCACGGTTCAATTCCCATACCAGCCGCCCCGAACAGGTGCCGGAATGTAGTGACTAGGGGCTTTTCACAGTAACTTCATTTGAAGCCTACTTGTGATAATAAGCGATTTTCATTTTCATTTCATTTCATCTCTACCTCAGCACTATTGATGCAGACAGGGGTGTGTACGATACTTTGCTTCCTGAAGTCAGTAACCAGTTCTTTAGTTTCGCTGACATTAGAACATAGAACAGTACAGCACAGTACAGAACCTTTGGCCCTCAGTGTTGTGCCAACCATTTATCCTAATCTCAGATCAACCTAACCTACTCCCCTTCAAATTACTGCTGTCCATGTGCCTGTCCAAGAGTCGCTTAAATGTCCCTAATGACTCTGACTCCACCACCTCCTCTGGCAGTGCATTCTACGCACCCACCACTCTCTGTGAAAAGAACCTACCTCTGACATCTCCCCTATACCTTCCTCCAATCACCTTAAAATTACATCCCCTCGTGACAGCCATTTCCGCCGTGGGGAAAAGTCTCTGGCTATCCACTCTATCCATGCCTCTCATCACCTTGTACACCTCTATCAAGTCACCTCTCTTCCTTCTTCGCTCCAGTGAGAAAAGCCCTAGCTCCCTCAATCTTTCTTCAAAAGACATGCCCTCCAGTCCAGGCAGCATCCTGGTAAATCTCCTCTGCACCCTCTCCAAAGCATCCACATCCTTCCTATGATGGGGCGACCAGAACTGGCGAATCTCCGTCGGATCGGAGATTCGCCGGGGTGGCGGCGTGAATCCCGCCCTGCCGCTCCGACGCCGGCTGCCGAATTCTCCAGCGTCGGTTTTCGGGCGGGGGCGGGGATCACGCTGCGCCAGTCGGGGGCCATTGGCAGCGGCACCCCCGGCAATTCTCTGGGCCCCAATGGGCCGAGCAACCACCCGCTTTCGGCCAATCCTGAATGCTTGAAATAGACATGGTCCATCCCGGCAGGACCTGGCTTGGAGGGCGGCTAGCGGAGTCCTTGGGAGGGGGCGCGGAGGGATCCGGCCCCGGGGGAGGCCCCCACGGGCCTGTGCCGTGGGGGCACTCTTTCCCTCCGCGCCAGCCTCTGTAAGGCTCAGCCATGACCGGCGCGGAGAAGAAACCCCCGCGCATGCGCAAGAAACATGCCAGTGGTTCTGTGCATGTGCCAACACGCGCCGGCGTAGCCCCCAGAACTGCGGAGGATTCCGCAACTTCCGGTTAGCCCGACGCCGGAGTGGATTGCGCCACTCTTGGCACCGGCGTAGGGCCGTCCCGCCAATTGCGGGAGATTCCCCGCCAATATTCCAAGTGTGGTCTAATTAGGGTTTTTTAAAGCTGCAGCAAAACCTCGCGGCTCTTAAACTCAATCCCCCTGTTATTGAAAGCCATCACACCATATGCCTTCTTAACAACCTTATCAACCTGGGTGGCAACTTTGGGGGATCTTGTACGTTGACCCCAAGATCTCTCTCTTCCTCCACACTTCCAAGAATGCTGCCTTTAACCCTGTATTCAGCATTCAAATTCGACCTCCCAAAATAAATCACTTCACATTTATAAATTGAAGGAGATTGGGATTGATTGGGAGATTGACATTGATTGGGATGCTGGGCAATAACTCTCGCATGTTACATGGCACGCCCACCCACAGAAATCTACTTGGGAGGTGTGAAGTGCTCACCTAACTACGATTACCAATTTCCTATTAGCAATAGCCTTCGGCTGTGTGGCCAGAGGTCAGTGGGATTTATGGGTGGTCGGTGGAACAGACAGGCAGGCACGGGGTTGCCCCCGTTATGGGTACACATGATCCAGGGTGTGGCATGGCGGAGACTTCCCTCCCAGCCCAGGGGTGACCCCCCCCAACCGATGGTGGCCCACCCCACCCCAACCGAGGCCACCTCTCCCCCCACTCCCCCCCACCCCCTCCCAAAGGGGCTCCCCCTCCACCTATCCCAAGCAATAGGGCAGCATCCCCAGTGCCAGCGGGCTCATTGCCTGGGAGCGAAGATGGCTACTCACCTCCTCGGATCCCCACATCTGCCATTCTGCCAGCTTCACGTTTTTAAAAAAGGTGTACTTGCTGAGGAGGCCGTTAGATACAGGATCGTTCCCATAAAATTGTATGGAGATTGGCTTTAAGTGGTGATTGTTGGTTTCTCGCCACGCCATGGCAGAATCCTGATTTTGCCAACGGGAGCGGGCCGGTTACATCGCAAACCGATCAGCGCACGATGGGGTTCCCAAATTACGCCTCTCCCGCAATCTAACGGTCACGTCACGCCCTCACTTTCAGTCAGGCCATAAAATTGTGCCCTTAGGATTATTTTCATCACTGGGGAGCTGTACTTGCTGGTCAGACCGGCTCCTCAGAGAACGGGCCGCCATTTTCTAAGGGTATTTAAGTGAGCCCTGAGTGAGCTTGTACCTTCCACCCATGGGCAATGTCACCCCCCACACATATGGGCATTACTGAACACGCCCCCTATGTGATGACACTATGCAAAGTGTCCTTGGGCCTCCTCCCCTTTCTTCAGGCCACCCCACATCACCTTACAGGCCCCCCTTCCAAGGACCCCACCCTTCAAACCCCAAAACCTTCCAGAAGCTCTTATTTACTGCCCTGCACCTCCCCCCCCCACCCCACCCCCGACCTTTCATATTGCATCCACCCTCCTTTCATGGGCATGGCCCCGTCAGGCCCCGATCCTTGACTGTGCCACCCTGGCACCCGGGTATCCTTGCTATGTCACCCTGCCACCATGGCTCTCGGGCACCTTGGCAGTGCCAAGGTACCAACCAGGGAGTGCCAAGGTGCCCATGTTCAAGGGGGAGGGTCAGGAGCTACCCTGTACTGTTCCTGACCACCCAAAGGCCTCTGATGTTGTGGAAGGCCCCCCCGGGTGCCGCGTCGCCTCATCCACATTCGTGTGGACCAGTGCTGAACGGCACCCGGCTGGGGTCTCCCTGACGAGGCCGGTAGATCCCGGGAGGCCGTAAATCCCAGGTGAGCTCGCCTAAGTAGATTTAAAACCTACTTATGCGAGTGCGGCTTGGTCATGCCCATTGAGGGCGGGTTCCTGATCGCGACGCCTCATAATATCTGGGTAGATCTTGCGAGACATACTGGCTGCCAGGAAGCTCTCGGGAGGCTTCACCTGGCATCTACCAGCCGGGCTTCCCGGTCGAGCATGGAGCAGCTGGTAGATCGCACTTTCTCTTTCTTTCTGCAGATATGCTGCTCAGTATTTCCAATTCAATTTGTTTTTTATTTCATTTAAGTCATTGTAATGATACAAGTGTGTACCAGGCTGAATACAGCATGTTCAGAGAGAAAGCGAGAAAAGAAGTAAGAGAAGAAAAGAGAGAGTATGAAAAGAAACTGGCAGCCTCCATAAAATGGAATCCAAAAATCTTCGATTGGCTTATAAATAATCAAGAGGTGGTAAAAGGAGGAATGGGATGATTAGGGACCATAAAGAAGATTCACACATAAAAGCATAGTGCATAGCTGAGATACTTCATGAATACTTTACATTTGTCTTTACCAAGGAAGATGATGCTCCTAGAGTCGGTGAAAGATGAGGTAGTTGAGACCGTGGATGGGCTAAAATGATAATAAGGTTCTATTAGAAAGGTCAGATATACTTCAAGTAGATAGGTCACCAGGACCATATCAGAGGCTTCCATGGATAGTGAGTGTAATAAATTCACGGAGGCAGAAGTCCCTTCACCAGAATTCCTTCACCAGAATTCCTCCCAGTCTGAGGAGCTCCCATGGTCCTCGTGACTCACGGGTCTCCTGCTTCGTTTCTGCGCCGGGTCCGGATCCTCCACTTCGGCCTCTGACGTAGAGGTGGTGTCAGGGCTAGGCACCCGTCTTTTCCAATGTGAGCGCCTGAGGGGCGGTCCACCCCTTTCCTCCGGCGGTAGGGGGATAGCTGCGGCATCATCCATGGTGTCCATGTCCGAGTTCAATGTCCTCACCAGTGATGCCGGAGGGATGTGAATAGTTTGTTGGGGAGGACTCTCCACGGTCCTCGGTACACTCACCTGACTCAGCTACGGGGAAGGAAACAAATCAGAGGCCTACACCTGGTCCAGGTGTTTCTTTATTACATGTTTTCCCACACGTATCTCACATGACACAGGTCCTGCCCTGGCCTTGACTGTTCTTGCTACCCATGTGGGGCCAATGGTATAATTCCTGACCCATACCTTTTATCCCGTGTTGAACTGCCTTTCTCGGCGAGTGTTGTCGTGGCCCCTGCATTGGGCCTCTTGGTGTCATTCTACTCTTCCGCTTAAATTTGAGAATAGTAGATTCAACCTGGTTCGGAGTCGTCTGCCCAAGAGTAACTCTGCCGGTGCTACTCCCGTTGTGGTGTGTAGAGTTGTCCTGTAGTCAAATAGCCAGCGCGACAGTTTGATGTCTAATGATGCTGCTGACTGTATTTTGAACCCGACTTTTAGGGTCTGGACGGCTCTCTCCGCCAACCCATTTGATGATGGGTGGTATGGTGCCGTCCTTATGTGCCGAATGCCATTTGACTTCATGAATTTTGTGAAGTCCTGGCAGGTGAAAACCGATCTATTAACCAAAACTATCACCTCCGGGATACCATGTGTTGCAAATGAGATGCAAAGTTTTTCGATGGTAGCTGTTGAATTTGCAGGGTTCATTTTGTAGACATCCAGCCATTTGGAATGGGCGTCTACTATGACAAAAAACATTGAACCCATAAACGGGCCTGCAAAATCGACATGAAGTCGCGACCATGGTCTACCTGGCCATTCCCATGGGTGCAGCAGGGCTGCAGGTGACACCTTCTGCCTTTGTTGCCATTCTTGGCACCGACCTACCAATGCCGCTATGTATGTGCCCAGGTCCGGCCACCAGACATAGCTCCTGGCTAACATCTTCATTTTTGAGACTCCAGGGTGCCCAGGATGTAGTTCAGCCAGTATGGCTCGACGGCCTTGACTTGGAACTATTACTCGAGCCCGTAGCAGTATCCTGTCTTCCACAGTGATTTGCTCTCTTCAGCTCCAATAAGGGTGGAATTCTGCCTGGACTGGTCTTTCCATCTCCCCCGTTAGCACCATGTGTTTTATTTTTGATAAAACCGGGTCCCTTTGAGTCCACAAACGAATGTTCTGTGCAGCCACTGGAAGGGTGTCCAGGAAATGTAATGTCATCACAGTTTCTTCTATTCTGGGTACTAATGGCGGAATGTCCGGCAATCGCAGCTTGCTTAGTGCATCGACGTTTGCCACATGGTTCCCGGCCGATGCTCCATTTGATGCTGGTACGCCGCCAGTAGTAGGGCCCAGCATTGGATCCGGGCCAAAGTTATTGGTGGCATTGCTTTGTCTTCTTTCAGCAAACCCAGCAATGGCTTGTGGTCTGTGATTATAGTGAATTTCTGCCCGTACAAGTACTGGTGAAATTTCTTCACCGCAAAGATCACAGCCAGTCCTTCCTTTTCGATTTGGGCGTACTTTCATTCTGCTGCTGCTGACGTCCTGGAAGCAAACGCTATAGGCCGTTCCTGTCCATTTTGCCCTCTGTGTGCTAGAACTGAACCAACGCCATATAGAGACGCATCGCACGTGAGCACCAACTCTTTCCTGGGGTGGTAGTGTGCCAAGGTGTATTCTGAGGAGAGCTGTTCTTTGACCTTTTTGAAAGCCCTATCTTGGCGGGCGGACCACTCCCAGGCTTGCCCCTTTTTTAGTAATTGGTGTAGGGGGTCCAGGATGGAAGCCCTGTTCTGTATGAACTTTTCATAGTATGTCACCAGTTCTAAAAATGATCTTAACTCCTGGATTGTGGTGGGGGCCGGGGCATCTTTAATCGCCCTCACCCGATCCTCCAAAGGGTGTAACCCTGGCTTGTCAACCTTGTATCCCGATAAGTTATTTGAGGTGCTAGAAAAACACATTTCTCCCTCTTCAGGCGCATGCCTGCTGCTGACTTCCTCCAGGTTTTGCATGTGTTCTGCATTTGTTTTTCCTGTAATGAGGACGTCATCCAGGTAAATGGCGACCTATGTAGCCCTTGTACCATATTCTCCATTGTCCTCTGGAATATCGCACAGGCTGACGATACCCTGAAGGGTAATCTTGTATACTGAAAAAGGCCCTTCAGGGTGTTTATCGTGGAGACTTTTTGCGACTCTTCGTCCAGCTTCAGCTGTAGATATGCATGGCTCATATCCAGCTTTGAAAATAAGACTCCTCCAGCCAGCTTTGCATACAAATTCTCAATCCGGGGAATTGGGTATTTGTCCAGTTGTGAGTAACTATTAATCATTTGTTTGAAATCTCCACAAGGCGGACTGAGCCATCTGGCGTAAGGATAGGCACCACGGGTGCCGCCCATTCTGCAAACTGGACCGGTTTTATTATTCCCTCACGCTTCAATCTTTTGATTTCCGTATCAACTTTCTGCCTTAACGAGAAGGGTACTGGACGGGCCTTGGAGAAATTTGGGACTGCCTCTGGATCTACATGTAATGTCACCTTTGCTCCCTTTCTTGTTCCGAGCCCTTCTCGGAAAACCTCTGAGTATCTGCACAGGAGTTCGCTCAGGTGATCATTTTCCAGCTGGAAAATGTTTACCCAATCCAGCTGGATCTCTTTTAGCCAGTTTCGTCCCAATAAGCCTGGTCCCGCACCTTTCACTACCATTAAAGGCAGCCTAACCAGTTGTTCTCCATAAGTCACAGGTACATGTGTTGTGCCCAACACTCTCAGTGGTTCCCCTGTGTATGTCCTCAGTTTTGCCGAGGTCCTGGTTAGGGGTAAGGGTTGGAGTCCAGTGCGAATTTTATTAAATACTGTTTCACCTATCACTGATATGGCTGCTCCGGTGTCGACTTCCATTAGTGTGGGACATCCATTCAACCTTATGGATAATTTAATAGATTTTGATTTAACCATTGCTACATAATTTAGTTGTTCCTTGTCGGAGGTAGATGGGGATTATAGGGTGTTCATTCTCCTGTATCCCGGCCTACATGTCCTTCTCCAAGATGTTGGTTTTGGGCTTCTATTTCTCCTCTCTGGCTCCGATCTCTGGCAACAAGTACAATATTTTGCTGGGCGAAAGGCTGCAGGGGCTGCCATCTGTCTGGACCTAATTTCCCCTTGCTTGGAAGCGGTTCTGCGAGTGGGCCTGGGTAACTTAGAACCTAGTCGTTCCTGAGGGTGGCTATGCAGTTGCCTATCCCCCAGCGGTAGTCCCTTAACTCAGTTTCACTGGTGTGGGCGTCTACCTCCATCGAAATACCCTGTAACTCATGTGCTCCGCTTGCCGCTTTTTCTTTTTAAAAAAATATCTTTTATTCAAGTTTTTTGGCCAAACATAACAATACGTAGTGTTTCTTTTACACAACAATAAAGCAATATAAATAACCGTGGCCAGTTTTAAACAAATAAATAAGTAATATATAAACAAAAACAAAAAAACAAAACTAAATGGCAACTGCCTTGTCCAATATAAATACTCTCCAAAAATACAATCCAACAATCCAATATACAATTACATACACCAAATACCTATACATATACAATAACATCCCTGAGAGTCTGTCCGATTCCTCCCCCCCCCCCCCCCCCCCCCCCCCCCCGGGTTGCTGCTGTTGTCTACTTCTTTTCCATTCCCTCTACCTTTCTGTGAGGTAGTCGACGAACGGTTGCCACCTCCTGGTGAACCCCTGAGCCGAACCCCTTAACACGAACTTAATCCGTTCTAACTTTATAAACCCTGCCATATCGTTTATCCAGGTCTCCACACCCGGGGGTTTGGCTTCCTTCCACATTAACAATATCCTGCGCCGGGCTACAAGGGACGCAAAGGCCAACACGTCAGCCTCTCTTGCCTCCTGCACTCCCGGCTCTTCTGCAACCCCAAATATAGCCAACCCCCAGCTTGGTTCGACCCGGACCCCCACCACCTTCGAAAGCACCTTTGCCACCCCCACCCAGAACCCCTGTAGTGCCGGGCATGACCAAAACATGTGGGTGTGATTCGCTGGGCCTCTCGAGCATCTCGCACACCTATCCTCTACCCCCAAAAATTTACTAAGCCGTGCTCCAGTCATATGCGCCCTGTGTAGCACCTTAAATTGTATCAGGCTTAGCCTGGCACACGAGGACGATGAGTTTACCCTACGTAGGGCATCAGCCCACAGCCCCTCCTCAATCTCCTCCCCCAGTTCTTCTTCCCATTTCCCTTTCAGCTCATCTACCATGATCTCCCCCTCGTCCCTCATCTCCCTGTATATGTCCGCCAACTTACCGTCCCCCATCCATGTCTCTGAGATCACTCTATCCTGCACTTCCTGCGTCGGGAGCTGCGGGAATTCCCTCACCTGTTGCCTCGCAAAAGCCCTCAATTGCATATACCGAAATGCATTCCCTTGGGGCAACCCATATTTCTCCGTCAGCACTCCCAGACTCGCAAACGTCCCATCTACAAATAGATCTCTTAGTTGTACTACCCCAGCTCTTTGCCATGCTCCAAATCCCCCATCCATTCTCCCCGGAACGAACCTATGGTTGTTTCTTATCGGGGATCGCACCGAAGCTCCCATCCCTCCCCTATGCCGTCTCCACTGCCCCCAAATTTTCAATGTAGCCACCACCACCGGGCTTGTGGTGTATTTCTTTGGTGAGAACGGCAACGGCGCTGTCACCATTGCTTGTCGGCTAGTCCCCCTGCAGGACGCCCTCTCCAATCTCTTCCACGCCGCTCCCTCCCCTTCTCCCATCCACTTACACACCATTGAAACATTGGCGGCCCAGTAGTACTCACTTAGGCTCGGTAGTGCCAGCCCCCCCCCTGTCCCTACTACGCTGCAAGAATCCCCGCCTCACTCTCGGGGTCTTCCCAGCCCACACAAAACTCATAAAGCTCTTCTCAATTCTTTTGAAAAAATCCTACGTGATCACCACCGGGTGGCACTGGAACACAAAAAGGAATCTCGGGAGGACCACCATTTTAACCGCCTGCACCCTACCTGCTAATGACAGGGACACCATGTCCCATCTCTTGAAATCCTCCTCCATCTGTTCCACCAACCGTGTTAAATTGAGCCTATGTAATGTACCCCAATTCTTGGCTATCTGGATCCCCAGGTACCGGAAGTCCCTTGTTACCTTCCTCAACGGTAAATCCTCTATCTCTCTGCTCTGCTCCCCCGGATGCACCACAAATAACTCACTTTTCCCCATGTTCATTTTATACCCTGAAAAATCCCCAAACTCCCCAAGTATCCGCATTATCTCTGGCATCCCCTCCGTCGGGTCCGCCACATATAGCAACAAATCATCCGCATACAGAGATACCCGGTGTTCTTCTCCCCCCCCTAAGTACTCCCCTCCACTTCCTGGAACCCCTCAGTGCTATGGCCAGGGGTTCGATCGCCAATGCAAATAATAACGGGGACAGAGGACATCCCTGCCTCGTCCCTCTATGGAGCCGAAAATAGTCAGACCCCCGTCCATTCGTGACCACGCTCGCCATCGGGGCCCTATACAGCAACTGTACCCACCTGATATACCCGTCCCCAAAGCCAAATCTCCTCAACACCTCCCACAAATAATCCCACTCCACTCTATCAAATACTTTCTCGGCATCCATCGCCACCACTATCTCCACTTCCCCCTCTGGTGGGGGCATCATCATTACCCCTAGCAGCCTCCGTATATTTGTATTTAGCTGTCTCCCCTTCACAAACCCAGTTTGGTCCTCATGGACCACCCCCGGGACACAATCCTCTATCCTCATTGCCATTACCTTGGCCAGAATCTTAGCATCCACATTCAGGAGGGAAATGGGCCTGTATGACCCGCATTGCAGCGGGTCTTTTTCCTTCTTTAGGAGGAGCGATATCGTTGCCTCTGACATAGTCGGGGGCATCTGCCCCCTTTCCCTCGCCTCATTAAAGGTTCTCAACAGTAGCGGGGCCAGCAAGTCCAAATATTTCTTACATAATTCAACTGGGAATCCGTCTGGTCCTGGGGCCTTCCCCGCCTGCATGCTTCCAATCCCTTTCACTACTTCCTCCATCTCAATCTGTGCTCCCAGCCCCACTCTCTCCTGCTCCTCCACCTTAGGAAATTCCAGCTGATCCAGAAAGCACATCATTCTCTCCTTCCCGTCCGGGGGCTGCGCTTCATATAATCTTTCATAAAATGCCTTGAACACTCCATTCACTCTCTCCGCTCCCCGCTCCATCTCTCCCTCCTCATCTCTCACCCCCCCTATCTCCCTCGCTGCTCCCCTTTTCCTCAGTTGGTGGGCCAACAACCTACTCGCCTTCTCCCCATATTCGTACTGTACACCCTGTGCCTTCCTCCATTGTGCCTCTGCATTACCCGTAGTCAACAAGTCAAATTCTACATGTAGCCTTTGCCTTTCCCTGTACAGTCCCTCCTCCGGTGCCTCCGCGTATTGTCTGTCCACCCTCAGAAGTTCTTTCAACAACCGCTCCCTTTCCCTACCCTCCTGCTTTCCTTTATGTGCCCTAATAGATATCAGCTCCCCTCTAACCACTGCCTTCAGTGCCTCCCAGACCACTCCCACCTGTACCTCCCCATTATACACCCCCTCACCCTTAAACACACCCCCTCATCTGCCAATAATCCCATGTCCATTCTCCAGGGTGGAAGCTGTTGTTTTTCTTCCCCTATCTCCAGGTCCACCTAGTGTGGAGCATGATCCGAGATGGCTATAGCCGTGTACTCCGTCCCCGTCACCTTTGGGATCAGTGCCCTTCCCAAAACAAAAAAATCTATTCGTGAAAATACTTTGTGTACATAGGAGAAAAACAAAAACTCCTTACTCCTAGGTCTACTAAATCTCCAGGGATCTACTCCTCCCATCTGCTCCATAAAATCCTTAAGCACCCTAGCTGCAGCCGGCCTCCTTCCGGTCCTGGACCTCGATCTGTCCAGCCCTGGGTCCAGCACCGTATTAAAGTCTCCACCCATTACCAACTTCCCCACTTCTAGGTCCAGGATTCGTCCTAACATACGCATCATAAAATTGGCATCATCCCAGTTCGGGGCATACACGTTCACTAATACCACCGCCTCCCCTTGCAGTTTGCCACTCACCATCACATATCTGCCCCCACTATCCGCCACTATAGTCTTTGCCTCAAACATTACCCGCTTCCCCACTAGTATGGCCACCCCGCTGTATTTTTGCATCTAGCCCCGAATGAAACACCTGCCCCACCCATCCTTTGCGAAGTCTAACCTGGTCTATCAGCTTCAGATGCGTCTCCTGAAGCATAACCACATCTGCCTTAAGTTTCTTTAGGTGTGCGAGTACCCGTGCCCTCTTAATCGGCCCGTTCAGCCCTCTCACATTCTACGTGATCAACCGGGTTGGGGGGCTCTTTACCCCCCCCCCCCCTGACGACTAGCCATTTCCTTTTTCAATCCAGCTCCTCACCCAGTTCCCACGTAGCTGTATCCTTCCCCAGGCGGCGCTCCCCCCCCGCCCCGACCCCCCCTTCCATACCAGCTCCCTCTTCTCCCCAGCAGCAGCAACCCAGTTAACCCCCCCCCCGCCCCGCTAGATCCCAAGCTAGCGTAATTGCACCCCCCATGTTGCTCCCAGAAGTCAGCAAACTCTGGCCGACCTCGGCTTCCCCCCGTGACCTCGGCTCACACTGTGCGAGGCCTCCTCCTTCCTGCTTCCCTGTTCCCGCCATGATTACCATAGCGCGGGAACAAAGCCCGCGCTTCCCTTTTGGCCCCACCCCCAATGGCCGGCGCCCTCAGCTCCTCATCCTCCCTCCCCCCCTCCCCCACGACATGGGGAAGAGAGAGAAGTTACAGGGTCGCAGGTTTAACAACTTGGGAAGTCCTCTCTTCCCCCTTTTCCCCCCTTCATCCCACAAATTCACCCTCCCACGTTTGTCCCAAACGTTCTTTTTCTGGCCCGCTCACTCCAGCTTCTCCTCGACAATAAATGTCCACGCCTCATCTGCCGTTTCGAAGTAGTGGTGTTTCCCTAGATGTGTGACCCACAGTCTTGCCGGTTGCAGCATTCCGAATTTGACCTTCCTTTTATGCAACACCGCCTTGGCCCGATTAAAGCTTGCCCTCCTTCTCGCCACCTCCGCACTCCAATCTTGATATACGCGGATCACCGCATTCTCCCACCTACTGCTCCGAGTTTCCTTTGCCCATCTGAGGACCATCTCTCTGTCCTTATATCGGAGAAATCTCACCACTATTGCTCGAGGAATTTCTCCAGCCCTCGGTCTTCGCGCCATAACCCGATATGCTCCCTCCACCTCCAGCGGACCCGTCGGGGCCTCCGATCCCATTAACGAGTGCAGCATCGTGCTCACATATGCCCCGACGTCCGCCCCTTCTGCACCTTCGGGAAGACCAAGAATCCTTAGGTTCTTCCTCCTCGCATTATTCTCCAGCACCTCCAGCCTTTCCACACATCTTTTGTGTTGTGCCTCGTGGATCTCCGTTTTCACCACCAGGCCCTGTATGTCGTCCTCATTCTCAGCAGCCTTTGCCTTCACGACCAGAAGCTCCTGTTCCTGGGTCTTTTGCTCCTCCTTTAGCCCCTCAATCGCTTGTAATATCGGGGCCAACAGCTCCTTCTTCATCTCCTTTTTGAGTTCATCTACGCAACGCCGCAGGAACTCTTGTTGATCAGGGCCCCATATTAAACTGCCTCCTTCCGACGCCATCTTGCTTTGTGCCTGCCTTCCTGGCCGCTGCTCTAGAGGATCCACCGCAATCCGGCTACTTTCCTCTCTTTTTTCCATCCGTGTCCAGGGGGGATTCCCTTCTGGAATACCGCACAGTGTTATTTGCCGTTAAAATTGCCGATGGGGCTCCTATTAAGAGCCCAAAAGTCCGTTCCACCGGGAGCTGCCGAAACGTGCGACTCAGCTGGTCATCGCCGCACCCGGAAGTCCGCTTGCCGCTTTTTCTAAGGACAAAGCCAGCTGCAATGCTTCTTTGCAATCCAGCTCGGCCTCTGCTAACAGACATTTCTGTATTGATAAATTATTCATTCTGCACACCAACCGGTCTCGGAGCATCACATTTAGTGTCAGGCCAAATTGACAAGCCTCTGCTAATCACCTTAATCTTGTTAAAAAGTTTGTAACTGATTCCCCAGTGTCTCAGAATGCTGAGTAAAATCGGTACCTTCAAAAGATCAGAGGTGGTTTAGGATCATAGTACTCTTTTACTAAGTCCATCAATTCCTGGAAAGTTTTTGTGTCCGGTGCCTCCGGAAAAGTGATACTGTGCATAATGGCAAAAGCTGCTGGCCCACACGAGGTCAGCAGAATGACCTGTTGCTTTTCATCCAGAATTATATTGTTGCTCTAAAAAAGTACTTCATCCGCTCTACATATTGGGTCCAGTCTTCCACTGCAGGGTCAAAAGAGTCCAACTTCCCGAATAACGGCATTTTGCCTGTCAGTGGCTTACCCTCAATATGTGGCGGCTGCTAATGAGCAGGTTCCTTCGAATCATTCCGTTTTCCTCGTCGCCACTTTAATAAGTTCACGGAGGCAGATGTCCCTTCATTAGAATTCCTTTTATTTACAAAACCAACAGCCGAACAACCAGGTGCATTCAGCTTGCTGTCTACACTGGGAGTGCAGAGGATCTGACACTTCCTGATATATACAGAGAAAGGGATTCTCTAATTGGGCCACTAATCAGGGAACTCATATTCTAATTGGCCAATCTCAAAGGCCTGACCTAAGTCATTGCAGTGAGGGAGATAGGGTGGAAATTGTAGCGGCACTGGTCCTAATTTTCAAATCTTCCTTAGATATTAGCATCTTCTGGATATGTCATTCTTTCCTTTTGATGTTACCCACCCTGTGGACCCAACACTTAGCATATAACTGCCAACTCCCTTATCTCTCCACTTTGAAATTACCTCTTCAACACCCCATTGTTCTCCCCTAGTCACATAGGTAAACACTTGCTTTTCTTACTGGTATGCTAATTTACTTATCAATATACCCCTTCAGATGGCTGCCCTTATCAATTCTCCTTTTTGTTTTATATCATTTTCATTCTGATGGGCTCGATGGGCTGAATGGCTTCCTTCTGCACTGTAAATTCTATGATAATCTATGATTGTTTAATCTTAACTTCCCCGAACTGTTAACATTATTGGATAATTGTCTGAAGAGAAGCAAAGTTAAAACTACAATGAAAATGCAGTAAAGTGGGACTAACTGAGTTGCTCTTGCAGAAAGCCAGCATGAACATGATGGGCTGAATAGCCTCTTTCTATGCTGCAATTTCTATGATTATCTACCATTCTCCCAAGTCTCCAGCAACTCCTTAGCTGGTATTTGTTCTCTTTGCGATGTGTTTCCTGCTTCGTCAACCCTCGTTCTCTCATTTCATCTTTCACCTAAATTTATCTTGGCCTCTCTTCTCCAATTTTTCTGCCCCACTTGACCCGGAGTCACAACACAATTGGAATGAATAAATAATTCTTAGAAAAACACCCAACGTCTTTGGCCCTTGACTGCCCAATAATTAGTCACCACGTTTGTAAATTTAAACACAATTAATTTTATTAATAACAATAACTATAATGAAATATGCAGCAAATACAACAGGTTAACTATTATCCAATTCCCAACCCCTCCCCTCCTTAAAGTCATCCCACCATCTACACACATGGAAGACAGACAAACACAGAGGGGAGAAGAGGTAGGTAGAAATAATAAGTAAATCGGCTAAAAGTCTTCGTTTCAGATTGTTATCTGATAACACACTTTCTTTCTCTTCAACCATTGCCATCCATTTCAAGTACAAATAACTCCCCAGAGCATACCTATCTTGAAGGAAAATAAAGATAATAGTCAGAGTTATGCTGTCCAAAGGCTAGCACAGTGTTCTATTTTGTAACTTTCCCTTCTTCCCCTGCTCAATTTAAAGATTATCATAGATTATCATAGAATTTACAGTGCAGAAGGAGGCCATTCGGCCCATCAAGTCTGGACCGGCTCTTGGAAAGAGCACCCTACCCAAGGTCAACACCTCCACCCTATCCCCATAACCCAGTAACCCCACCCAACACTAAGGGCAATTTATCATGGCCAATCCACCTAACCTGCACATCTTTGGACTGTGGGAGAAAACCGGAGCACCCGGAGGAAACCCACGCACACACGGGGAGGATGTGCAGACTCCGCACAGACAGTGACCCAAGCCGGAATCGAACCTGGGACCCTGGAGCTGTGAAGCAATTGTGCTATCCACAATGCTACCGTGCTGCCCCATTGTATGTCCATTAATCATCCATGGATCAAATCATAACAGCAAAAATAAAGAAAGGCAAAATAAGAGAATCAATAGGAAGGGCCCTTATAATTGTTCCTGGGATGTTATTTCTATCCTCTGCAGTGAAAACAGACACAAAAATCTGTTTAATTCAGACACCATTTTCTTGTTTTCCATTATTAATTACCCAGATTCATTCTCTCGAGGGCCAATGCTCACCTTGGTTACTCTTTTCCTTTTTTAAATACCTGGAGAAACTCTTACTATCTAGTTTTATATTTCTCGCTGGCTTTTCTCTTGTACTGTAATTTCTCCCTCAGTATTCTTTTAGTCATTTACTTGCTGGAGAGAGAACTATTCTCTCCAACCTTCGGATCTGGTCACTGGTCTTTATGGGATTGCATACCTTTTCTATACTGACCTTCCTCAACCATCAGAAACGGGAAATTGAAAATTCAATAATTGAGCAGATGCAGTTATTTCTCTGTTGTTGTCTGTTCTGATGGAGCAATGACAATGGAGCAAGATTCCAGAGTACTGGAAACCACAGCATATTTCAGATTATCTTCAAATCGAAGCAGTTCTGCAACATAAAAAAGGACATTACGAACCAGTAAATTAAAATAATGGATTATAAATGGAATTTTTCATTTTTAAGTTTTAATTGCACTCCTGGGCTTCCTGCCCTCCCCACAAATAATTACTTGACTAATCTTCAACTGTGTCTCCAGTAAATCTGGGTGAAGAGTGCACGGCACAAGCTCCAACTAAACCTCACCTAAAGTAACTATTATGTCCCAGGTATGTGATAGAATCCAGATTTGCACATGCCAAGAGGCTGACAATGGTAAGCCAACGGAAATGCCAGCGAGGGCAATAATGGGTTGGTATAAAAGCTTACCAAGCCAATTTAGATCATCATCAGTTTGTTAATCCAGATTTCATCAAGTTAAAAATCAACCCCTGTGTGTATGCAGGTGGTAGCAGCAGGAGAGAAAATTCTCTTACCTTTTTTAATCTTTCTCTCTTTCCTTGCTTCTACACTCTCAGACCCAAGGTTGACTTCATCCAACCAGTCTGCCATTCTCAGTGCCATCCTGCGATAGGTACCTCGGCCCAATGATCTAGGGCTCTGGGCAATGTAAATCAACACTGCAGCCAATGTCCACCATGCAAAAATACAACCAGTCTGCACAGAAATTGTAATTTGTACCCCTCCCCCCTTTAAAAAAATCAAATAAGGGTTGGGTGTCAAAGGACTAATCCTTCTAAATGGAGGCATGATGAAAACATCCTCTCTGAAGATTCCTCTCATTCCCTTGATCCCACTGTGAGACGGTGGTATCTATATCTGGACCTGGTAGGAATGATCAGACTTCTGGATAAACTGTAGTATTCCCAGGGAACAGCACGTTCTGTCTGTTGCCATGCCGTTTAATTGTCACTACTGTATCGCCATGAATTCCTGCAGTAACTTTAGCCAGAGCCAGAAAAACAAGGGCAATATGACACATAATATACTTCTCACAGAAGAACTGGAAGGCTATTTCTATCAAACAATGGATCTCACATTATCACAAAATAATAATTCACTCAACTAATTAACAGTGGTGATTATATTGTGCTGACTCTTTGAGGGCTGGTATTACTCAGAAACAAATACTCCCTAACCAGATTTAAATTGGCTCTCTCGACATTAACAGACTCTCCCCGAGTCCAGTAAGAGTATCTAACACACTTAGCAGATCTATGTTAATGTATTTCTAATCTTTGCTTATACACCCTCAAGGTTAAAGGCCTCTACAGATCAATGTTTTAAAATTGTGGTTGGAAGTAGTTATTCACTGTTGTACAGTATGCTCAGTAGAATTTCTGCGAACTACAAACATGCATGTGTGAAGCTTACACAAGTAAATCCACTTCCACTATGAAAAACGCCCAGCAGACTTACTAATTTTATCCTTTCAAATGTTGAGTTGTGAAATACAAGGGAGACACATTGATGGTCATAAGTCTGTCACTGATAGGAATGGTCTGAGATGGTGAATTAAAAGGTACTTTTACTTTGAACAGGTGCAATTGACCAAATGCACAGTGTTCCTGCTGTTAATCATATCCATAAACTCATAAAACTCAAGTGGCAGAGGAGAAACTATGGAAATATTATTTTCATAATATTAACTGAGGACAATGAACAAAGGTTATAGATTACTGTATGTTTTTCACTGATGATAAAACTTAGGTATTCACTTTTCTTGGTAAGTAATAATATTGTAAATTTCATACATGGAGCATATCAAACAGTATTAAGACACAGTGGTTTAATTGTGAGACTTTTCTCTTACCATTTTGCTACCTCCACATAAGTCAGCTTTATGACAGACAATGCTGCATGTGGAAACCATATTCATTGGCTCACTATAAAAAGGCATCCATCTTTTCACAGCCCAAGGCCAAACTAACCAAAGATTAGTGATCACAGACTGATACCCATTGCTGGATAAACAAAACATTTTGAGACTTACCTATTTGGCCTTGAGGGGATTTTGGTTTAATTCATGTCATGACTTTTGGATGATGTTAGATCGAGGCCTAAACATTCACAGGGGTGGAAGGGGTCTCTGGCTTAACCAAAATGGTGCTGGAGCCCCGATTCCAGACTATGTGCCCCTGAACGCGGTGGGCCACACCATTTGTGGTTCACAGAGGCAGATATGCTGAAAAGTACAGCTGCCTTCAAATAGATCCAATTTTCCTTTCTGTGAGATACGGACCTCTGTGGAAAAAGTCTTAAGCTGCCAGAATTATTGGATATGTTTAGGGGACTCTTTTGGTGGTCCAGGTACCCCTTTGAGAGCTACGATGGCCTTTGGGAGAGGCAAGGTGCCCTTTGGGATCACAAAATCATAGCACTTTTACAGAGTTGGCCCACAGTGTCTGCACTAAATGAGCAATTTACTAAGTGCCATTCTTCCACCTTCTCCCCATAACACTTTACATTGTCCCTTTTCAATTAACAGGCCAATTTCCTTTTAGATACCTCGATTGTGTAGCTTTGGTAAGAGTAGACATGAATATGTATAAAAAACGGATACGCTTTGTGGAACGGTTGGGCTTTCAAAGCATTTAAATTGCATGCCTTGTAAATTTAAAATAGTTTGCAGTTTTTTTAAAAAGAGCTCTAACAATTTAATTCTGTCTGTTGACATAAGCCTGGGGGTTATCATTGTAGGATTAGTGCTTCATGACTGATTCCACAATCATTGCTGTGGAATGCTTGTGAGTTCACATTTTTATTGACTGTTCCAAGTGGTTATGAAATTTTTGAATGTGGGGCCAATTGTATAAATGCTTTTCATAAGAAATGTAAGGTTTGCTTTTATAAGGGATTAAGTAGTTGAATAGATTCAAACAGTAATGATTTTTTATGAATGGGAGTGTAGTTGGGGATGTGGGTTAACATTAAGTTATCACAGGAACTATAAAGGGTTAAGGGGGTGGGTGGAGTGGCATAGGTTGGCATAGAGGTATTGAAAGGCCATGTGGTTTGCTATAGGGACATAAGTTGGCATGGAAGGCACGGGGGGTTCTGTGGGTGTAGGTGGTGTCGTGAGTTTGGCTTGGCTGGGGCATGGAGGATATGTGGGGTTTTGTAGAGGTATTGGGGTGAGAAATAGAGGGCTGTTTTTCATTGAATTATTTTTCTTCCAAGTTGAGGAGCACCAAGGCTGGCCTTTCACACAGCCTGCTCCCCCGCCCAGTGGCCCCTACGTCTGCCTCAGAATTTTCTCTTTCTGGGGGCGGCGGGCCCAACTCCCATTAACCCCCCCCCCCCCCAAAGGAAAATTAAAACATTCAGGGCACTTTCTCCTGAGTCAGGCATTTTCACAACTCTGCCCTATCAATTTGAGAGCAAAAAAATCAGCCGTTTGTTTACAAAGAGTGTTTTCTTTTTCCTCTCACTCCAGCCAGGGTGAGAGGCCACTGGCACATTGAATGCATATGGACTACATAGGTTACTTGAGACATATGGCACAGAAAGACGCCATTCGGCCCAAATAATCCATGCTGGAATTTATACTCTGCTCAAGCCTCCTCCCATCTTTTCTCATATAAATCCACCATGGCCACCATCTATTCACTTTCCCCTCACTTGCTGGTCTAGTTTCCCCTAAAATGCACATTTATGGTTGGAAGGGGCAATTAGCACGGGGTCATCAAACTTGTAAAGTTATTTTGAATTGTAATAGGTTCACATTTAATTTGCTTTCACGATACGGGGAGCGATAAGGAATAGATACATTGGATACTCAAAAACTGTTCTTTTCATTGATATATTTACTATAAAATAAACCAGCTTGTTGGGATACATGGCCGGCATCTGATAAGAAAGTTTTTCAGAACAAGCATGGTGCCACCTTGAAGATCACAAAATACCACGAGAGTCTTCATGTTACCATTCCCGGGCTGTGCTACTATTTAACAAGTTATTAGGCAATATCATAGGGGATGTGTGGTCCAGTTAAGGGAGTGAGTGGTGACATGGAGCCCAAGAGAATATTTACTGTACACCCATAAATTGTAACACTAGCCCATGGATGGACTGCAAGTTACCGAGAATAAGCTTGTCTTAGGGCAGATAACTATTCTGTCCATGCCTGCACAGAACAAAACCTGAAAGAATAAATCTTCCCTGACCGTATTATTTCTCCTGCAATCAAATACTGGTTGTCACTTAATCACACTGCAATCAGAATCATAAATCCTTCAACATAGACCAACTACGCAGCGTCTAGTGCATCGGATATAGTGTGTCAGCAAAAAAGACGCAGAATAGAATACAACCATGAACTTATGTGTTGCATAGACAGCAGAAAATTGAGAAAACTAGGGATAATAAAAAATTCATGGAATATTGGAAAAGATACGTTTTGTGCATATATCTAATGAATTTACCAATATTTCTTAAAAAACCCTTATGTTTCTGCATGTTCGTGTGTGCAAAATTTGAGTTCCTATTATCATGTTTTTGTCACTATATTTATCTCAAGTTTTAATCTATTGTAAACAACTTTCATTTATGTTGCATCTTTAATGTTCCCAGGTGCCTCACAGAAGTATAATAGGAAAAATTAGGAATCGACTGCCCTAAAATTTGGCTTAAAAAAAAGTACTGGGTTTTAAGGGTGACCTGTATTTCATCATAACATATTAGGCCTATCAATCAAACATTCTTTTCTGCAAATAACATTTTTCCAACCACTGTGGTGTCATCAGGACTGTGTGCTGGAAGGGGAGGGCTTTTCTCATAGTTTCTGGTTCCATAGTATCCAGTTTCTGGATAGAACATTCCCCAACCAAGATGGCCACAGGAAGTCAACCCGAAGTCACATGGCAGACTGAAGGAAAACCTTTCTCAGAGATCAGTGCAACAAGGAACAGCTGTGTATCCTTACCAGATTATGGGCAAGATCTAACCTAAAATAATCAGAGTCTGTTCTGGGTGGGATTAGCGGGGTCTTTCCCGGCGCTACAAGCACCGGGATGACCCCGCTATCTAACGGCACTCTGTTGCCATTTTGGACCCCAGCGGGGAACCGACCCCCCGAGGCCACACTTAGCATCATTTCCGACACTGAGGGACTCCAACAAGCAGAGCTCCTCAGTGCAGGAAAAGATTGGGATTCCATTTTTAATTGGCACCCCGATCACTTAACCCCCAATGGGACCCCCGGACAATCCCCAATGCCCGAATTCACCGATAAGGGGGACTTTGAGCCCCCCGCACCACAACTCACACAAGCAGGGCATCCCCCGGGCCCGATCGCCGGCGTGGGCAAAATGCCACCTGGGCACTTTGGCACTGCCAGTTTGGTACCCTGGCAGTGCTACCTCGGCACCCTGGTAATGCCAGGCTGGCAGACAGGTGGCACTGCCAGAGTGGCATTGCGAGGGTGTCCAGGTACCAGGCTGGCAGTGCTACAGTGCCAGGTTGGCAGCAGCAGTGCCAGGGTGTCACCCTGTCTGGACGCAGACTACCCAGAGGGGCTCCCATCACCTGGGATACCCCTTCAAGATCACCTGGGAGACCCCTCCTCGTTTGTGTGGACCAGTGCTAAACGGCTCTTGGCTGGGTTTTCCTCAGTGAGGCCGAAAGATGGCCGGTGGCCATTGTGGACAGGATCCAGATTGCAACATCTCGTGAGATCTGGTTAGGCCTCAAGAGTCATCAAGAACCATTGGCAACCCTGGGAGAGGCCAGTAGATCACACCCTCTATTAGAAAAGCATTGAGTCCTGTTAGGGGCAGAAGCCAACTTGATGAAGGAGAGGAAGGTGTCTTGGAGAGTGAAGCATTTGCTTTGTGCATACTAGATGTTTCTGGCTGACCGCGGACTCTACAGAAACCCTGATTTGGATTGACCTTTGACCTGTGTGGGAACCTGCTCTGATAATCTGACCTTCGTCGTCCATGTTTTGTCCTTGCCTCCGCTTTACCCTTCAGAAGGACTGTCACTGTTATGCACTGTGTTGAGTTTTCTCTGGGAAATGGATTAGCTGTCCAGGTTTAAATTGGGGCGTGTAACATTAGGCTCAGAGAAGAGTGGGATGTTTATTTCCTTTCTTTTCTGTTTTGCTGAGTATCTGAAGACCTTCAAATAAACACTTTTTAAAAAAAATATTTGGACAACTGTGTGAGCTATTGAACTGGGTGAATTCCACCCTGCTGATCACCACCCTCAGCCCCTTGTGACATCACATCACATTTTGTGATTACATTGGGTGTATGCACCCTCATACTGCCCAGTCAAATAGTGGAAATAATCTCACATTCTCTCCTTTAACACTATAATCTTAAAGAGCTTGCAAAAACCTAGAGAAAAGATGAAGGAATTGTAAATGTGAGTTACACCCAAATCCACTTGAGTTCATGTTTTTTTTTTACATTGGTTCAACATTTGTTTGAATCAAGCCCCACCCACAAAAGTGACCAAACTTCCAGGTCAAAATTGAGTGGTTCTGCTAAATGGAGGGTTTCCTGTTGTCTTCCTCACACATCCATGGAGGAAACAGAAGTCAAGTCATCTTCAGAAGATCCCCACCCTGTAAGGAACCATTGCCCCTTGAGTTTCTAGCTCTTCTGCTATCACCACTGAAAATTTGCTGCTTCCGCTATTGACCATGGTTTATAGCTCTGAGCGTGAGACCCTTACCTGGGGTGACTTGCAAAGGGGATTGCATGACCACACCCTGAGATTTCAAATTACCCTGCCACCATAACCATACAAAGGACCCTGCAGTAACTGCTCCTCCCCAGTACCTTAAGATGACCAGAAACATTGAGGTCATTTGAAATTCCTGGGAATATTAGGATTGTCATGAGGTGAGAACATATGAATAAATGTTTGGGCCACCACTCTGGTGGGACAGGCCTGATAGAGCTGGCAACTGGCTCGGGCTCCCCAATCAGAACTGAAACTGTGGGGCCCCCACCATAAAGGTGTTGGGATCCCCAATGCCCCAGACAATCATTGGGGGCTCCCCATCCCACCTGGACGATCATTGGGGGCTCCCCAACCACCCAACCCCAGACAATCATCAAGGCCTCCCCAACATGCAGACAATCATCAGGGGGCTCCCCTCACCCCACCACCACGGAGGTATCGTCAATGTTTCCCGGGAACCCTGTGCCTGAAAGTTCCCCCCCTCACAGCCTGCTCACCCTACCCACCCCCACCCCCCTCCCCCACCGCACATTATTGGAAACCCACCCGCCCAAGGGGCTCCCATGAGGGCCGTCCCAGGACTGCTCCTTGCACAGGTTGGCAGTGCCAATCTATGCCAGGGGTAAGTGCCAGCGCACTGCCCGGGCATGTCCTTCTCCCCACCCCTCCCCCTTGTGGGCATAAACCTCGTGACGGCATCTGTGAGGGGTGAGGAAAATCGGGAAATGCGATCTCTCCGGAGAACCGCATTTCTCAATTCTCTCTTGATTTTCCACCCACTTCGCCATCCATCTTTGACGGCGATCGTGGGCTGAAAATCACCCTTCAATATTACCAGACAGATGGACAGTGCCTAACCATGGGTTACTGAAGGAATTGCTGTCTCAATTTAATAGCTTCCTATTGACTTAAGTTAACTTTTCTCTGAATTGTGTTTTTCTTGTCATTCATTTTACAAACACGTTGCCTTCTAATCAACAATTCAGTGATGTGAAATTGGCTTTCTATTTCCTGTGTCAATTAATTTTGGTAATTTCTTTGAAAATTTCACAAGTACTATTTCAGAGTGATTATAGGAATCATTTCATGTTCTTATCTACCTCTGTGCTGGTGGACATTGTGTTATGCACCATATTCTAAGCACCACACAGATGTTTTTTATCTTCTCAGTACACTATATAAGCTGCAAGTGTTACCATTTTAACTCCACCATTCAGGATGTATGCATTTAGCAAATCGAGATGCACACCAATTTCGTCATCAGAAAACAAAAGTATGATTAGTGAATCAAAGCCACCAAATTGGAGGTAGTATCAAAGATATTATTGTCTGTACCTCAAAATGTTAACCCTTTTGTTTTAGTTGTTGAAAAGAGCGCAGGTGAGTGTCGTGTTGGGTGTTCTGATGCACAAATGATCCAACACGGCTGTAGATGGTACAACTCTGTTTTATTGTCTTATCAATGGTAACAACTAATGACTGGCTTGGGTACGTCCTTCACCAGCTAACATGTGGACCCAGCCCTATCTTAGTGAGGCACTCAGCACATGGTCTATGTCTGAGTGGCGCGCTGTGAGCTCTGTGCTCTGAGCTATCTCCTGGTAGAATGAGCGGGAACTGTGGTGTTCCCTGTTTTATAGTGTGTATGCTCTCACTGGTGATTGGCTGCGATGTTATGTGTGTGTTGGTTGGTCCAACTGCCTGTCCATCAGTGTGTGTGTGATTGCACCATGATTTGCTGATGTGGATATCATGACAGTGAGAACCACCATCAGTTTAAACTGCAAACCTCAGTTTCAATTCAACATTTAGCAGCCCATATTTTTGGCCCTATAAAAATCAAACCAGAGCTTACATCTGACAAATATCACACCAAATTAAAATCCAAACATATGCGATCAAATCCCAATCAAGTGCATGGCACAGTGACACAGTGGTTAGCACTGCTGCCTCACAACTCCAGAGACCCGGTTTCAATTCCAGCCTTGGGTGACTGTCTGTGTGGAGTTTGCACTTCGTCCCTGTGTCTGCATGGGTTTCCTCTGGGTGCTTCTGTTTCTTCCCACACTCCAAAGATGTGTAGGTTATGTGGATTAGCCATGCTAAAATTGCCCCTTAGTGTCCAAAGGTTAGGTGGGGCTATGGGACAGGGTGAGGGAGTGGGCCGAGGTAGAGTGATCTTTCGCAGGGTCAGTGTAGACTCAAAGGGCCGAATGGTCTCGTTTTGCACTGTAGGAATTCTATGATCTAAGTATTTTCCTTGTGAAAATTAATTTCATTGAGTGTGAAACACTATGATTAAGATCAGTTTTATGTTTAATATGTTTGCTCTGCCACCAGAGGGCATGAAGAATGAATCAAATAGCAACTTGTACTCACAGGTAGATCAGGCAAGATAAGGGTGGCAGGTTCACTTCACTGAAGGACATTAGTGAACCAATTGGTTTCCATGACAATGCAGCAGCTTTCATGATCAACTTAAATTAATTCAGTTGCACAATTTGCTGCGGTCGGACTGATCATGTTCATTGTTTATAGGTTCTCTCTGTGGCCTAATGGTATAGGTCACTGAACCGGTAATCCACAATCCTCAGTGTCCCTGGCTTGAATCCCACCATGGTAGATAGCAGATCATCCTGTAGTAGGCATGGGTGAGCTGACAGCCAAATTTTGGGTTTCTCCTGCGACCTAATGGTATAGGGAGGGCTTGTTTAGCTCAATTGGCTGGACAGTTGGTTCATGATGCAGTGCAGGTTCGATTCCTGTACCGGCTGAGGTTATTCATGAAGGCCCACTTTCTCAACCTTGCCCCTCGCCTGAGGTACGGTGATGCTCAGGTTAAAATCACCACCAATTAGCTCTCCCCCTCAAAGGGGAAAGCAGCCTGTGGTGAACATATGGCGTCTTTACTTTACTTAATGGTGTAGGTCACTGAACTGGTAATCCGCAAACCTAGGGCAATGCGCTGGGATTCCTGGCTTGAATTCCACCATGATAGATGGTAAATCATCCTGTAGTAGACATCCAGACTCAAAATGTTAGCTCCTTTTTCCCTCTGCAGATGCTGAGATTGTCCAGTATTTTCTGTTTTTGTCGCTGTAGGAGTCATGGGTGAGCTGAAAACCATATTTTGTGTTCCCCCTGTGGCCGAATGGTATAGGTCACTGAACTGGTAAACTGCAAACCTAGTGCAATGCTCTGGGGTTCCAGGTCTGAATCTCACCACAGTAGATGGTTAATTGTCCTGTGACAGGCATGGATGAGCCAAAATGGGTAGCACGGTAGCACACGGGTTAGCACTGTTGCTTCACAGCTCCAGGGTCCCAGGTTCGATTCCTGGCTTGAGTCACTTTCTGTGTGGAGTTTTCACATTCTCCCTGTGTCTGCGTGGGTTTCTTCCGGGTGCTCCGGTTTCCTCCCACAAGTCCCGAAAGATGTGCTTGTTCGGTGAACTGGACATTCTGAATTCTCCCTCTGTGTACCCAACCAGGCGCCGGAATGTGGCGACAAGGGGATTTTCACAGTAACTCCATTGCAGTGTTAATGTAAGCCTATTTGTGACAATAATAAAGATTGTTGATTGTTAAAATTAAACTCACAGCTTTTTGGTAACCCAGCCAGTATCATAATCAAACCGCTATCTGCCTCGAAAAATAATGAGCACAGATCCACATTCGAATGTTTCATCTCACAGTGCAGTTGAGCTTCAAAACTTCATTTGTGCTGGCCCTTTCATTTCAACTAGTCTGATGTATCCTTCCATGTGCTGGAATTTCCTTTTCTGTTTTTTTCCAGCCAAATTTTACGGATGTCGCTGAGGTATTGTGGCCGCTGTCTTGTGCAATCCCAAACTAGCATAAGCCAGCATCATTTTAGCAGCGAGTCATGTCTATGGGTAGAAGGGCCTCACTAAAACAAAGAATCAGAACTTGGATCGCAGCAAAACAATGCCTAAAAGTACCATGAAGTTTGGATGCTGTCACATCATTTTTAGTCATATATTCTGTGTAAGTGCATAACATGCCATGAAAATTGGTAAAATCCTTGAGGATTGTGTCATGGCAAAAAGATGATGGAAAGATGTAAACAATGCAAACATTAGGATGAGTAATCCACTCCCTTTCTGCCATATTTGGCACAAGTAGGAGGCCAAATCAGCTCTTAAAGTGGTCTCCATTTCTAAAGGCAGTTTATATTTTAGGCATTTTCTTGGGCACCAAGACAGTGGCTGTCAAGCAGATACATGTATCTTTAGAGAAGCATGTATCATCTCATTTACTCGCATGTTACCAGTTCCGAATTATGCTTTTGAAAGGTGAATAGAATGCAGGCCTACATTTTCTCCTGAGGGTCATAGCTGCTTCCAACGTGTCACATTTCTAGCTGAGAAAGAGTACTTGCTGTTTATTAATCTCTACAATTGTTGATATTCATCAGAAAAATTGCATTAGTCAATTGGCAAGTAAAAATGCATGAAGAAAACGTGCATGTTGTGTGAACAGAATGAATTGGCTGGATTTTGCAGTCGGTGGCATATGAACACTGCTGGAAGTCATTATGATCACAGCTGTTGACAAACGTTCAGTGGGCTTCTCTGCAGCCATGAATGGTAATGAGAAGTCATTTCAGCATAGTCCCTTTTACCAGAGACATAGGACCTATGTGAATAATGGGAAAAGCAGTGGAGGATGGCAACATGGTGGTTATGTAACTGGAAAGAATATTTTAGAAGCCTAGAGTCTTGATCCAGAACATGGAACTGAATTTAATGGCAGCATCGGTGCCCCTGAGGGTGGGCTGGAGAGCTGGGAGCAACCCTGCCACAGGGCTTCCTGGGGGCCCTGACATAATTCTATGCCCATCAGGTAATTAACTACCTGGCATCATGGCTTCTATCCATTTGAGGACAAAGATCCCACCTTCAGAGAAAGCAGCTGATCAGAGGACCTGCAATGCCATCAGCCTGCTGGTGCGGCCAACCAGGATCTGCAACCAGGGAGGAGGCCCCTTAATGCAGCTTTGCCAAGGTCAATCAAGCAGGCACTAGCAACAGGGAGTGGGGGCTTGTTGCTGAGGGTGGGAGTCGGGGGTGTTTCACTGAGGGTGGTACTAGATGCAGGATGCCCAGTCAGGATGGCTGCACCCTGTGAGATTGCAAGGAGGTTACCAATCTTGACTGAGAAATCTCCCCGTAGGGCGAACAGCCTCCGCTACTGGTAGAATGCAGGCAGTGATGCTGGCCATTAATTGACCAGCTAAGGGCCTCCAACTAGTCTTTGGAAGGCCATCCTCAACCAAATCACAAAGTGTTAAGAAGACAATGGGAACTCCATTCTCGCCTTCCGTCTTGAATTAATATTGCCTCCCAGATAACTCCCAATAACCGGATTAAATTCTGCCCATGAATTCAAATTCGACCACAGAACTATCATCAGCCATGTAGCCCTGAAATTACTTGTTGTAAAAACCTATCTGCCTCACTAATGTTGTTTAGGGAAGGAAATCTGCTGTTCTTACCTGGTATGATCTACCTGTGACCCAGACCCACAGTACTGTGACTTACATTTGTGACCTAGCAAACTATTCAGTTGTATCAAATCACTACAAAAATCTAATAAGAATAAAATTGAACAGACCATCTGGCATTGACGTAACAAAGCCATTCTGGTACAACTACAACACAGGCATTTTCCTGACAAAGTGGAAAATTGCTCGGATATGTCCTGGCCATCAAAAAAAAGGCAAATCCAATTGAGACACTTACTACCTCATTGTTCCACTCTTGATTATCGGCAAAGCGGTGGAAGGGGATCATTTCCAGTTCTATCCAGCAACACTTTCTCAGCAATAATCTGCTCATCAAAACTAAGTTTGTATTCTCGCGGATAGCTCAACTCAACATAGGCGCACAACAGTGCCTAAACCTTCTCAGGAAACTAAGGAAATTCGGCAAGTCCACATTGCCACTTACCAATCTTTACAGATCTGACTGCATCAGAGCCTGGTATGGCAACTGCTCGGCCCAAGGCTGTAAGAAATTACAGATAGTCGTGAACACAGCCCAGTCCATCACCCGAAACTGCCTCCCATCCATTGATTCTATCTTTTGTTAAATGCATTTATGGGATGTGGCCGTCGCTGGATAGGCCAGCATTAATTTCCCATCCCTAATTGCCTTCAGAAGGTGGTGGTGAGTTGCTTTCTTGAACCGCTGCAGTCCTTGAGGTGTAGGTACACCCACTGTGATGTTAGGGAGGGCGTTCCAGGATTTTGTCCCAGTGACAGCGAAGGAACGGCGATATATTTCCAAGTCAGGACGGTGAGTGGAACTTCTGCTCTTGTCCTTTTAGATGGTGGTGGTCATGGGTTTGGAAGATGCTGTCTAAGGAACCTCGGTGAATTACTGCAGTGCATCTTGTAGATGGTACACAAGGCTGCCACTGTTCATCGGTGGGGAGGGAGAGCAATCAAGTGGGCTGCTTTGTCCTGGATGGTGTCAAACATCTTGAGTGTTGTTGGAGTTGCACTCATCAAGGCAAGTGGAGAGTATTACATTATATTCCTGACTTGTGCCTTGCAGATGATGGGCAGGCTTTGGGAGGTCAGGAGGTGAGTTACTCACCGTAGGAATCATAGCCTTTGACCTGCCCTGGTAACCACAGTATTTATGTGGCTAGTCCAGTTCAGTTTCAGTTCAATGGTAACCCCCAAGATGTTGATTGTGGGGGATTCAGCGATGGTAATGCCATTGAATGTCAAGGGGCAATGTTTAGATCCTCTCTTGTGTGGCGCGAATGTAACTTGCTACTTGTCAGTCCAAGTCTGGATATTGTCTAGGTCTTGCTGCATTTGGACATGGACTGCTTCATTATCTGAGGAGTCGCGAATGGTGCTGACAATGTGCAGTCATCCGTAAACATCCCCACTTCTGACCTTATGATAGAAGGCAGGTCATTGATGAAGCAGCTGAAGATGGTTGGGCCTAGGACACTACCCTGAGGAACTCGTGCAGTGGTGTCCTGGAGCTGAGATGATTGACCTCCTACCACCACAACCATCTTCCTTTGTTCCAGGTATGACTCCAACCAGCGGAGAGTTTTGCCCCCCCCCCCCCCCCCCCCCCCCCGATTCCTATTGACTCCAGTTTAGCTAGGGCTCCTTGATGTCATACTCGGTCAAATGCTATCTTGATGTCAAGGACAGTCACTCTCACCTCACCTCTGGCATTCAGCTCTTTTGTCCATGTTTGAACCAAGGCTGTAATGAGGTCAGCCTGTAATAAGTGACCCTGGCAGAACCCAAACTGAGCGTCCGTGAACAGATTATTGCCGAGTAAGTGCCGCTTGATAGTACTTTTATGACTGTTTCCATCACTTTGCTGATGATGGAGAGTAGACTGTTAGGGTGGTAATTGGCTGGGTTGGATTTGTCTTGTTTCTTCTGTACGGGACACATCTGGGCAATTTCCACGTTGCCGGGTGGATGCCAGCTTTGGAGTTGTACCGGAACAGCTTGGCTTGGGGTGTGGCAAGTTCTGGAGCACAAGTCGTCAGTACAATGCCAGAATATTGTCAGGGCCCATAGGCTTTCAGTATCCAATGCCTTCAACCATTTCTTGATGTCACATGGAGTAAATCGTATTGGCTGAAGACTGACATCTGTGATGCTGGGGATCTCTGGAGGAGACCGAGATGGATCATCCACTCGGCACTTCTGGCTGAAGATTGTTCAGCCTTGTCTTTTTCACATATGTGCACACCTCCCGCTGGCTTGGGCAGCATAATCATAGACTCGTCCCCTCCGGGTTATTCTCTCTTCCAAACCCTTCCACCTGGCAGGAGATACAAAAGTCTGAGAACACACACTAACAGGTTCAAAAACAGCTTCTTGCCCACTGTTACCGGACTCCTGAATGACCATCTTATGGGCTGACAAAACTCTCCACACATCTTCTCGACTGTGTAGCGCGACACTCCGTATGCTTCATCTGCTGCCTGTGTCTATGTATTTACATTGTGTATTTTTGTGTCCTATGGTTTTTTTCATGTATGGAACAATCTGTATGGACTGTACGCAGAACAATATTGTTCACTGTACCTCGGTACATATGACAATAAATCAAATTAATCAATAAATCAAATCAATCAACTCTATGGATGCCTTCCATGAACTCTAGATCTCTTTTAACTTTGCATCAAACATGGACATAAGAGCTGAATTCTGGTGTGAGTTGGGGGCCCTGTCCTTGGCATTAAGGCAACATTTGACAGAAGGTGGCATCAAGGAGGTCTAGCAAAATTTAAGTTAACAGAAATCAGGGGCTAAACTCGCCAATGGTTGTGATTGCTGGAGGACAATCATCGCAGCACAAGGATGCCATTATAGGAAGTCCTCAGGAAAGTGATCTAGGCCCAACCATCTTTAGTTGCTTGATCAATGACCTTCCCTCCGACATAAGGCCAGAAGTGGGGATGTTTGCAGATGCTTGCAGTGTTTAATTTCATTCACTTAGTTAATGAAGCAGTTTGTGTTTGCAGACAGCGAGACCTGGACAACATGCAGGCTTGGGCTGATAAGTGACAAATAATTTTTGTATCGCGTATGCCAGGAAATGATTATCTCCAATAAAGAGAATTTAACCACCAATCTTTGATATTGAATGGCATCACTGTCACTGACCACCACTAACCATCACTCCCCCCTCTTGCCCCCTCTCCCCACCATCAACATCCCAGAGGTTACCATTAACCTGAAAGTTAATCTAAAGCAGCCATATAAATGGCTACAGGACCTGGTCAGAAGCTGGGAATCCTGTGGTGAGTGACTCACCACCTGACCACGAAGCCAGCCCACCATCTTCAAGACGCAGGTCACATGTGTGAACAAAAATTCCCCAGTTTCCTGGATGAGTGCAGTTCCAGCAATACCCAATAAGATCAACACTCCAGGCAAAGAAGCCTGCCTGATTGGCAGCCCATCTACCACATTAAAAATTCACACCCTATACAACTGCCAATGAGTGGCAGAAAGTGTAACATCTGGAAGACACAACTCACCAAGGTTTCTTTCCAACTCTGTGAGCCCTATTGCTTAGTAGAACAGGGGCAAAAGGTGTATGTGGACACCATTTCTTGCAGGTTCTGCTTTGTCATATATCGGACAGGATTCTCCGTTTGGGAGACCGTGGGCTGGATTCACCGTATTTGAGATTAAGTGCGGAGGAACCGTGGCATTTTATGACGAAAAATCAGCGTCGACCCCTCACCGATGCTGCGACCGGTGAAGGGCCAGCAGCTGTGCCGTGTAAAAATCCCGGCTCCCACCATAAAAACGGCTGGAGAATGTCTGAGTCCATGGCTGTGCATGTGCACGGCGCCGACCTGCAACAGTTACGCCGTGAAATATGGCGCCGGCCGTGCGCGGACCTGATCTGCCAGATAGTGCCCCCCTGGCCACCCCGTCCACCCATCACCAGTCTCCCCAGCACTCGTGGAAGCCCCCCTCGCCCTCAGTCAGCAGCACAGCTCCCGCCCGACTGTGGCAGCGCTGGACACAATCCGCAGCCGCGTCACTGGGTTCCCATGCTGAGATCACATGTCAACTGCGCGTTCGGGAACTCGGCCCATCTAGGGCGGAGCATCAGGGGAGGGCCTTCAATTGACACGCTAATGCCGTCCCAGCGGCGCGCGACGTGATGATGCCATTTCGGAGGGGGTGTAGGATACAAAACCTATGTCAAACAGGCGCCGCCCTCGATTTGGCATCAGAAGGAATTCTCCACCCGATAGGCGATCCCATGGGGCCGGATTCACCGTTCCCGGATGCCAATTTCGTAATCGGGTCTGCTCATGGCCAGCGCCATGTTTTACGGCGTGACCGGCCGTCGTTGTGCGCATGCATGGCCACGGACCCGTCCATTCTCCAGCTGTTTTTATCGTGGGAGCCGGAAGTTTTATGCAGTTTGGCTGCTAGACTCTTAGCGGTCGCAGGATCGGTGAGGGGTCAGCACCGATTTTCTGACGTAAAACGCCACAGTTCCTCAGTCTAAGAAATGGTGAATCCAGCCCCATGTTCTCCAACCAGAAGTGAACCGCTCTTGGTTTGCACGGGCACTAGAAGCGGTGCCGAGAAGCGATTCCCTCTCCCTTGCTGTGCTAATTTATCCATGGTGGAGAGTTTGAGGGATAGCATTTAGAAGCCTGCTATGAGCTGCCATTTTTAGCGTATGGCCCATACAGACGTCTGGTGGCTGGCCCCGCTCCACCCAACAGTGCAAATCCTGCCCTCCTATCACGGGAATTGGTAGCTCACCACCTACCTTCCCCCACAGCATACATGAATGAGCCTCATCAGACCCTCCACCCCCATATCAGAGACCCCCTCGCCCATATCAGAGGTGAACCCTCAACCCTCACCCCTGCCTGGAAGCTAAAGAGCAGTACAGGCAGAAACAGTGAAAAAGCACTGCTTTATCACTTACCTGTCCCTTACACCTGCTGGCTTAGACAGAATTGTAGAAAGCAGCAGTTGTTACTTCATAGAAAGCCAAAACCATATCACAAGGTTTTAAACCCTCTCAGGTCCTTTTATACATGAGGCTTCAATTCACTTTCAAAGAGAAGTGGCTTTGAGTAGGCTGTAATTGACAGGGTAATAGTTTCCAGGCAGCCAGGTGTCTGAATTGTTTAGTTTCATTTCCCTTCATGCTTATTTTTAATGTAAATATAGAGTACCCAATTCATTTTTTCCAATTAAGGGGCAATTTAGCGTGACCAATCGACCTACCCTGCACATCTTTGGGTTGTGGGGGTGAAACCCAAGCAAACATGGGGAGAATATGCAAACTCCACACGGACAGTGATCCAGAGCCAGAATCGAACCTGAGACCTTGGTGCTGTGAGGCAGCAATGCTAACCACTGCGCTACCGTTCTGCCCCCATTTCCCTTCAAGCTTGAATACATCTCAAGTACCCTACTTTGAACTGAACCATAATGTTTATGAACAAATAGCTGTGCTTGTTAGCGCCTAGCAACATCAAAGGTAGTTAAGTGCTTTCTTCTGAGAAAAAGAGGAAGTGAAAGCGCTTAACTCTTATGTTTAAACATTGTGGTTAGGCTCAAAGCAGAGTACTTGAGATGCATTCATATTAACATTGTGGTTAGGTTCAAAGCAGGGTACTTGAGATGCATTCAAGTGTGAAGGGAAATGAAAATAAATTATCCAGGCACCTGGATGACTGAGGCAGCAGATATAAGGGACGGTTAAGTGAATAGGCAGTGATTTTTCACTTTTTAGATGGATTGCTCTTTAGTTTCTCGGCAGAAGTGACTGATGGGAGGAGAGGGGGTCTCTGATATGGTGGAGGTCTCTGCTGGGGTCTAATGGGGGGATGGGGGTGGGGTGGTCAGGATTTGCAGTATGGGGGGCACTGATGGACTTTGAGGGTACCTAAGTTAAATACTTATCCCCTTGGCCTACTATGTCAAAGCCATGCTGGCAAATACTTGCACCAATCCAACGGGGGACTGGAGCATCACAACGGTGCCAATCCCGTTTTTGTCTGAAGCGAGATTCACCGTTGTATTGGGAATTCTACTAAGGGTGGCGGAGAATCCTGATCATCATCTTGACATGGAACTCATTACGCCATTCTTTCATGGTCGATGGTCAAAATCCTGGAACTTCCTCCCTCATAGCATTGTGGGTCTACCGACACCAAATAAATTGCAGCAATTCCAGAAGGCAGTTTACCACCACCTTGTCAAGGGCAATTAAGATTAAGTACTGACCTTGCCAGTGATGCTCACATCCCAGGACTGATTTTTAAAAAAAAACAGATTGCAGAATCCTAATAGAGGCATTTAGAGCTTAAGTCAAAAATTATAAGTTATAACATTTAATTCAACAGTAATTCATGTTCGGAAAGTGAAATAAAGAGCAAGAAATAATGATGGGATTAAGAGAAGGAGAGATTAAAAAAAGAGAAAACAGACAAAGCTTTAAAAATATAATGGGCATGATTCGGTGGTGCTTGAGCGAGAGCACGACGAGGCCAGTGAATAGCAGGAGTGGCCAAAAACGAGAACCGCAAATGGTGCCAAACCGTTTATGATACAACCAGCCCGCTCCCGTAGGTTGAAATTGGGATCTCGCCGTAGTATGCCGCAAAACTAATATCACCACTTAAGCCCTATTTCCATACAATTAACGGGAACCACCCCATATACAACGGCCTCCCGTGATACAGCCGCCTCCCCAGCAAGTGGCCATGCTGGTGCTGATCAGTACTCCTTTTTTAAAAAGTGAACCTGGCGGATGAGCAGCTGCGGGGAGCCGAGGAGGTGAGTGGCCATCTTTACTCACAGGCAATGAGCCCGGGGTCACTGTGCTTGCTGCCTCTGTGCTCGGGGTGGGAGGGACAACTGGGGGAGGTGGAATCCACCACCGTCAGCTGCAGGGGTTCGCCAAGAGGGGAGGTGGTTCCCCACTGGGAGGACAGCCGCTCTTGGCTCCAAAATGCCAACCCTTGGATCGTGTGTACCCCTTCCAGGGCAACCCTGGTCCCCGCCTGTCTGCCCCGCTGACCACCCATAACCCCCAATGACCATGGAGGTCTCTGGCCTTGCAGCGGAAGGCTATTGCCAATCGGGAATTGGCAATCGTAGATAAGTGAGCACTTCACACATCCCATGTAGATTGCCGTGGGTGGGCGGGCCATGTGGGAGACATTGCCTAGCATACCAATCAGACCATGTGCCTGAACACCGCGGGAGGCAACACCACAGACACCACAGCCAACATCTGAACACCCAGGGGGCGGATCCCAGCCCGGGAGACGTACCCAGCCGCAGGGTGGTGAGTGCAATGGGGAAGGCACCTGCACCAGGTCCAGGTAACGTTTTATGCGGGTGTCAAGGGTACATGGTCTGGGGTCCGGTGATCGGAGGAGCGGAAGAGGGGATCATTGCGTGAATGGAGGGTCCCATGTGGAAGACATCGCTGTTTGCCAGTCTCACACCCTCTCCAATTCCTTACAGATATTAAATGGTCTGGACCCTGCGGAACTTGCTCTAGTGGTGCTGCTGGCAGCCAGACGCTGGGGACGGCGACTGCAGCAGCAGTGTCTACAGAGGCTCAAGTCGGCGGCCCATGTGCAGGACCCCACCCCACACCCTGAGGACCCGGACACCCATGAGGATAGAGTGAGACCCAGAGGGGCAAGCCCGCGAAGGCCCAGGGTGTGCAAGCGTCGCTGGTCGTTCAAGCAGATGATGGACAGCGAGTGCTCCTCTTCAACAGCCTTGCGGACTTGACACCACATTGAGGAGGAGGACACCCACAGCCCTGAACCTTTACGCCTCAGGGTCATTCCAGGGCTGAAGCGGGAACTTCGGTGGCATCTGTCAGACTACAGCCCAAAGATGCACTCGACAGATCACAGAAGTCCTGTTTGCCCGGCAGAAAATGATATAAACTTTGACACGGACCAAGCCCAACAAGATGCCCGGGCCATCAGATTCTCTGCCATCGCCGTATTGCCCCAGGTACAGGGGCTGGTAGACCTGTCACCTTGCACGCACTGGGCCATCTGGGAGTGCCCTACGTCAACAGGAAGGGGTCCCACTCCCTGAATAACCTGCCCATGTGCGACAACCACATGAAGATCATGCACATGTGTGCATGGTTCCCAGGGAGTGTGCACAACAGCTACATCCTGGGGCAGTCAGACATTCACAGCCTCTTCGATGACCCAGGACGGCCGGTTGGCTCTTGGGGGATAAGGGGTATCCGCTGAGGACTTGGATAATGATGCCAGTACGGAAGTCGGAGACCGATCCGGAGGCACGATACAAGGCCCATGTGGCCACCCGGGCTCTCATTGAGCGATGCATCGGACTCCTCAAACTTCGGTTCCGATGCCTCAACCGCTCCAGTGGTGCCCTGCAGTACACCCCCCGGTTGCCCGCTTTGTTGGATCTGCTGTGTCCTCCACAACCTGGCACAGCAGTGGGGTGATGTGCTGGAGGTGGTGGACGAGGAACATGTGGCCACCTCCGAGTAGGAGGAGGAGGATGAGGATGATGAGTATGACGATGAGGCGCCAGACCAGCAGGGGCTGGTGGATGATTCCGGGGAGGAACTGGAGGACCAGCAGAACATGTGGCATTGACAAGGTTCCGGCAAGCCCTGAGGGCCAGGAAGGTCCTCATACTCGCCAGGCTCACATAGGACATGGCCTAGTCCGTCCGTCAAAGCTACCCTCCTGCCACTCCCCCCCCCCTCTCCTGCCCCATTTCCCTCCCATCCACATCACTACAGGGTGCTGGCACTGTGTCGCCACTGTCAGCGGGTCACTGTCGAATGCAGGGGGGGTGATAATAACCTGCAGAGAGCTGAGTGCTGGAGCTCCTCAATCTATGCCATAGTCAGGCCCCTGCCTGTCTGCTGAGTGCTCGCTCACACACATCACCTGCATGCGGTTTGCTGGAGTGGGAATGAAATGAAATGAAAATTGCTTATTGTCACAAGTAGGCTTCAATGAAGTTACTGTGAAAAGCCCCTAGTCGCCACATTCCGGCGCCTGTTCGGGGAGGCTGTTACGGGAATTGAACCGTGCTGCTGGCCTGCCTTGGTCTGCTTTCAAAGCCAGCGATTTAGCCCTGTGCTAAACAGCCCCTGAATGGGGGGTGGCGGCTGGACCCCCATGTGCTAAACAGCCCCTGAATGGGGGGTGGCGGCTGGACCCCCATGTGCTAAACAGCCCCTGAATGGGGGGTGGCGGCTGGACCCCCATGTGCTAAACAGCCCCTGAATGGGGGGTGGCGGCTGGACCCCCATGCCTGGCGAGATGGGGCAAGTGTTCGGACGTCGGCCACATTACGGAAGAAGGTGACAGAGAAGGTTGTGGAGAAGGGTTTGTTATATTTCACACAAAGGTGCAACAATGCCCACTCTCCCAATGGTGCCGCTGCACTCTCCCCACCAGCCCTTCATCCCCCAACCCCTACCCCCCAACACACACTCTCACCTTATCCTCCCACCTACACCCCTCTACCCCCACCCCCCAGTGCCCTCAGTCATCCTCAACGTGCTTGGCCTTCCTAGCTCTGCCGCTGCATCTAGATGTTTCCCCTGGATGCACATCAGAGGTGTAGGCAGCCTGCTGCTTACCACATTCCATGGCCTTCAATGCTGCTGGTGGGCGTCCTCTGAGGGCTCTGCGGCTGGAGGGCCCTATTGCACTTGACGGCGGAACATGCACAGCCATTCCACAATGTCCCGGGTGCTAACTGTCAGACACCGTGCCGTCAGAGGGGTGCAACTTGGGGGAGCTGGTGGCCACCAACCCCAAGCCATGGAATGGTTCCGGGTTGCATCCAGCAGCTCCTTCTCCCGGTCGGTGCCCATGGGACCCTGGGATTCGCCTTGGGATGGCGGGGCAGCAGGCTCAAGCCCCGACTATCCCTGCATCATCTGGCCCTGCCACCCATTGCAGCTCCCCAATGTCTGCACCATGGTGTCGACACCCCCCGCTATGCTCCTCAGTGACTGGCACATTCTCTGCAACACCTCAGCCATGCCCACCTTCAACTGGGATAAGCTGCGCAGCGATTCGGCCATTCCCATCTAAGACCGGGACATGTCCCGTAGCGCCTCATCAAGTACCACCTGGTATTGGGTCACGTCCCCCATCGAGTCGAACATTCTGTCGAGACCCTCAGCCATGGCAGTCAATGACTGAGTCATACCTTGGACACCTCCACACATGCTGCTGACGTTGTGCACCAGGCTCTCCACTGCGGTCGCCACACTAGCAGTGTTGGCCTAGGTGCCATCTCCTGCGGCCATAGCCTCCGGGACTCCTCCAATCGGCTATGGACCCTATGGAGTGTCACTGACATCTCGCACTGAATGACACGGCCGCACCCTAATGTCTGCATCAGCTCCAGGTGAACACGTTCCAGAGGCTCAGCATCTGACTGGGACCCAGCTGGGTCCTGGGATTCAGCGGACCTCTGACTGCTGTGTCGCCTGGGCGTTACTGCCTCCACCTGATGTGCATCTGCAACTGTGTAGTGTTCACCAGATCGTGCCCCTGAAGCCTGTCCATTAACATTGCCCACCGAGGTGTGTGTCTCTGAGCTGGTGGAGGGTGGGGATGACAGCTGTGATGCATCGATGGTGGCATCCTCGGAGCTCTCCTCCAAGGTGCTCTCCGCGAAGGCAGAGGGGGACAATTCTGGATGATCCAGCGCCATTGGCTGACCTCCTGTGGGAGGATGGACATGTGGTCAGTGGGAGGGATGGGTCAATCAGTATGGCATTACCAGCTCACGTGTCACAGTCCATTTGGGTGGGGGCCGGTGGATCCTCACCTCTGTGGCGTGTGCTGACCTCTGCTTTGGTGACCACTCTGTCCTCAGCCACCCGTGTAACCACCAGGGCATGTTCCTTGAAGGGGGTGAGGATTGTGATGTCCGGCACCCCGCTGCTAGGCTGGGCCTTCTCACGACAACTTCTCCTGCGGAGACACAGGTAGGGCACAGTTAGCTGCACGCATGATCATGGTTGGGGAGGGGGTTTCCGGGGGAGTGGGGTGGTTGGGAAGGGGGCTTTGGGTGGGGGGGAAGAGGTTTTCGAGGGGTTTGGGAAGGGGATGGCATTGGCGGGCCATGGCAGGGTGCTGGGTGGGGCTGGTGCCAGGTGCAGGCTCATGGGGAGGGGGCGGGGGGGGACAACTTACTCGTGCGGCCCAGTGTAGGTTGTTGACCTTCTTGCGGCACTAGGTGCCGGTCCTCCTTGTCACGCTGCCCGAGCTGACGCCCGCTGCCACTTCCTCCCAGGCGGCACTGGCTGCCCTGTGGCTGACCCTCTGGGACCCTCAGCGAACAGGACATCCCTCCTGGCCTCAACCATCTCTAGGAGCCTCCCCAGGTCTGCATCCCTGAACCATGGGGCCGTTCGTCTCGGCGCCATGGCTACGAGCTGAATGGGGTTGGCTGTGCAAGAGCAGTTTAAGTGCTGCTCGACCTTGTTAGCATGGGGCTGGCGAGCGCGGTCCGGGGAAGCCTGTGGGGCCTCCTTAAGTGGACCGATTAGCATTGTATTGCGGTGATGGTCTCTCCAGGCCGAGTGCCGGGAAGCTCACGGCAATTCCCGATCTCTACCACATTCAAAAACCTTGGAAGAATCGTATCTATAGTTTTAAAAATCTTCAACCATAATTTAAATCCAAAAGAGTGACAGTCCACACATTTTAAAGTAATTCTCAGTGCCAGAGAGATTGTTTGGTGGAAATTAATAATTATTGCACTGTTTAAAAATTCATTAACACTTGAATAGAAAAATATTAACCTGATCTAAACACAAAATATTGTGGTTGCAAAAAATCTGAAATAAAAATAGAAAATTGCTGGAAATGCTTGGCATTTGGCAGCTTCTGTGGAAAGATGTTTGAGGTCATTAATTTATTGTGGCTTGTAGTTTTGTGAGTAAGGGCCACATGCCTTTCATATATTTTAGTGTTGAGCCACTTGACAAGATATAGCTCCTAGAAGAGAATGACAAATTGGACAGCTATCCATATTTAACTGCATACATGTAGTCTCCAGGAGTTGTCATCCAATTTACTACATAATAAGTGAGTGCTAATTGCCTCACAATTACTTCTGCTGCAAAATCTGGGCCAATGTATTTTGATTCTCTTTACCCTCACTTGTGACAGTATTGGGCTTTAATGATGTGCCACTATGACTGGCAGAGATTTAACCCTGTCATCAATGTCATCTCAGAAGGCAATGGGTGTGACTCAGTTCATCAATAGAGATCAAATGAGGGGAAAATATATTTCCACCATTTATCCCATTGATTCATGAGTTCTGAACATTATTTTTCTCTAATACTTTTTGTCCTGTGATGCCATTTCCTCGCTGGTGATCAGTTATAAAACATAACAACTTGAGGACATGGAATCAAACCCAGAGAGGCAAACAGCTTAAAATTAACTACTTTCCAATAAGGTAGAAATGGAGAGCTCATATGGTTGTATAACATTGGCAAAGTCAAATGGGGACTGAATGAATCTTGAGCAGAGAAAGTACTTCATGGGGATTAAAGATGGAACAGTGCACATTATCTTCTATGTGCGTAACCAAAATAGTCTGTCAGTCCTCAATATTCCTACAAAAGTGAAGCAGGAACTTCATTATTTTGAATTTATATTAATCCTATCACAGATTTTAACTTTGCGTTGCAAAATTAAAACATTCACATGCCGATGTCAGTTTGTACTTGGTGCTGGAACTAACTGACACATTGTGCTTCTGTGGTGTGAGAAATATTGGACCAACTTCCTTTCAAAGGGCATAGATGCAATCTGATGTGGGATAATATTCCTTTAAATACTGCAGCGTGACTCATTCATTTATTCTCATCAAGTCTGCAAATGACACATTACTTCCCAGTATGTCCTTGAGTCAGGCACTGAATAATCCTGAGAACTGTGACATCAATTACTGGGCAGTCTGCTCCTGATGTGTACAATGTGGCTGGGCAGAGTGATTCAAAGAATAAAGTGCCTGTTCCATCTCAGCCGATAGTCACAAATTAATCATTTTTAAATGTCAGAGCTATTGGTGAATTAAGATTTTTTTCCATGTTAACGCAACAAACAGTACATGATGTGATAGAGGAGGGACACTACCAGGTGCCATGTCAATGGTAGTAGTAGATCTGTTGTCTGTGCTGTACTGTTTTTTCACATTGTTGATGGGATTGTATTGAGCATATGCTGGTTGAATGGAGTCAGCAGAGTAGTCAGCCTGTACCTTTTAGTAGACAGTTCAGAGGCACTGATAAGAGATGTTCACCTATCTTTTTAGATCTACTGTTCTGTCAAAATTAGGAATCACAGTCTTGAATAACTGGACTGAGATGAGAAAAACTTTATTCACTCAATAGATTGAATTTTTTTTACTGCAGAGAGCTAATTGAGTATGCCCAAGGCAGAGGTTGAGTGATCTTTGGATATTTGGGAATTGTAGAATGGTAGAGCTGTGGTAGATCAACATATTGAATGATGGACCAGACTTGCAGGGCCAAATGGTTTTTCCATGGTCCTATTTCTTATGTTTGGCTCAAGAATACCATAAGGAATAACCAGTGGAAGACAGGAGGCAGCTCATTCTCCCTCCAGCATCAGAGTGTGTAAATGCACCACATTGTGCAAGCCCGCAAATCAAATTATCTAATTGCAGTAGAGGGGAGCAAAGATGAATGGGCTCAGAGTCTGTTGCATTTCAACCAAGAAGCCCATTGGGCTGAATTTGTATAACTCAGGAGGGTGGGAATCCATTCCGGAAGTAAGAAATGAAATAGGCAGTCCAATTAACGGGAAGCCAGCAACAGCTTCTGGGAATGGTGGGCTGCACCCAATCGACCAATGACATTCGGGCACAGAGGTGGCAAATTATGAACCAGAAGGAGCACATGACCACTCATTTAACGTAACTTTCGGTATAGGGAGGCTGCATCATGGGAACATCGTTTTGGTGAATGAAAAATGAAATGAAATGAATGAAAAATGAAAATGAAAATCGCTTATTGTCACAAGTAGGCTTCAATGAAGTTACTGTGAAAAGCCCCTAGTCGCCACATTCCGGCGCCTGTTTGGGGAGGCTGGTACGGGAATTGAACCGTGCTGCTGGCCTGCTTGGTCTGCTTTAAAAGCCAGCGATTTAGCCCAGTGTGCTAAACCAGCCCCTGCATCCTGTGAACATTGTTTTTGATTTTCTTTGAACCACTGCAATAGGTAAATTAATAATTTTAAATATGAATGACTATTCTAGCTCGGAAGATAGAATAGTCGGAATGCATTGATCCATTACCAAGATGTTGCAGCTGATCCATTACCAAGATGTTGAACATCAGCCTATTAACTCCATTGTACCCTCCGCATGATGGCTGAGAGAAGCGAGACAGAGATGACTGTCTGGACTGATTGAGAGATTGTAGCGGAGATAGCAACCTTCGGGTTATCCAGCGAGCCTGGCTTCACTCCTGGCCTTCTGAAATCTGCAAGGGTGAGTGTCACCAGTATGGAGCTGTAAGTACATGGAAGGTTGTGTAATGACTTTATTTGGGGATTGTGTGTCAATGTGTGAAGTGACATGATGCGCACAAGCCACTCTGAATGACATTGAAGACAAGGGGTAGCTTGGAGGGAGTTTGCAGTGAGCTGGCACAAAACATTGTGATAAATGTGCTGCCAGTAGAGTTTGCATTGGCCATACAGTAAAGGAATGATTGTGCAAGAGAATCATCATCATTACAATGTCACTCTTTAGTTGCAGGAGAAGAGGACCATAATGCCAGGGAGAGAAACAGAGCTGGAAGCAGTGTATCAGCATCCATTGAGGAGGAGATGCTACAGATGGATGACAATGATTGAAGCAGTGCAGTTAATCAAGGTGAGATAGGACGAAGGTCCTGGGGTGGTGAGATGTCAAGGGAGCATCTCTATGATTGAAAAAACACATTAGTTAAGAGGACTGAGGAGGGTGCTTGATAGTTGGCATACAATTAGGAATCAGGCATTGATAGTTTATGACTTTGAACACCCTCATGCTTCAAGGAGAAATATGTGACTGTATGTTGGCAGGTGTAAAATGCTAGCACTGAGTAGCATCTCACAATGCTTGCAATGAGGAAGTTTGCCACAGTGCACACCTTGGAAGGGTGAAGATAGCCCTAACTACCTTTTCTTTTTCCTCCAAAGATGTAGCATTGGCTGCTGCTGCCACTAGCCATATTGGTTCCACATTGAAATCTGAGGAGGACGAGGAAGCCTCAGGTGGTGCAGCCTTTCTCCATACCCAACACCAGCACAGATGCCAGCATCTTGGTGGGTATACGCACCTCGGAACTAAAGAAAACACAAATTGGTGAAAGCTGTAGCCTCCTAAAATGGCTCAATCCCGATTAATTTGGCCAAAACCCGATATAAAATGGCTAACCAAAAAGGCTGATGGGAAAAGCAGCCAACAGGACACAAACGGACAGCTGCAGACAGAATAACGTATTCGGCTCTGGGGAAGTCGGCCCAGATCGATACCTGCAACTATTAGCAGCACATCAACACAGACATCTGCAGTTTAATCGGCTATCCCCGGGAACAATTGCAATATATTAGCAATTGAATGCCGGGCCAGACCTCTCGGCGCCTGCAGTGGCCGAAACAAAGACAGGTGAACGACCACCCCCCGATCGAGGAATCGCCCCATTATTGGAGCATATCGAACCCAGTGATTGGGAACAAGTCCAATCACTTGGGACTCAGGGTCAAGGGCCGTCCCGAGAGGCGGGAAGCCCCTGGGCCCTATAAATTGAGGGGCCAAGTTCAGATCTCTCTCTCGCTCCCTTCTCCTGCTCGCAACCTTCGCAAGAACATCGACCAGAAACTGTAAGTTTGACTCCAGCGATCGCTACCCGATAGAGACTCCTAGCCATCGACCCGTATCAGCCTTTTGAATCCCGCAGGCCAGACCCAATTCGATAAACCATTCGTTTCCCTGACCTGGTGGGCCATCCCCAAATGTTAAGTATTGGCCAGTAGTGGTAGGTTTTGACATAGACAGTAGGATTATTGTGTAAGTATTTATTTTTGTACATAATAAATGACCGTTGATTTCAATCTTACTAAGCGGTGTGCTGACTTATTAATCATAACTCGAGCTTGAACCACGTGGCGGTATCCGAAAGATACCTGGCGATTCGTGAGCAAAGGTGACATAATCAGAGCTAATAAAACTAAGGCTAATAAGAGCAACAAAGCACATCGCAGTCCCGCTGTTGGGGGAGACTGTGATCAAGCTGGCCTTTGGCAGTCTGAGGTATGTTGGAGGTGACCAAGATGCCAAGCCTCAGTCAGGTGACAAGGCTCAGGAGTAGCTCATAATGCAGCAGATGCTGGAGGTCCAGCCAGAGGTATGGTGGAGGTTCCAGACCAGTGTTGTGTGTTCTGGTACTGACTTTGGAAGAGTCCGCTCAGGCCATGAGTGCTGCAATGACCTGCTCAACACAACGTCCAGTTTCCTCCATTGACAGACTGATAATTCTAATGGAGGGCTAAAATCAGCAAATCACTAACGCAATAGTGGGTATGCATTCTGACCTGCGCTCCATCACCTGTCATTGATAACAGGATTAGGATCATTTTCCAAGTCAAAAACCTATCAGCACTTACTGTTCAGACACATAACATGAAGACTGGCTAACAACCACAATGAATAATCAACTTCAGATAACAAAGAGGAATTAAGTTCTTTGGAAAGGAAAACAATGGTTCAAGATGAAAAAAAAATTCCCTCAGGATGTGAATGATGCTGCATTCCGTGTCCCTCTCCGCGACCTGAGCAAAGTCGGAACGTCTGCTTGAACTGCCGCAATCCTTTCGGTAATTATTTTTACACAATGTTGTGAGGGACTTCTATAATGTTGATCCAGCGAAGATGAAGCAATGATATACAGCAAGATATGTGTCTTGGAGGGGGATTTGGTTGGTGAATGTTACCAAGAACTTGCCAGCTCAAGCTTGGATGTTATCGAGAACCTGCTGTGGACTGCCATAGACTGCTTCAAGCCAAAGAAGTTGGGAATGAACACAAACACTGCACCATCAGCAAACATCTTCATTCCTGACTTTATGATGGAACCAAGGATGTTCCCCTAACAAGCTCTTGCAGAAATGTTCTGGGACTGTGATGAATGGCTTCTAACACGCACAAGCATCAAGGTAGATATGACTCCAGCTGCTGAACGGTTATCCCTTTCACTTCCATTGATGTCAGATTTTTCACAGGTTCTTAGGAGTCTTACTCGCTCAACTGCTGTCTTGATGTTGGCATTCAGCTCTTCTGACATTCAACTATTGCATATTTCCCCATGTTAGGTACATAATGAGATCTGGCCTAACATTTAATGGTTCTAGTTTCTGGAGAACCTGAACTGAGTATTCTGGTGTTGCTGTCTCTGGGCGCCACTATTAATAACTCTTTCCATCACTTTATTGTTAATTGGGTGCAAGCTGGCAATTGGACAACAATTGTCAAATTACTTTACCGATCTTTTTGTGAATAAGAGACTCCTGGACTTGATGTGGTGTATGAAGAAACAAAATGCATTCAAATACTCACTGAATAAAATATAATTTCTGTATTTTTCTGTGAAGTGCAGATACTTAGGGTACAAGCAGATACTTACAGCCAAATTGAGAAGAAAATACAGCTACAGCTTATTTTAAAATTCAAATTCAGAGCTCAATTCAATGCATCCCAGACTCAGATATACCACCCACTACAGCTATCAGTGACAATGGTTAGCACCAAGAGAACCCGCAGCCAGTTTAAAGGAATAGAAATAGACATTTTTTTAGAGTGAAAGTGGAAATCAGGCTTCTTTGTGTGAAATGTAAATATGTTTCATGGTAGGAAGTGGCATTCTGATCAATGTATTTTTGTCTGCGTGTTATGAATCCTACAGATTGTTGAGACAAATGGGCCTCCATTACTATCCATGAAGATTTGATCACGAAAGGAGATGTCCAATGTTCCACCAGAGAGTTTAGTTGTGCTGCAGTTCATAACACCTCAGCTGTAGTTAGTGGGCAGCTTGCAGGTTTCAATTTCGGACTAGCTAATCTGGTTCTTGAATAAACCATTCGAGAGTTTCAAACATATGGGCCAAGCAAAAACAAAATGTCTGTTCTTTCAATTAATACTCCAACACTTTTCCATTTACCTCTTATGTGATGCTGAAGCAATGATCAAATTCTTCAATTAATTTCAACATCAGCAAGAAAACTTGGAATCCTGAAGGCAGATGAAGAACTGGACATGAATAAAGTTAAGGACAGTCCAGCACTGCCCTGCGTAATCTGGCCCCGAACTAGTTTTGAATCTGACAAGGGTTGAAAACCCGACCAATGTTTCGAGCAGGGTAAGCCATGTTACTAGATCCAGGATGCGAAAATAGAGGCTCATGTGGTCTAGGATATAAATACCTCAAAGTAACTCTATCCGAGCAGACACAGCCTGAATATCTCTGGTATGAATATATTCTGCTGCCTTTTACCATTCACTTAGATTCCTGCTAATAATAGTCCTTACAAAGTTCTGCAAAAAAGGATCTTGTATAACTAGGCCGCAGATAAGATTTCCAGTGTAAAATGGATGTTTGTGTTACTTTGGCCGAAGAGAATCTTCTGCCATGATTCATGAGTGAAATTAATCTTTCCACTGGCAGAGAAAATTTCAACCAACCCCAAAAGGACAAATCCTTTGTGTATGGGATGACTTCATAGAAACTATCAACAGATGTTGCTCCTGTTCTCCAGAAATCTTTTTCAGCTCAATGTCCCGGCTTTGAGGAATATATATTCATTCCACATTTACCCCCTCCGCACCAACACACACATACATACCCATCCTACTGCTGTGACCTGTTCAGCAATACAGCAACGATGAACAAAAAATTATCTCAAACCACAGCATCAGAGGAAAAAACTGTGCAGTTTTGAAAACAAAACGTTAAATTCAAGATCCTATTTCAATCTGTTGAATAGTCAAAATAATGTTTTCTTAACTGCCTAAAAGAGGTGTTGTGAATACATTGGTTATCATACTGTGGCAAGAATAAAAGGCCCTGGAGTAATATGCTAGTGTACAGCATGGTATAATGATTTAAATATAATACTGACAACAGAATACAATGCTGAACGATCAGTGCTGTGTCAAATAGTATAATCTAACGATGTAGAACAATTTAGCCTCATCCAGCATAATGTACTTTTGAAGATCAATGTGATAACACACATTGTAATATGTTATTCCAATACAATTCAATGTAACATAAACATCGTTCCAAACTCTTTTCATGGAACGTGGGTATTGCCAAAGAACATCTGCAGTGATGACCTAGGACTGAGACGATACACCTCCAACCACCAATAACCACCTTCATTTATGCTCGGCCTGACTCAAACTAGTGGAGAGTTTTCCTGCTGATTACCATTTACTTCAGTTTTGCTAGGGCTTCTTGATGCCAAAGGATTTGACCCGGTCAAATACAGCCTTGATGTCAAGGGTGGTCACTCTCGCCTCCCCTCTTCAATTCAGCTCTTTTGACCATGTTTGGACCAAGGCTGTAATGAGTTCAATAGCTGAGTGACCCTGATACTATACACCACTATTTACTATTCAATGACCAATTTAATACCAGATAAATAAATCATTCTCGATGAGCATGTTTCCATGCAGTATCACATCCTGTTCAACAACAACCCAATTCCATGTAGCGCAACCTAGCATTCAAGATATAAAGGACATTATTACGATCAAGTAAAGAGGGGTTGAATGGCACCCCCTTTTCCCTTTCCTTATCTGAACACAAGTTTTTTGTTTGAAAAAGATATACTTGTCAATTCACTGAGTACTTAAAGTTTTATGTGATCATGAAAGTACAAATCAGACAATTTTTCTTGAGTTTAACAAGAAAGAGGTTAGCTTTACTGTACTTAAACTGGACTAAGTAAAATAATAAAATAAAATACATAAAATAAAATAAAGACTTTCTCACACACTCACACATACACTAAATATGGATTACCGGGTGGGGAAGGATACATTGATCAAACTAGAATCCATTAAAAGCAAAAGGAACATACAGTCTGTAGTTTGTGACTCGACTGGCTGCAGGTTGAATTCAGTGGTCCCAATGTGTCTGATTTACAGATGTAGATGGCCGCTTTGGTTGTTCTTCTGGAGATGGTAGTACTGTGTTAAATTCTTTTACGAAGTCTCTGTCTACATCAGGGCAGTTCCTGGATGGTCACAGTCAGCAAACAGGATACAAAGCTTACAACGTAGGTTGAAAAGAGAGGGGAGCAAGAGGGACCCTACTCTTGTCTCCTCTCCAAGCATCTTAGCTGCTTGTTCCTCAATTCTACAGTGAAAACAGGTGCTTACATGACTTATGACTTATGACTTTCTCCCTCCAACTGCTTAGAGATCCAAGTAAGGTTATTGCCATTGTCTTCCATGGGTAACTTAATCAGATCATGTCCATGGAGCTCTTTTAGCCAGGGTCCCATTGTCCAAGTGATAAGGTGAGTCCAAGATTCAACTGCTCATCTGCAAAAGCTGAATACCACAGGTGGTTTCCTTGATGTCTTGCTAATGGGAAAGGAGGTGTGGACCCTTCATATTCCAAATCAGCGGGATTCTCCGACACCCCGCCGGGTCGGAGAATCCCCAGGGGGCGGCGCGAATCCCGCCCCGCCGCCCCGTATTCTCCAACGGCGGTTTTCGGGCGGGGTTCACACCATCCGGTCGGGGGCCCCACCGGCAATTCTCCGGGCCCCAATGGGCCGAGCGGCCGTCCCGCTGGTGTGGGTTAGACATGGCCCCACATGGCGGAACCTGGCAGGTAAGTCGGCTGGGGCGGTCCTCGCAGGGGGGGGGGGTGTTAGGATCCGACTCCAGGAGGGCCCCCCACGGTGGCCTGGCCCACGATCGGGGCCCACCGATCTGAAGTCGGGCCTGTGCCTGTGCCGTGGGGGCACTCCTTCCTTTTGTGCCGGCCCCTCTAGGGCTCCGCCATGGCCGGTGCAGAGAAGACAACCCCCTGCGCATGCGCCAGAATACGCCAGCCTTTCGGCGCATGCGCTAACTCGCGCAGTCCCTTCAACGCCGGCTGGCACAGCTCCAACCTCTCCGGCATCCACCTAGCCCCCCGGAAGTGCGGGGAATTCGGAGTGGTTCACGCCGGAAAGTATAATCCCACCCATTGTCTTTGATGGCTTTTGCAGACATGCTGGCCGGGATTCTCCGAGCCCACACCGGGTTGGAGAACCGCCGGCGGTGCGGAAAACTCCCGCAACGGCGCTCTGACGCAGAGCCGCCGATTCTCTGGCAACCCGAGAATCGGCAGCAATCGCGCCCGCGCGGTCGCCGTGGCGCCGGTCAGGGGGCCGCTGAAATAGACCCCCGCATGTTTCTCCACGGGGGACTGGCCAAACTCCCGCCAGCGTGGTTTACATCTAGTACCGCCCAGGGGGAGCTCGGACCCGCGGCCGCGGTGGGAATCTGACTCTGGGCTGGGCCTCAGCGGAGGCCACCGATCTGCGGGCCATCGCGATCTGGAGGGGACCTGCCTTACTCGGCACTGGCCCGCTGTCTGGCTTCTCCATGTCGGCGGCGCCCGCGCCGAGGTGGGCCACCGCGCACATGCGTGGATCCGCTTACGGCCGCTGTGCACATGCGTGGCCGTGCAACCTGGACAGCAGGGCCCCGCCGGCAGCAAGAGATGCAGGACACACGCCGGGGCCCTGCTAGCCCCCTGGAAAACGGAGAATCACCCCGGACTTTCGAGGAAAAACTCCGGAGTGATTCTCGCCCGTTTTCCGGTAGGCATTGGGACTTAGTCCCCAAAAGGGAGAATCCCGCCCGCTTTCTCCATTCCAAGGAGCCAGAATGCTGAATGCGGAGTGATGCAAATTGGGGTAACTGCCTTTAGTTATCTCAAGTCACCTTTAGTTATCTCAAATCATCTTGAAAAGTATCTGTTCGATAAAGTTCAATTCAGGTTTCCAGCCAATGACATACAAATCATTATTTGACAAAAATCAAGTTTTCATGTCAGACTCAATGCATAGAATGTAATGTAAAACTTTGCCATATCTGTGTGGTATGGTGCAGCCTCACCTCTTGTCAATAGTTAACATGACACGTTACACTATTCTAGATCAATGCAACATTATGCATTCGAAACAGAATATATTCTCCCAGGTCAAGTTGTTCAGCTGCCACACATCCTACTACGATGAAGTGAAAAAATACGAAAATAAATTTAGAAAGAAATGCTGTGGCAATTTGTCATGCATCTTGTGCATTATCGTTTTCTTTCAGCTACATCTATCACTGAGGAGTCTATTTACAATGCATAGTGCACCATGAGCTTTCACAAATGATATATCAGAGATTCACTGATTTCTGCGATAGAATAAAAACAGAAAAATTTATATTTTATCATGGATGATCAGTCAAAGACATTTACAAGGTATCATCTCAAATAACGTTTTCATTCAAAAAATGGCAGTTCAATGTTTATAATACATATTTATGAGTGTAAAACTGTCCATCAAAATATTTGGAGATTCCAGATTTCACTGAAAACGGTGCCATTAATAACCAATTACTTTAGAATGGCACTGTGTAATCTCAGGCAAATCCACAAAAACTCTGGGGCTGGATTCTCCGCAGCCCCGCCCCGAAATCGCATTTGGCCAGTCCGGCGATTCTCCGGAAGCCGAGAATCGGCGTGTACACGGAGTGCTCCGTGCGGCTGGGGGCCCAGTGCCAGAGGCCCGCCCAGCGAGCCTCCGCTCTCAGCCAGCCGAGTTCCCGACGGCCTGGTTCTAATCACCTATCCCCGTTCGGGAACCTCTCATGGTGGCTGCGGACTCAGTCCACGGCTGCCCTGGTTGGGGGGGGCGGGGGATCGGGCACCGGACGGGGGGGGGGGGCCTTATGGGCGGCCAGGGGACAGATCGGGCCGGTCGAATCTTCGGGCGCGCGGCTGATTGGGGGAGCCTACATTTTGCAGCTGCCTCCGCGGCCCGAGTCCGCCATGGTGCTCGGCGTGGCAGCTGGAGGCTGCCGCCGTGAACTTGCACGGACTCGAAACCGGAAGTGCAGGTACCCGTATCCGCAGGTAAAGCTGCGTGAAACACTCTGGGTCCCTGCTAGCCGCATGCAGGTGAGTGAATTGGATGATCTTTTTTATCGGAAACACAGGAGTGAAACGCCGGTGTAGGGAGTCCCATTATGGAAGAATCCAGCCCCCGCCTTCTGAGAATGTAGCATGTTTATTTGAGGGTTAAATCTTTAGGATTGGAGAGCAGGCAACTAATAGAGCAAGGAATATGCAGTGCAGACAATAAAAAGGAGAGCACCAACTCACCACTGATGTCTTTTTTTATTACTCATTGTGAAGAGGGCTGTGTAGGCCCAGAAAGCAGAACTTGTGATGCCCTTCCACAGTGACCATGATTGTCACCTGTTACTGGACTCAAACACCATCCCACCCTTTTAACCCCATCTCCAATTTGATACTTCCCACCCATGCCTGGGCTGATAGTCCAGACAAGTGACCTTCTCAGAGGTTACATTATTTGTGTAGCATTATAGTTAATAATAAGTTAATAGCATTAGTTAATAGCATTAACTATTTCAAATTCTTGCCCCTGTTAGAAGAGCAGCATTTCTGGACCTCTGAGAAGGTCACTTGTCTGGACTATTCATCCAGGCATGGGTGTGAAGATTAGGAGGGGTTAGTTAAAGAGAAAACTATATTCAACGAACATGGAATCATTTTATTTCAGTTTTAGTAACTTAATTGTCATGGGAGTAGATTCAAATATTTGGTTTTTGTTACCTGGGGCGAAATTCTCCGTTATCGGCGGAAAGTCCGCCGATCGACGCAAAAAACGGCGCAAATCCGACTTGCATCACGTCGGAAAAATGGGTCGAAAGTCTCCGACCCGAAATGGGCTAGCAGCGACGTAACGGGATCCGCGCTTGCGCAGTGGTTCACGCCGTGCAGCGTCATACGCGCCGCACGGCGTGACGGCTCATAAGGCCGCGCTGCTCCCCCCCACCCGACCGGAACACCCGACCGGAACACCCGACTGGATGGCTGGCCGTCGCTCAGCCCCGAGGTTCCAGTCACGGGATGTGGAGGCGCTCCTGGACGCGGTGGAGCAGAGGAGGGAGGCCCTGTATCCCGGGCACGGCCGCAGAGTTGCCCCACGCCACAGCCAACGTCTGTGGAGGGAAGTGGCAGAGGCCGTCACCGCTGTGGCCCTGACACCACGGACAGGCACCCAGTGCCACAAGAAGGTGAACGACCTCGTCAGAGCAGGCAGGGTGAGCCTCCCCATATCCCCCCTCCCCCATATCCCCCCTCCCTCATATCCCCCCTCCCCATATCCCCCTCCCCATATCCCCCCTCCCCCATATCCCCCCTTCCCCCATATTCCCCCTCCCCCATATCCCCCCTCCCCATATCCCCCCTTCCCCCATATCCCCCCTCCCCCAGGGTTCCTGGAGTTACCACACCCACACATAGATCCGATGCAGCCACCGACCCGGGGACGATCGAAGAGGGTGACGGCCGGCTTGCGGCAGCTGCAGTCGCAGGTGGAGGAGTCCACCCGCGTCCAGGAGCTGGGAGTGGTGCCGGTCATGCGTGCCACCCAGGCCGACACCGCACGGGTGGCGTCCGCGGTGGAGGCAATGGGTGCGACGGTGTCAGACATGGGGAACGGTTTGCGAGGCCTGGGGCTTTCCGTGCAGGCGGCGTCTGTGGCCCAGGACATGGCTGCCCTCTCACAGGAAGCCATGAGCCAGTGCCAGCGCCAGATGGCAGAGGCGCTCAACGCCATGGCCCAGTCTCTGCAGGCCATGGCCCAGTCTCAGCAGGCCATGGCCCAGTCTCAGCAGGCCATCGCTGAGGGCATCGGCGCCAGTGGCCATGTGCGAGCCGGCGTCGCACTGTCACAGACAGGGTTTGCCAACCACCTGGGCTCCATGGCTGCAAACCTGCAGACCCCTGTCGATACCAGCACGGGCCTCCAGCACTGGCAGCGCCAGATGTCGGGGGGGCGTCGGATGGCCAGTCCGTTCGCATCCCCCACCCATGTAGAGGCCTGGGGGCCATCGGGCACCCCGAGGGAGGAGGAGGTGGTGTGGTCCGTCCCGGCTCCCCCTTTAGGGGAGGTCCCGGTACACCGCGACACCTCGGACTCCCCCCCTTCCGTCCCAGGTGCATCGGGTGGGCAACGGGCAGGACAGGCTGGCAGCTCGCCATCCCAGTCGCCCGGGCCGCAGCCTGGCCCATCTAGGCCAGGACGCCCCAGGAAACGGCCGCCAAAGGGATCCAGTGTCAGAGGGCAGGAATCACAGGAGTCCACCTCCAGTTCTGCTGTACCGTCTGGGGAACCACGCAGACGTAGTCAAAGGGCCCGTAAGGCCAAACAATTAGACACTGAGTAAGTTGGCACGGGTGCAGGGCACAGATGAGGTTTAGGGGCTAGGGCACGTGCATGAACTCCTTTGGTTATTAAAGTCAATGTTACACCTACAGAAGCTGCCTTTGTGCTCTGTCCAAAGCGTGCGGGGGTGTCATGTACGTTGAGCGCAAGTGTGTGTGTGAGGGGTGGTCTTACCTCAGCCCCAGGTGAGTCTGCCCCCTTCCCCCTGGGCCGCCATCAACATCCCCCGGGCAGAGGACGGGACCGTGCGCGGCAGTGTCACAGCCGCATGCAGGGATGGTCCGGGTGGATGGTGGTACTGTGGCCATGGGTCAGACATAGTCCAACGATGTGGAGCCAGGAGCTCACCGCAGGGCGGGTTGTCATCATCCTCCATGGCCTGCAATAGACACGCGTCCACCCGCAACTGTGTGAGCCCGGCCCGTTGTGCCGCAGGTGGATCGGCAATGGGGGGGGTGGTGTGCATGCGGGTGGGGTGGGTGGTGTTGGGGAGGGGGTGAGGGTGCTGGGTGGGTGGATGGGTGGGGGGTGTGGGTGGTCGGCTGTTGCCATGGTGTGCGGTCTGTGGCCATACTACCCAATTCCCACGCCCATCTAGTCAGTGAAGCGGGCGGCTATCAGTCTGTCCCGTGCCCGCTGGGCCAGCCGGTAACGGTGGACGGCCACCCGCCTGTGTCTACCCCGTCTGCCCTGACCATTACCCCCATCCCCCTCATCTGGGGAGGACTGCGCCTCTTCGTGCTGCTCCTCCACTCTGCCCTCCTCTGCCTGCGGCACATCGCCCCTCTGCTGGGCTATGTTGTGCAGGACGCAGCACACCACAATGATGCGGCCGACCCTATCTGACCGATACTGGAGGGCGCCCCCAGAGAGGTCCAGGCACCTGAAACGCATCTTCAGCACGCCAAAGCACCTCTCTATCGCTCCCCTTGTCGCTAAATGGGCATCATTGTAGCGGTTCTCTGCCTCATTGCATGGCCTCCGTATAGGCGTCATCAGCCACGATCGCAATGGGTAGCCCAGCAACCAGCCCCTCAGCCGGGGATAGCGTCCCTCGTACATGCCGGGGATGGATGACCGCGACAACACGTATGAGTCGTGTACACTGCCTGGGTAACGGGCGCAGACGTGCAGGATCATCATGCGGTGGTCGCAGACCACCTGTATGTTCATCGAATAGGTCCCCTTCCTATTAGTGAACACGGCCCTGTTATCTGCAGGTGGCCGCACGGCGACGTGCATCCCATCGATCGCGCCCTGGACCATGGGGAACCCGGCCACGGCAGAGAAGCCCACGGCCCGGGCATCTTGGCTGGCCCGGTCCACGGGGAAGCGGATGTAGCGGTGCGCCATGGCATATATACCGATGCACCGATGTCCGCGATATGCCGGAAAGTTCCCGACTCGGTGCCTGGAATGACCCCGTTGCATAAAAGTTCAGGGCCACCGTAACCTTGATGGACACGGGCAGAGGGTGTCCCCTGCCAGTGCCACGCGGTGACAGGTGTGCCAGCAGGTGGCAGATGTGTGCCACGGTTTCCCGCCTCATCCGGAGTCTCCTCCTGCATTCCCGGTCCGTGAGGTCCTGGTATGACTGCCGGGGCCGGTACACACGGGGCGCCCTCGGGTGCCTCCGTTGCCGTGGGGCCGCGACGTCCTCCTCCCCCTCCTCGCCCTGTCGGTCAGGTGTCCCTCCAGCCTGGGCGGCTGCCGCCTGTCCCTCTGCGGCAGCCTGCGCCACCTCTCTGGCACGCTCCTCCTCCTCCTCCTCATCCAGGGCAACATAGACATTAGTGGCTGCCGCCACGGTGGCCAACATCGCTGGATGATCGGAAAACATGACGGCCTGGTGGGGGGGAGGGGAACAACGACATGTCATCATTGCCCATATCCCCTCCTCCCCCCAGCCAGGTGGCATGGACCGCATGGGTCCAACTGTTGGAGGCTGGCACCTGGCCAGGTGGACCAAATCACTTGCCCTCGCATCCCCCTCCCCGGCACGGACCCCCCCCCCTCCCCAACCTCCTCCCTGGAACGGACCCCCCATCCCCCTCCCCGGCACGGACCCGCCCCATCCCCCTCCCTGGCACGGACACCACCCAACCTCCACTCCGGCACGGACCCCCCATCCCCCTCCCCGGCACGGACCCCCCCCCATCCCCCTCCCCGGCGCGGACCCCCCCCAACCTCCACCCCGGCAGGGGACCCCCCCAACCTCCACCCCGGCACGGACCCCCCATCCCTCTCCCCGGCACGGACCCCCCCCCAACCTCCACCCCGGCACGGACCCCCCCATCCCCCTCCCCGGCACGGACCCCCCCATCACCCTCCCCGGCACGGACCCCCCCCATCGCCCTCCCCGGCACGGACCCCCCCCCAACATCCACCCCGGCACGGACCCCAACCTCCTCCCCGGAACGGACCACCCATTCCCCTCCCCGGCACAGACCCCCCCCCCAACATCCTCCCCGGATCGGACCCCCCATCCCCCTCCCCGGCACGGACCCCCCCCCAACCTCCACCCCGGCACGGACCCCAGCCTCCTCCCCGGAACGGACCCCCCATCCCCGTCCCCGGCACGGAGCCCCCCAATCCCCCTCCTCGGCACGGACCCCCCCCCAACCTCCACCCCGGCACGGACTCCCCCCCCAACCTCCACCCCGGCACGGACCCCAACCTCCTCCCCGGCACGGACCCCCCATCCCCCTCCCCGGCACGGACCCCCCCATCCCCCTCCTCGGACCGGACCCCCCCCCCCAACCTCCACCCCGGCACGGACCCCCCCCAACCTCCACCCCGTCACGGACCCCCCCCAACCCCCTCCCCAGCACGGACCCCCCCCAACCTCCTCCCCGGCACGGACCCCAACCTCCTCCCCGGCACGGACCCCCCATCCCCCTCCCCGGCACGGACCCCCCTCCTGGCACTCCCCCGGAGCCCAGCCCACTCTAACCACCCCGCCCCCCCCGCCGCACACACACACACACACAACCCGAGACACACCTCTCGTCACACATTCAGACTGCGGCCACGCCATCGCCTGCCCAGAGCCAACCCCCCAGGCCGTCACTCACCTCCACGCTGGTCGGCGTGAACCTGGAGCACATGGTCACGCCGATGAAAAGGAGGTTTAATTTACGTCGACGTGAACGGTCATCACGTCGACGGGACTTCGGCCCATCCGGAAGGGAGAATATCGGCAGGCCGAAAATCGGCTGCCTTGCGCAGACCCGTGCCATTCTCCGACGGCAGCGGCGACATTAACGCCCCGCTGACTTTTCTCCCTTCGGAGACTTCGGCAACCGGCGGGGGCGGGATTCACGGCGGCCAACGGCCATTCTCCGACCCTCTGGGGGGTCGGAGAATGACGCCCCTGGTCCTTTATGGGCAGGTCAGGTTTAAGGGATAGGAGGTGTTGTAGTGCATTGGTTAATGTCACTGCCTCCGAGTTGGAAGCTCTGAGTTCGAGTCTTAACCCAGGATTTGATGGCCAAGGAAGGTGTGTTCATAATGCACCAGACAGGTTGAATATCAACCTTCAAATCCTTCCAACTTGCCAATGGCAGGTGGTAAGAGTGGGAGAGGCTCCTGGTCAGGCATGCTTGATTCAGAGTGGCACCCCTCAAGCTCGAAGCCTCGGGTGACAGGCTAGCAAACTGTTCTAGGAAAAACGTCACCATGGGAACAGACAACTGGTGCGGGAAGAGAAACAACAACAGGTTTAAGGGTGAAGTGCAGGAGAACATTTGATTTTTGTCCCTAGCAAAAGAGCACCTTTCAGATTCTCCCCGCAAACCCTTGCTCCTGCCTGTGCCAGAATTGATACTCAGTCAGATATGCGGGTGAATATAGAAGTGAGCTAACTTAGGAGAAAGAAGCTGGCTGCAGCTCCGTGAACAGAATCCTGCAATGTAGTGGGAGAACATAGCGTGGTAATTGGGGAATTACAGCTGTTAGTCACAGAAAATAAGATACAGTTGTGGGTCAGGGACCCGGGGTCATGGCACAGGAAGCAAAATTGTAATTTAGAGGCTATGGGGAACACAAAGTGCACACATAACTGTTCTGCTACTGAAGACAACTTCACACCTGTTCTCGGGGACACGGGACCTGTATGCAGAGATAAAGCAAAGAGGAAATGAAGAACAATATTCAGTCAGTTTTGTATTAAATCATATTCTTGTCAGATGGTGCTGTAGATAGATTTTTTGTCATGAGTGTGTAGTATCTGAATATCATGGAACTGGACTGGTAATCCAGAGGCCAAGAATAATTCTGCTACCACTGTACATCGGTGGGGGAATGGATGTTGGAGGTGGTAGATGGAGTGTCAAACAAGCGGGCTGCATTGTCCTCGATGATGATGAGCTTGTTGAGTGTTGTTGGAGCTGCACTCATCCAGGCAAGTGGAAGGTATTCCATCACACTCCTGACTTGTGCCTTGCAGATGGTGGACAGGCTTTGGGGAGTCAGGAGGTGAGATACTCGCTACAGAATTCCCAGCCTTTGAGCTGCTCTTCGAGCAACAGTATAGATTTACTTCTTATATAAATGTTTTTTATTGGGTTTTTGAACATAGTATATTTACAGATGTACACAAAAGAGAAAGAAAAAAATGAGAAGATATTATACACAAGATAAAAACAACAACGCTGTATAGTTAGCAAAATCACGTGCTTAACAAGTAAAGAAAAACATGGGGCGGGATTCTCTGATTTTGAGGCTAAGTGTTGACGCCATTGTAAACGCCATCGCGTTTTACGACAGCGTCAACAGGCCCCCAGGAGCAGCGATCCTGAGTCCTACGGGGGGCCAGCACGGCACTGGAGCAACTCACACAGCTCCAGCTGCCGATACGGGCGTCAAACGGGTACTGCGGGTCTGCGCATGCGTGCTTCAATTGGCACGACTCGCACACGCACGCTAGTTTCTGTCTCCGCGCCGACCCCGACGCAACATGGCGTAAAGCTACAGGGGCCCGGAGCGGAGGAAAAGAGGCCCCCACCAGGAGATGCCGGCCCGCCGATCGGTAGGCCCCGATCGCGGGCCAGGCCATGGTGGAAGCCCCCCCCCCCCCCCGAGGTCAGATCTACCCTCCCCCCCACCAGGCCGCCCCCCACAGGACGGATGCCAAGGTCCCGGGGGGTAAGACCACATGTGAACGGCGCCGGCGGGACTCGGCCTATCTCGGCAGCCGCTCGGCCCATCGGAGAATCGCCGGGGGCAGGGCCGCGTAGAGTGGCGCCCGACCAGTGCCGTGCTGACCGTGCCGGCGCCGATGGCGCCGATTCTCTGGTGACCGGAGAATCGGCGGACCGGCCCGGGAATCCTGCCCATGTCGTGGGGGGGAAAACTGGGGGGGGGGTATATATACATCGAGGTACTGGGGAGACAATTACAGTATCTCTGTATGCCCGTCTTGTACATTCTTTCATTTTTATACATTTTGTTTGTCCAGCACAGAGAGACTGAACACCCCCCCGGCAATACAAAAAATGAATCTGGGTGGGGGGGGGGTGGGGTGGGGGTGGGGGGGGGGGGAGGTTGGGGGGGGGTGCGCCTGGGTGGCACCCCTGATGTTGTTGCTTACGTCTCCCAGTTGGTCTTCGCTGCCGTTGTTGCGCGTTCGCCTCTGCTTCGGCCGTTCGTCATTTCTTCCCCCTGTACTGTCTTAGTCTCTGTTACTGTGTTTGCCGCAGTTGTTGTCATTTCCTGTGCTCTCCTTCCAGTTTGTGTTCCCTCGTCTTCCCTCCCCTCTGGTTCCCCTCTATTTTTCTGTGCCCCCTCTCTTTCCTTCTCCCCCACCTTCCCCCCGCCCCCCCCCCCCCCCCCCCCATCGTTACCCCCCACCTTTGCCCCCCCCCCCTCTCCTTCTCTGCAGCTCACCGTTCTTTTCTCTTGAGTTTGCTATCCCCCTGCACTGCTCCCCCCCCCCCCCCTCCCCTTACGGGTCTTTCCCCCCTTCTCATGCATTGGCTCCTTTCCCCTGGTTCTTGGCTACATGATTATTCTTCAGCTTGTTCGTTGGCCACAAACAGGTGCCGGAACAGACGGGTGAATGGCTCCCACGTTCTGTGGAAGCCGTTGTCTGACTCTCGGATGACAAATTAGATTTTCTCCATTTGGAGAGATTCCGAGAGGTCAGACAGCCGATCGCGGGCCAGGCCATGGTGGAAGCCCCCCCCCGAGGTCAGATCCACCCTCCCCCCCACCAGGCCGCCCCCCACAGGACGGATGCCAAGGTCTCGGGGGGGTAAGACCACATGTGAACGGCGCCGGCGGGACTCGGCCTATCTCGGCAGCCACTCGGCCCATCGGAGAATCGCCGGGGGCAGGGCTGCGTAGAGTGGCGCCCGACCAGTGCCGTGCTGACCGTGCCGTGTCTGCAGCTTTGGGTGGTGCTGCTGACCGCCAGCCGAACAGGATTCTACAGCGGACGATCAGGGAGGCAAAGGCAAGGGCGTCCGCCCTCCTCCCCATTAATAGATCTGGCTGGTCTGATACCCCGAAGACCACCACTTTCGGGCATGGCTCCACCCTCATCCCCACCACTTTCGACATTGCCTCAAAGAAGGCTGTCCAGTACCCAACAAGTCTGGGGCAAGGCCAGAACATGTGGGCGTGATTGGCTCAGACGATGATTTCATCATTGGACATGGCGACCTCAGTACCAAATCCGAACCAGATGCGGCCTCACCAACACCCTATACAATTGCAGCATAACCTCACTAGTCTTGAACTCCATCCCTCTAGCAATGACAAAACTCGATTAGCCTTCTTAATCACCTGTTGCACCTGCACACCAACTTTTTGCGACTCGTGCACCAGCACACCCAGATCCCTCTGCACAGCAGCATATTTTAAAATCTTACCGTTTAAATAATAATCCATTCTGCTGTTATTCCTCCCAAAATGGATAGCCTCACACTTGGCAACATTGAATTCCATCTGCCAGACCCTAGCCCATTCACCTAACCTATCCAAATCCCTCTGCAGACTTCCGGTATCCTCTGCACTTCCTGCTTTACCACTCATCTTAGTGTCGTCTGCAAACTTTGACACATTGCACTTGGTCCCCAACTCCAAATCGTTTATGTAAATTGTGAACAACTGTGGGCCCAACACTGATCCTTGAGGGACCCCACTAGTTACAGGTTGCCAACCAGAGAAACACCCATTTATCCCCACTCTCTGCTTTCTGTTAGTTAACCAATCCTCTACCCATGCTACCACTTTACCCTCAATGCCATGCATCTTTAGTTTATGCAGCAACCTTTTGTGTGGTACCTTGTCAAAAGCTTTCTGGAAATCCAGATATACCACATCCATTGGCTCCCGTTATCTACTGCACTGGTAACGTCCTCAAAAAATTCTACCAAATTAGTCAGACACGACCTACCCTTTGTGAACCCATGCTGCGTCTGCCCAACGGGACAATTTCCCTCCAGGTGCCCCGCTATTTCCTCCTTAATGATAGATTCCAGCATTTTCCCTACAACCGAAGTTAAGCTTACCGGCCTATAATTACCCGCTTTCTGCCGACCTCCTTTTTAAACAGTGGTGTCACGTTTGCTACTTTCCAATCCTCTGGGACCACCCCAGAGTCTAGTGAATTTTGATAAATTATCACTAGTGCGTTTACAATTTCCCTAGCCATCTCTTTTAACACTCTGGGATGCATCCCATCAGGGCCAGGAGACTTGTCTACCTTTAGCCCTATTAGCTTGCCCAATACTGCCTCCTTAGTGATTACAATCATCTCAAGGTCCTCACCTATCATATCTTTATTTCCATCAGTCACTGGCATGTGATTTGTGTCCTCCACTGTGAAGACTGACCCAAAAAACCTGTTCAGCTCCTCAGCCATTTCCCCGTCTCCTATTATTAAATCTCCCTTCTCATCTTCCAAAGGACCAATATTTACCTTAGCCACTCTTTTTTGTCTTATATATTTGTAGAAGCTTTTACTATCTGCTTTTATGTTCTGAGCCAGCTTACTTTCATAGTCTACCTTACTCTTCTTTATGGCTTTTTTAGTAGCTTTCTGTTGTCCCCTAAAGACTTCCCAGTCCTCTAGTCTCCCACTAATTTTTGCCACTTTGTATGTTTTTTCCTTCAATTTGATACTCTCCCTCACCTCCTTAGATATCCACCGTCGATTTTTCCCCTTTCTACAGTCTTTCTTTTTTGTCGGTATGAATCTTTTCTGAATACTGTGAAAGATTGCTCGGAAGGTTCTCCACTGTTCCTCAACTGCTTCACCATGAAGTCTTTGCTCCCAATCTACCGTCGCTAGTTCTTCTCTCATCCCATTGTAATCGCCTTTGTTTAAGCACAAAACACTAGTGTTTGATTTTACCTTGTCATCCTCCAACTGTATTTTAAATTCCACCATATTGTGGTCGCTCCTTCCAAGAGGATCCCGAACTTTGAGATCATTAATCAATCCTGCCTCATTACACAGGACCAGATCTAGGACCGCTTGTTCCCTTGTAGGTTCCATTACATACTGTTCCAGGAAATTATCCCGGGCACATTCTATAAACTCCTCCTCAAGGCTGCCTTTACCAACCTGGCTAAACCAATCGATATGCAGATTAAAATCTCCCATGATAACCGCTGTACCATTTCTACATGCATCCGTTAGTTCTATCGTTGAATAAAACAGTGTTGGATCTTCTCCAGTGTTAGACACCTGTTTCTAGCTTCCCTGCATCGAGTGCAGTCCACATCGAACCTACCTAACAAATCAGGGGGCTTCTGTCCCCCCGCTCCTGTGAGATTAATCATACTTACCTGGTGGTCATGCCCCTGCACTCCAGGGTTTCCCTTTGTTTGGGGGTCATCCACGATGGCTGCTGTCACTGCTCACCCCACGTGGCTGAGTCCCTGCGCTCCGGGGTTTCCCTTTGTCCAGCTGGCACCCAACATGGCCCCCAACGTTGCGTCCGCCACGTGGATCTGCCCCTGCACTCTGGGGTCTCCCTTTGACAAGGGGGCACCCAGTGTGGCCGCCCACTGTACCTCCGCCATGTGGGTAGGCCCTGCACTCCGGGGTCTCCCTTCACCCAGAGACCGCATTGGGTGATTGCTTGCAGTGCTTCCTTGTTCCGAGCCCCTGGTTATGGCCTGCTGTAGCCTTACTGCTGCTCTTGTTCTAGCCCTAATTTTCCCTCCCTCCCTGTGCACCCCCCCGATCCCTCCCCTCCCCCCACTAATTCCCCCCCCTCCTGTTTACCCCTATTTTGTCCTTCTTTCCCCCATCCTATCCCTGTTTGCTCCCCCACCCCTGTTCTATAGTTCCCCCACCCACCTGGCATCGTCCCCCCTGTTGGAGGCGCACCGCAGCCCTGCTCTGTTGCATACCTCCGGCGCTAGCTTTCCTGCTAGTGCAGTGACACCCCCCCCCCCCCCCCCTCCCAGAAGTTACTGTCTCTCTTCTCCCTCGCCCGTTCTCTACGGTTCCTGCCCACTCTCTCCCCACCTTACCCTGCACTTCTCTCACTTGCTTTCCCTTCTCCGCTCCGCTCATTCTCTCATGCTGGGCCATGGTTGCCTCACCACCCACCCCCACCTTCGGCCTGCTGTTGCTCCTTGCCTGGGGTTTCCATCCGTCGGTTTTCCATCCCGCATTCCTCGACAAATTTGTTTACCTCGGCGGGGGCTGTGAAGAGGTACTCTTTGTCTTGATATGTGACCCAGAGTTTCGTTGGGTACAGCATACTAAAGCGTATGCCATTCTTGTAAAGGGCTGCTTTCGCTCTGTTAAACTCAGCCCGTTTCCTGGCTAGGTCCACCCCAGTGTTGTGGCAGTTCCTAATGCTATGTCGTTCCCATTGGCAGTTCTGTCTGTCTGGCCCAGCGCAGGATTGTTTCCCGGTCTTGGTACCGATGCAGTTTGGCTATTACTGCCCTTGGCTGCTCCCCGGCTTTCTGTTTTGGGCGCAGCGACCGGTGTGCCCTGTCCATTTCTGGTGGGTTGGGGAACGTTTTCCTCCCCACTAGGTTGCCCAGCATCTCATCCACATATACCGTGGGGTCCCTGCCTTCGATACCGTCCGACAGGTCCACAATCCACACGCTTTGCCTTCTCGAGCGGTTCTCTTGGTCGTCCACTTTGCCCTTCAGGTTCCCCTGCGTCGTGACCAGCCTCGCCACCTCCTTTTCTAGTGCCTTGATCCGATCGCTCTTGTCAGTTACAGCCTTCTCCAACTCTTTAATGGTCACCTCTTGGGCTTCCTGTCTCTTCTCTGCTCTGCTCACTGCGAGCTGCGGCCAAGGTCTTGGCCACCGCTGCCTTCACCACAGCCTCCATGTCTGCTTTTGCCTCTGCTTTTATTTCCTGCTGGTGCTCCCTCAGCGCCTCAGCGAAGGATGCCTTCCAGTTCCCTCCTGGTACAGGGGGAATTTGCTCCTGCTTGCCCTGCTCTTTTCGTTTTGGCGAAGCTTCCGCTCCGCCGCCTCGTGCGCCGGTCGGCTTTTCCGAGTGAGTTCGCCCCTGGCCCCTTCTGCTCCTGGTGTCTGCTCTGCCTCGAGCTTGGTTTCATTCGGACATTTCCTCTTCTGGGCTCTTGTTTTTTTCCTTTCTTTGTCTTATTAAGGTTGGGGACTGGATTGCTGCGTCTTTGTTGCACGTTTCGTTGAAACGTAGCTGTTTTTCAGATCCACGGAAGGAGAGCCACCTAACGTGCGACTGCTCAGCACGTCGTCATCACCAGAAGTCAGCCATAGTATTTATATGGCTAGTCTGGTCCAGTTTAGTTTCTGGTCAATGGTAACCCCCAGGATAATGATGGTGGGGGAATTCAATAATGGTAATGCCATTGAATGTTAAGGAGAAGTTGCTGCACCCTCTCTTGTTGGAACTCCCTGCACTGTGTAGCGCAAATATAGTTTGCCACTTGTCAGCCGAAGCCTGAATGTTGTCCAGGACTTGCTGCATGGGCACAGACTGTTTCAATGACAGGGCAAACCCATCCCATTCAACCCTGAAATACCCTCTTCACTAACATCTGTGCCAAAATTGAGATGGCTGTCCCACTGACGAGTTAAGCAATAGCCGAACATTATACCTTGCAGCCAAAGTTCCAGACCCTCCAGTACCATCCCTGGCTTTGTACTGTCCCAACTTGGGACTGAGCCACCAGAGGTGGCGTCACAGAGGTATACAATAGGGAGGGATTGCCTTGGAATCTTCCACATTTAACGTGGATCCCATGAAATCTCATAGTATCTGTGGTGTTGGGTGCTCTGGTGCACAGATGAGCCAACACAGTTGTATGTGGTACAACTCTATTTTATTTTAACTCTTGTTTACAGTTCGTTCTGGATACTCTGCACATGCTGTCTCCCTGAGTGTGTCGTGTAGCAGGTCTGTCCTTGTCCTTGTCTCCAGCTAATACTGACCACCAGGTGTCGTGTTTGTGCTTTTATATCTTTCTGTGATTGGTTGTGGTGTTGTGTGTTCTGATTTGTCTGTTGGTGTGTCTATCATGATGTGTGTGTTTGAATATCATGACATCCCCCCTTTTTACAAAGATATGTGCCTACGTGGTTATAAATATGATCGTGTCGTGAGTGCATCTAAGAGTGTGTGTGTGTGTTGGGTACAGCGTGTGTATATGACGTAACTATTTACATGGGGCGATGTCGGGTGCGTCACACTAACAAGGTTGTACCATAACAAAACATGAATGCTAGAAAAAAAAACAATTTGAACAGTGGTCCGGTCAGACGATATCTGGAACGATAAACAACAACAGGTTATAATACAGAAGTGTTTGACTTTTTGAACGTATGAACAGCGTTATAAGTCCAGACTAATGGGTGACCGCCTCAAGAATAGGCTGGTCCTCAAGCCGGTTCAGCTGTGGAGATTTGGGTTCACACTGGTTCACCTTGGACTGTTGGAGGTGATGCTGTTGCCGAAGTCTCTACTTTTCCATTTGTTGTACTTCGTGCAGTGCTTGGTTTTTCATTCGTGTAAATATAACATTCAACATCTTTGTTAGTGTTGCCTTGGCTGTGGTTTGGTTTACTAAGTTTTTTTGCTGGCCAGGTGTATATTGTAGCGCGTTCTAACAGCCTGTAACACAGTTCCTTCGTGTATTTCTATGTGCTGAGATGTTACTGTAGTTAGTAAGGCCTTAATTATCTTCAACTGAACACCTTCGTCGGTTTGTGGTCCTTGAGAACAACCACATATTGTCTCTATAATTCTATCAATTAATTTCTGTAAACAGTCAGATGATGTGCTGACTATGCGGGGACATTTCGACTGGCATGCCAACTCAAAAGGGAGAAAATACTTGTCTGCTTCAATAAAGTTTGCCCTGGATTTGACAGGTGGCAAGGTCCCAGAAACAGCCTTAGCTTCTGCATGGGGAGGATTTTAGCTGCTGTGGCCTGGTCACGGGTGGCGATGGAAGGGGCATGATCCGTGGCATCTCCACGAAGTCATCCTTGGGAACCAGTGGAGGATCCGGCGTGTGCGTACGGTTCAGTTGCGAGCGTGGAAGGCGGCGCAAAGCTCGCTGATTGCGCCTACGCCCCAATCCATCCGCCCTGCATGCCAGGAACAAGGTGGAGTCTTTTTTCTTTTTATGTTTGTGGTGGACGGCATCTTGTAGCCGATGGGTCGTTGCCATCGAAGAAGCACCATCACTAATATCATGCAAGGCGATGACTGTGCCAGATGTGGAAGTTGGCCGAGACCGTGCACGCTGGTTCCAGCCACCTGCTGTGCCGGAAGGGCGACTCCGCAGAGAAACGTCGAAGCATGTCGCCTTGGAGTGTCTATCATGATGTGTGTGTTTGAATATCATGACAGTATCAAGTTGAACATTGGCAAAGACGTTTCCTGCTGACTATAATTAACACCTTCCCTCAGGCTGTTCAGTAGTACTTCCCCATGTTGATTACTTAGAAGGAGCAATGAAGGTAGCAAAGGCACAAAACGTACACTGAATGGCTGCTCAATTACCAATCATCAAAAGTAGTTTGGTAGCACCACCAATAAACAAACATGCCGAGGCTGGAAGGATATATCATCCATACTAGGCGTGCAGCATGTGGTGAGGGAACAAATTAGAGAGAAAACTACTTGACCTCACCTTTACCAATTGACCTGCCCAGATTATACCTGACAGTGTCATTAGGAGTGAGCACTTCACAATTCATGGTTTACCAGGCAGCAGTGAGCCCCACGCTATTAAATCATAAGTTCATAAGATAGAGGAGCAGAATTAGGCCATTTGGCCCATCGAGTCTGCTCTACCATTCGATCGTGGCTGATCTCATCCTGGCCTTAATTCTACCATCCTGCCCCTTCTTCATAACCCTTCAACCCATTACCAATGAAAATCTGTCTAACTCCTCCTTAAATTTACTCACTTTCCCAGCATCCACTGCACTCTGGGGTAGTGAATTCCACAAATTCCCAACTCTTTGGGAGAGGCAGATCACATGTTGGGCTTGTAAGCCATTACAAGAGCACTTGAAAACGGAATGGAAGCAAGTCATCCATGGTCCTAAGGGACAGTCATTGTGGAGGTGAAGGCTGTGCCCACATGAAGCAAGATCTGGACAACTTTCAAGCTTTGGTTGATGAATGACATGCAACATTCATGTCATGCAAATGCTAGGCCGTGACAATCTCCAACAAGTGAAAACCTTTAAATTGTTCAATAGCATCACCAGCACTGAATCCTCCACCATCAACAGAAAACTGCCAAGATTCCTTCAACAGCGCCTTTTAAACCTCCAAATTCTGCCACCTAGCAGTGCATTGGAATGGCGACAGCACCATCTGCAAGTTCCCGTTGAAGCTCCCATCCTGACACCCCGTTTCACGCATGCTGAGTTGGAGACCCTGCTGGACGCAATGGAGGAGAGGCAGACACCCTGTACCCTGTCCCGGGAAGGCAACTGCCAGCAGCCACTGCTTACCATGCTTGGGCACAGGTGGCAGAGGCAGTCTGTGCCACCAGCAACAGCATCCGGATCAGCCTACAGTGCCGTAAAAAACTGCACGACCTCCTCAGTGCGGTCAGGGTGAGCAGGCAACACTGTGCCCCAAGCACTAACCCCTATCCCACACACCCAGAACCCTAACCCCCTACCCGGAGGTGGCTGACCCCCACCCTGCACCGCACGTCGGCACCCATACCTGCCGACATGGTCGGGTGCCCTGGCCGCTGAGGCTACCCAACCTCTGCGCTGCAGGCGTCGGACTGCCGAACACTGTCATATTCTGTTTCCCCCTGCCCCCATAACCACCGGGAGCGGGAGTAAACAGGAGTGATGTGTTGTGTACTCTAGGATAACACAGGCTGCAACTCTATGCTGCTTTGATCAAAAGATGCTCCAGACTTTGAAGTAAGTTCAATATGATTATTTGAACCATTAGCACAGTTCTCTATGAGTTCGACCCTCCTGCTAATCTTGCTATAGTAACTCAGTCTAACTAACCAGTCATCTCTAAACCATGTGATGGATGTGATGCTTCTGATCTGCCCCTGTCCTACTCTCAAAATATTACCTGTGGAAAGAGACAGAGCATGTGTGCCCTCTCCTTGTCTCTTGGCGTCAGGACGCAGCAGAATCCTGTACTCATGGGTCGGGATGTCATCTACGCTGGGCTGAGGATCCTCAAATCCAAAGAACTCGTCCATCACTGTGTCGGATGCTTCAATTTACAACACATCTCGTTGCGGTTCGGATTTGGTACTGAGGTCGTCACGTCCAATGATGGAATCATCGTCTGAGTCGTAGTCTTCAACGACTAAATCATCTCTTAGGGCGGTGCTAACTGCTTGTTGCAGGGTTCTACGGAAGTTACTTTCAGCTACTGATCGAAGTTCAGGCATTGTGCTATCGTTCCAGGTGAAAGAATTTGTTTTCTGGCTTTAATTTTTTTTCACTATGTTCGGACATTTCCCCTTTAAGTGGGCGTGGTCCGGGACCTCTGATGTCATGATGCTTATGACGTAGAGTGTAGGAATGGATTGCGCATGCACAAATCGCTTTTCCTTTACTGTGGCGTCTTCTCGGGAACTGCGCATGTGCGGCTCCTTGCGCAAGATGGCTGCCAATCGAAATTGCCGTTTGCTTCTGTTGCAAGCCTACCTTTGCCTCATGGTGAGTATAGGCGCCAGTTTTACTGATTTCTGTTGTGTTCACCTCGCAGTAGTTTTCAAACTTGTCCAGGACTGTCTGGAAGTCTTTCTTGTCCTGTCCTTTGGAGTACTTGAAGGAGCTGAAGATTTCTATCACACTTTCACCCGCAATGGTGAGTAGACGATCTATCTTCTCAGCATCGGCCACGCCATCTAGGTCGGATGCTACCATGTAAATCTCAAATCTCTGCTTGAATGCACGCCAGTTGGCACTGAGATTGCCGTGGTACCTGAGCTGCTGAGGAACCGGAATCTCGATCACCTTGCCTGGGTGCTGTTGCTGGTAGTCACGGATCTTGCTGAGTTGAACTATATAGATTCAGCAGGCACTACTGGTACCATGATGTGTTGTGTACTCTGGGATAACACAGGCTGCAGCTTTGACCAAAAGATATTCCAGACTTTGAAGTAAGCTCAATGTGATTTATTGAACCATTAGCACAGTTCTCTATGAGTTCGACCCTCCTGCTAATCTTGCTATAGTAACTCAGTGTAACTAACCAGTCTGCTCTAAGCCACGTGGTGGGTGTGATGCTTCTGATCTGCCCCTGTCCTACTCATAAAGTGTCGCCTGTGGAAAGAGACAGAGCATGTGTGCCCTGTCCTTATACATGGGTTGCGTAATGCACCCTTGTTGTAGTGTCACCTCTGGGTGTCTTGACTGCCCATTGGTCGTGTCCTATTCTATATGTTCATTAGCTGTATGTCTGCATGTCATGACGTCTCTGGTGCTCCCTCTAGTATTTACTTAGTCGTAGTGTATTTACATTAACCCCTTGTGTATTTACAGTGAGGCATATCACTGGGGGCATATCCTCAAAATAAGGGGAAGTAGATTTAGGACTGAGTTTAGGAGGAACTTCTTCACCCAAAGGGTTGTGAATCTATGGAATTCCTTGCCCAGTGAAGCAGTAGAGGCTCCTTCATTAAATGTTTTTAAGATAATGATAGATAGTTTCTTGAAGAATAAAGGGATTAAGGGTTATGGTGTATGGGCCGGAAAGTGGAGCTGAGTCCACAAAAGATCAGCCATGATCTCATTGAATGGCGGAGCAGGCTCGAGGGGCAGATGGCCTACTCCTGCTCCTAGTTCTCATGTTCTTATGTTCTTATATCACCACAAGGAGGAGGACCGCCGGGCCTGCGGCCCCTCACCGTGGATGGGCAGAGGACCCTGGATGTGGTCAGCGGCCCAGAGGAAAGAGAGGTCGGTTAGGTGTTGATCGGCCGCGGGTGAGGAAGTGAGACCCCCTCTGAGTTGCTTTTCAACATGCCGCATGTGTCAACCCCCCCCCCCAACATCACCCTAACCCCCACCACCCCATTCCCCCCCCCCCCCCCTCCCCTGGCCTGCGATCTAATCATGCATCTTGTCTTGTATCTTGCAGGACCTGCTGGAGCGGGTCTACCTGGTATCGCCAGCCCCCAGCAAGTGCCACAGCCAGAGCACCCCTGTGTGCCAACCAGTGATGAGAACGTGCAAACTCCACACAATCACCCAAGGCTGGAATTGAACCGAGGTCCCTGGCATGTGAGGCAGCACTGCCAACCATTGTGCTACAATGCCACCATATGGAGATGTCCAATGAGAACATGGGCTTAGCTGTAATCTTCACCAAATGAACATCCTGACAACATTCATTTTCAAGGTCAATATCTAAAAAATAAGCACTTGCAGAAGAGACTCAAAAAACATGAAAATATTGCCAACAAACCTCAGGTGAGCTGAAAGCACACAATGAAAATGATAACGGGGTGCAATATTAGAACACGCACTGGAACAAGTTGGGAATTCAGATTGCACTCTCTTTTTTTTCATAAATTTAGAGTATCCAATTCTTTTTTTCCAATTAAGGGGCAATTTAGCGTGGCCAATCCACCTACCCTGCACATCTTTGGGTTGTGGGGGCGAAACCCACGCAAACACGGGGAGAATGTGCAAACTCCACATGGACAGTGACCCAAAGCCGGAATCGAACCTGGGACCGCGGCGCCGTGAGGCAGCAATGCTAACCACTGTGCCACCGTGCTGCCCTCAGATTGCACTTCCTGATGAGGTTTTTTTCTTCATCGTTTATGGATCCAAAAACTAATATGCATTGGCTGCACTGGCAGAAATCACTCCTTTATTTTTCCAGCCGAAGACTGCACAGCTCCACCAAGAACCAGAAAAAATACTTTCCACTTGGGATGACAGACGGATGCCTCAAGTGATAAAGTTAACAATCATGAAGATAAAGAAATAAATTTAAAAAGTACCATGAAGAAATACAGTAGCATTTTCCTCTCCTTTTTGCAATGAGACCAATGTGTTAACTTATTCACCTCCACCCCCTTCCTGGGCTCCACTTGCTACTAAGACATTTCAGGGGAGAGGTGGAAGGAACCGTAAAAAAACCCCACAAAAGTGGTTGTAACCCATCTGGACTTGCCTGCTGGCTTCCCTGCAGAGAGCCCAACACCATTTAACGGTTGAAGTAATTAGTGGACATTCTCACCAGAGTGGGAGGAATTCAACCAAATACCTGAAAAAAAGAAAGAGCACAACACAGGCAAATGTAGAGGGCATGTTGGTGGGGATGTGGCCACCAGTTCTTACAGGTGCTATTTTCATTAGAATACAGAATCTTTATCCACATGAGTTAATAGATAGGTGTTAATTAGTGTACTTATGGAAATCAAACACCAAGCTTCCTTGCGCCACATTAGTTGTAGCAAATGTTTATCGAGCAACAGCGTAAGGGTGAGATCGTCTGGCTGTTCATGCCAACGGAAACTTCTGGTCCCAACGATGGTGCACACCCACTGTGGGTTTCCCGGCAGCGTGGGATGGATTCGCCGGGAAATTCCATTGACAGCGGCAAGACCAGAAGAGCGGCCAACATAGGTCGCCTCCCACCGTCAAGGAACATGCCACAGGGGAGGACAGAGCACCTTGCCCTAAGTGTTAACTGGTCAATTTAAAAATGTGCCTGATGGAAAAGAATTCCACAATCTAGTACTTTCACAATATTGTGTGGGTGGAACTCTAGGCATTTGCATTTGAGAAAAATACGTGTTTTGGAAATCTTTAAAAATTATTACGAGGTGGACCATGGAGGGACGCTGAGTTTATTTTGTTGCTGTCTCAAACATTCATTTTCAGACAAGCAAAGTGTAGTTATTTTTTACAATGGATAGGAGATGGAAGCAGGCCCTCAGAATCACAGAACTGTTGTGGCGTAGAAGGAGGCCATTTGCTCCATCATGTCTGCACTGGCCCGCCAAACGAGTTTCATGACTTTGTGCCATTCCCATGGCATTTCCCTGTAATCCTGCACATTGTTTCTATTCAAATAATAATTTAGTGTCCTCTTGAATGCCTCTTGAACCAGCCTCCACCACACTTCCAGGCAGCGCATTCCTGACCCAAACCATTTGTTGTATGAAAACGTTTTTCTCACATCGCATTTGCTTCTTTTGCAAACTACTTTCAATCTGTGCCCACACCTCCTTGATCGAGCAGGGACAATTTCTCCCTATCTGTCCAGTCCCTTCATGATTTAGAACACCTCGATCAAACCTCCTCTTAGCCTTCTGCTCTCCAAGGAGAGCAGTCCCAACCTCTCCAATCTATCCTCACAACTGAAGTTGCTCATCCCCTGGAACCATTCTTGTAAACCTCCTCTCCCCTAAGGCTCTGAGTTTACCTCAGTCAGAGCAGAAATCAAAGGCTGTGTTGCTGCCATTAATCGGATTCTTACACTAACTGTCTCACCAACTGGGCTGCAATCATTTACAATTGGTCATTAGCTTTTGATAACAATAAACTATTATAATGTAAGATACCAGTCGAAAGTGCTTCATAGAAGCTCAGTAAAATACAAATTGACACTGAGCCTTAGAAGCTGAATTAAGACAGCTGACTACAATCTTGTTCTTAGACTTAAGCAGAGTTTAATAGAAGGAGAGAGATCTGGAGATGTTTAGTGAGGTCATTCCAGAAGTTGGGGCCTGGATGGTTAAAATCACAGCAACCTCCTGGGGTTAAGGGAATAGTTGATGCACAAGAGTCCACAGTTGGAGAAATGCATAGGCCGTGGTCTTCAGGCAGGACTGGAAATTCTTGCTCAAAACCCATGGACGTTTGACTGCCGCTCTGAATTTTCCGACGCACCCGCAACGGGTCCTGCCACAGGAAAACTGGAAAATCCTGGTCACAGTCCTTATAATAAGCTGCAGGAGGATGCTGAGAGAAGGAGGCACAAGACCACAGAGGAATTTGAATATGAGAGTTAGAATTAAAATGGAGGCATTGGTGGAACAGGAGCAAAAATGAGCCAGACAGCACAGGGCTGACAGGTGATGCTTGAAACGTGCAGAACATTCAACGGTTAAGAATGGAAAAATACGAGATAGTAAGTAACCAGTGACACATGGACCATTGTTATTTGTATCACAATATTTTAGGTTTTATGCTTGTGAAATAATCATCAACCACTATTATAGGGGCAGCTGTGTGTCTGAATATATAATGGCAGGAGACCAAGTCCCAGACCTCTTTTTTAAGTGACTAAACCAATTGAGGAAAACCTGCCAATGGAGTGAGCAAGAAAAAGATCTGGGTAGGCATGAGTAATAGGGGAATTTCAGAGTCATTGTTAAGAACAGTTTGGGGATTAATGTTTGGTGGGCTGGAGGGAGCAGGTCTATAGATAAGACCATGGCAGGGAAATCTGGAGATTCATAGAGATACATAACTGTTTTTTCTGGTCCCTCTCTTATATAACTCAGCAAAGAGAATTGCACTTATTTTGTGAAAGGCACGTCAAGTGGTTTCGCATACACTCATTCATATGTGGGAGGGCTCCTAAATTTATGTGAATGAGGCGGTCTTTCATTTTAAGTTGCCCTGATTGATTGCTGATTGCAGGGCTCCCCTGCTAGACCTTGGATAGAGAGAGCAGTTTGAAGGTTTGTTGGAAAGGGGATCTGTGTAAGTGAGTGTATGGACAGGATAAATAGTGAGAAACACTTATGAGAGCAAAGGGAACTAGATGCACAGAGATCAAAAGGAGCAAAAGTGATATGAGATTTATTTCCCACTCAGAGGGTGGTTGGAGTCTGGAACAAATTTCCTGAGAGGGTGGTGCAGGTAGGTTCAATTGAGGTATCAAATAGGGAATTGGATTGCTATCTGAAAAGAAAGAATATGCAAAGTTTGGAGGATAAAGCAGGGCAGTGGGACTAAATTGAATGCTTGTTCAGAGAGCCAGTGCAGTGCTGATGAGCTGAATGGCTTTCTTCTGCACTGTAAAGGTTCTGTGATTCTGTGAAGCACTCTGAAGCGTAGTTGTACACAGGCCTCAATTATAGAAAAGGAAAGCTTGGGCCAGAAATAGCAAGCAGGTCAGTGATTGCTGCTTCGTTTCGCGACAGCAGTCTGCTAAGGCAAGTCTCAGCCATTACTCTTATTTTCATATTATTCCAGGGTTGAAAAGAAAGTGGCCAAGGTTCGGGCCTTGGAGACACCCAAGGTCACAATGCAGAGGAGGGAGGAATACGCATGTAATTGTTACATTAGAATAGGTAGGCATAGGAAAAGGTTAGAGTAGTGTCTGTGGAGCATGTTTGACAACTATAGCTTAGTTGGGGGAGATGGTGGCACACTGATAATGTCACTGGATTAGTAGTCCTCAGGGCTGAGCTAATGCTGCGGGGGCACAGGTTCAAATCTCTCCATGGTAACTGGTGGCATTTAAATTCAATTAATTTCGAAGGATGTGATTCAGCAGACTCAGTTAAAGTCCACTGAATAGTGCGTTTGGCAGGTAGTGTCTTGGCGGCTGCAGCACCAAGAAACACTGCTATCCAATTACACTTTTATTTTTTGGCATCGGGAGGTTTCTCCGCACCGAGGCCACACAAAGTGGGATTTCCTGCTTAAAAGCTCCTCGCAGATTGTGGCGCCATTTGGAAAGACTGCTCTGACATTTCTCCCTCTCTTTGTGCCCCCTCACCCCCACAAGTTTGGGGAGGCCCCCAGGAATCCCCACCTCTCAATCGCCCTCTACCTGACAAGGTCCACCCGGGCCCAAACCCTGGCAGTGCCAACCTGACACCTGGGTGGCATGGCCAGGGTGGCTGTGTAGCATTGTCAGGGTGCCAGGCTGGCAATGCCAAGGTGCCTGATGCCAGGGTAGTACCACCCTGCCCTGTTGCTGACCACCCGGGTGTCTCCAATGACCTGGGAGACTGCCTCCAGGTGCCGTTATGCCTGGTCCACATTTGTGGCGCTGTCCTATATTGCGCCCTGGCGAGCGCTCAGGCGAGGCTGGTGAATCCCAGGCAGCGTGTGAATCCGGCATCGGGTATTTAAATGTGCTGTAAGACTTATTTAAATATTCTGATATGGATCTCATCCAGCAAGGGTGTGATCCAGATCATGCCGGGCAGAGCAAGTCAGGTGACTGCCATGAGTTTTCGCACCTGGCAAGAGCCCGATTTGGGGCCTGTGCGCGATTCATCCTTTGTGCCCGGATCCCAAGTGCAACGGGGTTGCTGAATCACGCCCATCTGGAATTGAAAGCTAGTTTCAGTCATGGTGAAGCTATCATATTTGCTGTAAAAACCATCTTGTCCAAAAAGTCACTTTTAGGGAAGCAAAAGGACCATCCTTAAATGACCATCCACTCAGTTGTATCAAACTGCTACACAGAAGTTGCCAGGTGGAGTGAGCATTCCAAGACAATAGCCCACCACTACCTTCTCACGGGCAATTAAGAATGGGCAACAAATGTTGACATTGCCAGCAACACCCACATCCCTTGAAAGAATTTTTAAAAGTTGATAGCATTCTCGCCTCTGAGTCTCAAGGTTTTAATTTCAAGCCCCACAGAACAGAAATGAAAGCTGACACTGCAGTGCAGTATTGAGGGAACACTGCACTGTCAGGGCAGCCAAGTTTTGGATGAAGCCTCAACTGCCTGCTTGGACAGATTCCATGGCACTATTTTGATGAAATGCAGGTGAGTTCCCCACCACCCCCTCCCCCCCATTAGTGTCCTGCCCAATCTTTATCCCTCAGTCAATATCAGCAAAACAGATAATCTTGTCATTATCACGTTGCTGTTTGTGGGACCCTGCTGAGCACACATTGGCTGCTGAGATTCGACTCTACAACAGCACCTACACTTCAGAAGTACCTCATTGGTGATTATGTACTTTGAGATGTCCAGTGATTGTGAAAGGTGCTATGGAAATGCAATCCGGGCATCTCGGTGGATGGGCAGAAGGCCTACCACTTTGAAAATGGAATTCTATCTGGCCACAGAAGGAACAGAAACAATGGATACAATTTATTACTCCACAACCCTGACCCTGTAATATGTACTGTTGCATATCATTCATTGTTGTCGTCCTGTTTAAGGTGACAGGGCTTTCAATCAGCTTCTTTGGCCTGCCAGTATGTTAACTTGCCAGTAAGTGAGATTAAGGCATGTACTTTTTCCTTCTGAGCCAGGTGTGCAGATTCAGGGAACTTCCCAGCTAGGAGTGCCTGTTTCAGGAAAAACATCCCCAAATGATTGGATTTGGAATCTGGGGGGTGGGTGTATGTGCATGCTGGACTTGGCCCAGAAACAGTGCAGAGGCAGCCACAGGGGCTGCCAAAAGTCATGGCAGGATATTTGGATTGGATTGGATTTGTTTATTGTCACGTGTACCGAGGTACAGTGAAAAGTATTTTCTGCGAGCAGCTCAACAGATCATTAAGTACATGGGAAAAAAAGGGAATAAAAGAAAATACATAATAGGGCATCACAAGGTATACAATGTAACTACATAAGCACCGGGATCGGATGAAGCATACAGGGTGTAGTGTTAATGAGGTCAGTCCATAAGAGGGTCATTTAGGAGTCTGGTAACAGCGGGGAAGAAGCTATTTTTGAGTCTGTTCATGCGTGTTCTCAGACTTGTGTATCTCCTGCCCGATGGAAGAAGTTGGAAGAGTGAGTAAGCCGGGTGGGAGGGGTCTTTGATTATGCTGCCCACTTTCCCCAGGCAGCGGGAGGTGTAGATGGAGTCAATGGATGGGAGGCAGATTTGTGTGATGGAATGGGTGGTGTTCACGACTCTCTGAAGTTTCTTGCGGTCCTGGGCCGAGCAGTTGCCTTACCAGGCTGTGATGCAGCCAGATAGGATGCTTTCTATGGTGCATCTGTACAAGTTGGTGAGGGTTAATGTGGACATGCCGAATTTCCTTAGTTTCCTGAGGAAGTATAGGCGCTGTTGTGCTTTCTTGGTGGTAGCGTCGACGTGGATGGACCAGGACAGATTTTTGGAGATGTGCACCCCTAGGAATTTGAAGCTGCTAACCATCTCCACCTCGGCCCCGTTGATGTTGACAGGGGTGTGTACAGTACTTTGCTTCCTGAAGTCAATGACCAGCTCTTTAGTTTTGCTGGCATTGAGGGAGAGATTGTTGTCGCTGCACCACTCCACTAGGTTCTCTATCTCCCTCCTGTATTCTGACTCGTCGTTATTCGAGATCCGGCCCACTATGGTTATATCGTCAGCATACTTGTAGATGGAGTTGGAACCACGTTTTGCCACGCAGTCGTGTGTGTACAGGGAGTAAAGAAGGGGGCTAAGTACCCAGCCTTGCGGGGCCCCGGTATTGAGGACTATTGTGGAGGAGGTGTTGTTGTTCATTCTTACTGATTGTGGTCTGTTGGGCAGAAAATCGAGGATCCAGTTGCAAAGCGGGGAGCCAAGCCCTAGGTTTTGGAGCTTTGATATGAGCTTGGCTGGGATTATGGTGTTGAAGGCGGAGCTGTAGTCAATAAATAGGAGTCTGATGTAGGAGTCCTTGTTGTCGAGATGCTCTAGGGATGAGTGTAGGGCCAGGGAAATGGCATCTGCTGTGGACCAGTTGTGACGGTATGTGAATTGCAGTGGATCAAGGTGTTCTGGGAGTATGGAGGTGATGTGCTTCATGATCAACCTCTCAACGCACTTCATTACGACTGAAGTCAGGGCCACCGGACGGTAGTCATTGAGGCACGTTGCCTGGTTCTTCTTTGGCACCGGTATGATGGTGCTCTTCTTGAAGCAGGTGGGGAACTCGGAGTGGAGTAGGGACAGGTTAAAGATGTCCGTGAATACCTCTGCCAGCTGGTCCATGCAGGCTCTGAGTGCACGACCAGGGATCCCGTCCGGGCCCGTCACCTTCCGAGGGTTCACTTTCAGGAAGGCCGATCTGACTTCGGAAGCTGTGATGGCGGCTATGGGTGAGTTGTGGGCTGCTGGGGCACTCGACAGCGGATTGTTGGTTACCTGCTCGAACCGAGCATAGAATGCATTGAGTCCATCAGGGAGGGGTGCGCTGCTGCCTGAGATACTACTCGGCTTCGCTTTGTAGCCCGTTATGTTGTTTAGTCCTTGCCACAACCGCCGAGAGTCTGTCTGTGACTCTAGCTTGGTTTGATATTCTCTCTCGGCATCTCGGATTGCTTTGCGGATGACTTTGAAAGGCCTGACTTGGTTCCCTGGGACATCGTCCAATTGTAATAAATATTAGGTCCTCTAGCCTACTCATGCCACACCCACACTCCCTTGGTGAATGAATATAAAGAAAAAACTCACTATATTTTTTTTTAACTCTCATTGATTAAAATCAATTCAATACAGTTAAATATGTTCAAGTACTTAATCTCTTATTAAAAGAAAATTTAATGTTCATAGGCCAACATCAAAGATAGCTAATCCCATAATACCTCTTGGAACTGTCAATCAAACTGTGAATTTACAGCCATCCACTGTAATAATTGTAGGTTGTAGAAGCAGTCAAGCAATAACAATAACTTAATGAATCTCCACAACTCCATGAAAATCCAGGCCCAAGAATGACAGGGGGGGGTCAATTGTAACTGGGGGAGCATTCTGGATGGGAAGGAAAAGAATTTACAAAAAAGGTAAATTTAACTAGTTATTTGGGCTTTTTCTGTCCTTTCTGCTGACTGCCAAGTCCTGTAGTCAGGTTTTTCTCTCCATTGTTCTCTGGAAGATCTTAATTGAAATGACGTTGCATCGCTGATGTCATCATGAGGCTGAAGGGCCCACCTTTACTGGGGTGGGTGGCCCTATCATCCGTGTTCTGAGGAAAATTAATAACATGTTATGCATGACAGCCACCCACTCCTCCCTCACCTCTGAGAATCCCTACAGCGCAGAAGGAGGCCATTCAGCCCATTGAGTAACCCCGCACATGACCATGGCTAATTCACCTGACCTGCACATCTCTGGACACTAAAGGGCAATTTAGCATGGCCAATTTACCTAACCTGCACACCTTTGGACTGTGGAAGGAAACCGGAGGACCTGGAGGAAGCCCACGCAGACACGAGGAGAACGTGTAAACTCCACAAAGTGGTCATCCAAGCCCGGAATCGAACCCAGGTCACTGGCACGGTGCTAACTACTATGCTACCATGCCGCCAATTCTCCACACCACTCTTACCAGACAGAGAAGAGTTAAAAATCAGACTAGAATTATAATTTATGTGGTGCAATCTGTGAAGATTTTCGTGAATTACATAAATCAAGAAAATAATATTACAGTATTGTTTTCTTTTGTTTGATTCACTGTAATCCCAAGTTGCAGTAAAGCCAAAAGCTAATTTTGTTCCTGGACAATATTTCCCCATTATGTTAACTGTAAAGATTTACATTCTATTTGGTGAGAAAAGAAGGAATATTCAGCATACTGAAGTCTTTGCAGATACTTCCAAGTAACACTTTGGTCAGGTTACTTGGCAATTCCTCAGCCTTTGATAATAAGTTGTTTCACCTTCCTCCACTATCACTGCTCAATTGTTCTCCTCAAAGGAATTGCATTATCCAGTTTCTACCATTACCTGACCCAATAACAACAGCATATCTTCTATGATGACACTTTCTTCCACCTTTGCATGATGGCTTTGGAAATCACCCAAGGCCATCTTCGGGGATTTGTTTTCCTTCATCTACAATTCGCCAAACTGTTTCATGGGGTCAACCTTCTCATTTATGCTGAACAAGCTCAGTATTACCTCTCCACCACCATTGACCCCAAGATGACCACAGACACATATCCACATCATATCAACCTCTGTAATGTTGCCTAACCTCACCCTGGCCTCAGCTCATCTGTTATTGAAATCCCTTTTAATGCCTTTCATATCTCTAGCCTGGATGATCAATACACTTCTGGCTGGCTTCACACATTCTGCCTTCTGCAAACAGGAGATAATCTAATTTCTGCTGCTTACGTCTTTACTTGCTCTAAGTCCCCTTCACCTATTAACACTGTGATCATTGACCTACACTGGCTCCCTGTCAAGCAAGGCCTTGGGCTAGATTTTGCATTATGAAATGGCCCTACACACCATCTGACAAGGTAGGGCCGAGCTTATCTCCAGCAGTCCAGGATGCCACAACCAGACCTTACAGCTGTCAGGCAGTTGATTGCCTGAGTTCATAGCCTCCGCTCCCATGTGGGAGGATGTCTTACCTCCAAGAGCTGACAGCCAATAAGAAGGCTTGCAGCTCTCCAGTCCCAGGAGCACTTTCTGAAGCGGAGGCTACAATCCCCAATGAAGGTATGTGGGGCGGCCTCCATGGGGCCAGTCAGGGAAGCCCTGGCAAGGGTGGGATGGGCAGCGATTAGGAGACCAAGAGGGGTGGGGTGGATTTGGGGAGGTTCAAGCAGTGATGGCCATTCAGAATTCCTAAAGGAAGTGGGCTCTCCATTGAGCTCAGGGGACCAAAACAGGAGGGACCACACACCCCAACTCCAGGTCCACAACCAGGATGCCAAAGTTTACCTGGCAGCCTGGCCACATGACATGGGCACCTCCCTGTAGCGGTAGCAGACTTAGGCCCTTAGGTAACCATTAATTGGCAACCTAAGGGCCTCAATTGGCCTCAGGCCTATTGGCCTGATATCTACCCTCTTAACTGTAAAATACTAGCAGAGGCAGTTAGACAATGCACATTGTGACCTCCACCATCCCACTCAATTTTAAGTCCTTCTCACCTGTCCGCCACCTGGCAGAGGACAGGTAAATTCTGGCCCTGGATTTTAATTTTTGCGTTATTGTTTCAAATCCCTCCAAGACCTTGCCCCTCCTTTATCTCTGTAATCTCCTCAGCTCCACAACGCTCCAAGCGCTAATCTAATTCTGGTCCCTTGAACATCCACGATTTTAATTGCACCACCATTGGGAGATATGCCTGCAGCTGCCTAGACCCTAAACTCTGGAATTCCATCCCTACACCTTTCTGACTCTCTAACTCACTTTCCTCCTTTAAGACACTTCTTGATCTACAAGGGAATCGAAGGATATGTGGCAACAGGCAAGAAATTGGAGGTAAGGCAACGTTAACGTCAGCCATGATCTTATTGAATGGTGGAGCAGGCTTAAGGTGTCAAATGGCCTGTCCCTGTTCCTATTTTTTATGTTCTTAAAACCTCTTAGATTAAGATATTTGCCATCTGACCTAATGTGGCCTTATGTGGCTTGGCATTGAACTTTGCTTAGTAATACCCCTGTGTAGTTCCTTGGGACTTTTTTTTATGTTAAGGGCACGATATACATGTAAGTTCTTGTTGCTCAATTGCTTAATTTACATCAAGCCTTTGGTGAGTAAGAACTTTCGTTAGCTCAACATTAGCAAGAATTATGCTATCATCTTCAGCTTCGATGAAAATCTCAGCAATTGAATACTGAGTGCTGGATTTTCAAGGAGTCAGTCTTAGCCAATGTGGTGCCGGGAACCCAGATCCCACCCCCATTATCAACAGATCCAATATACACTTGGAGAGGGGGGTGGGTGGGAGCAGCAGGTTGGAGGGGGGGGGGGAGTGGCTTGGAGAGGCCAGGGGAGAGCAGGTCGGGGGGGGGGGGGGGTGATTTCATACATATGGGAAACCCAAACCCTGTACAGGGCTATTTTGAACTTAGTGTTGAGTTCAACCAGGCCTCATTTATGTTGGTGCACATGGTGCACAGCAGATTTTTCAAAGTTTGTGACTAATGATTTTTAAGAGAAGATGTGATTGGGCATAAGAAGTGGCTGTGGTCTGTGGAGCTGTCATGTTATTTAAGTCCTCTGTTTTTAAAATTTGGGGGGGATTCAGCCTTCTGTGTAACTGAGTTGAAAAAGAAATGGTCCATACAATTTCAATAGCTGTTTGTTGACATAAGCCTGATGACTATCATTATTATTGCATCAAAATCCTATCATCACAGTGGGGGGGCTCACAGTTTGATTGACAGTTCCAAGAATATATTCAGGCATTAGCTGCCCTTATGTCAGGCTGTCAATACAAATGTTTATTTTTAATTTAAATGCATTGAATGGGCTTTTATTAATGTCATTTTTTTAATGTAGTGAGATGTGCAATAGATAATTAGTACTTTGTTTTATTTAATCTTAGCATGGCTCCTGAGGTCTGTCCATGGCGGTTGGCATGGAGGATATATGGGTAAAGGGTGGTGGGTGGGAGGCATCGATTGATAATAAGTTGGTATGGGAGCTATAAAGGGCCATGGGGGTGGGTAGAGGGGCATAATTTTGCATGGAGGGAATAAGGGGCCATGGGGTGGGGGCAAAGATTTGCATGGATGATCATGGGAAGTCAGTGGGGGGAGTGAGGGGTGGGTAATTGGATGTGACAGATGAGGGCTGGAGGGCCTAACTGTTTTTATTCGATCTGGAAGGAAGTCCCGGAGAACCAAGGTGGGCCTTTTAAACAGCCTGGCTTGGTGCTTGGCAGCCCCTGTGGCTACCTGCAATCTGTATCCATGGATGACGGACCCACCTCCATCCCGTGCCTGGTCCTTCGAAGATAAACATCTGGCCATTCGGGGCTTTTCTCATGAGGTGGGTGCGCCAAGCCAGGAATTTTCACAAATTTGCACACCCACCTCAGGAGCAAAAATCCATGCCTGACATCACCCCCTTACTTCGCTGTTCAATGGCATGCCCACTTGGTGGGCTGTTTAATGTTTGAGTTCAACTTAAATACATCCCTGCCGCCATCAGGATTGCTCATCTCCAGCTGTAAGACCTCTCACTTCTTCCACATCTCACATCTGGTGTTTGTGATCTCCTTATCTGTGCCTTTATCAGCTCCAGACTTGCTTACCCCAACAACCTCTTTGCTGCCCATGTGAAAATTGTTTCTCACAAACTACATCTTTTACCAAACCAGCTATATCATTTCATGCATAACGTTATGTGCACATCCCCATAATACCTGTCTTTGCCACACTTCATATACCCCATGTCATGAATTTTATAATCTTTGTCCTCAATTAAAACAGCCAAAAACCTCCTGAGCTCCGTCTGCTTCTTCAGCTCAGGATATCCATCTCTCTGACTATTTTACATCTTTCCTCTTCACACACAGCTTTTGGGTTGAATTAGCCCTGAGCAACAGAATGCTAACCCTAAACCTTATCACCTAATTCTTTGATTATGTCTTGGTTCACCACCTCTAACATTTCTCCCACCACGACTGGCTGCCCAGTTATTTCCACAAATCTAAAGTGGGACTTTTTATTGCATTAGATCATACAGATAGGACGGCACGGTGGCGCAGTGGTTAGCACTGCTGCCTCATGGCGCCAAGGACCCGGGTTCAATCCTGGCCCTGAGTCACTGTCTGTGTGGAGTTTGCACATTCTCCTCGAGTCTGCGTGAGTCTCACCCTCACGACCTAAAGATGAGCAGGGTAGGTGGATTGGCCATGCTAAATTGCCCCTCAATTGGAATTTTTTTTTTTTTAAAAAAGGTTGTACAGATTGTTGTCATTTACCAACGGTAAACCCATTTGGACTAGAATGAACTCCACCTCTCTCTCCCGTAAATGTTGCCATTGGGTCTACTCGCAGGAGCCGAGAAAACAGCCACTAATTTGTCCCTCCTGCCATGCCACACAATTGGGGGATCCTCTTTCTGTGTCTTCTGCTGACTGTGAAACCTCTCTCTCTCTCTCTCTCTCCCCGAACCAGTTGAGAAGCCTCTTGCTCCCCCTTATGCTAGCCTGTTGAACCTCTTGCTCTTTTGTGAATAACTGGTGTTCTCTTTAACTTTCCATGGTCAGGTTTTGACATACTTAAGCCACTCTGATAGGATTTGGAAACCCTGGCTTGAAGATGCAACAATCGACCATTCAGATGAGGAAGGGACATGAGACAGACGTAATGCATTTTCCAAACAGTTTCAGTCTCTTAGCCTAACGCTGCTTCAAGGGGACACACAGCTGGTTCCTGGGGAAGTAATGAATTACAACCTACATAATGGGATTTTCTGAATGACAGGGGTAAAGAGCAGTATTGGCCAATCAGGACTCAGCTTACACTGGTGTCAAATATACCTTGATATTATCCACAGCTTCTCATATTTCATTCCAGGCTTGATTCACATATTTATCAAATATATTCATATATACACATGTCGAATGTATATGGTGTAAAGAGATTTTAACAAACTATTAAATATACAGACAATTGCAAGAGTTCTGGCTGATCATTTGCACTTTATAGAATAAAGTTTTATTTAACGAAACAGTTTGCCGGAACAGTATCAAGCACCTTAAATATATGCTGACCACCGTTTTGTAAGGCTATGAACTGGATATGTACAGTGGTGTTATTCTTTGTTAACCAAACTCGATTTGGTTGAGGATTCTTTTTGTGAACATCCAACTCCTTTTAAGAAAAAGAGGATTGGATTCCCACCAACCAGCAGAGATTTTACAAGCTGTCACAACAAACCCTTAATCCAGTGTAAAATGATTTTACTGTTGCCTGTAACGCAGGGTGTGAAAGTGCCATGACAGATGGGATACTGAATGCTGAATGAGCCTCTTAGGGGAAGCTATATCAAGCTTTATAAGTCAGTTCACATGAGCTAGGATCTATCTTGGGGTCAAAGGTGAGAGTAGCGCCTGTACTCACACAGTTAAGGCTTTCTGCACCAAGAATCCCCCAGCTGCTGGCTGAGAGACAAGGTACAGAACAAAACAAAACCTTTTAACTTGCAGCCTCAGTAATTGGCAGCAATGATCTGAATAGTCAGGTTGCAGTTGTGTGCTGCAGAATCTTCCTGTCTGTCATCATGCCTTGCTTTTTTTTGTTCCTGCTCTGCTCCATTCACTCAACCCAGGCCTGCTATGTTTCTGAACACCATGCCAGCAGGCCTGTTGGCACCCCGCCCACTTCGAATAACATGCAGGCAGGATGGCGCCTTCCATACTTCAAAACAATATTTAACGTTTTACATCACCATGGGCTCATGGATTATTTTCATTAACTGACCAAATCCGTGAAGCAACCCAGGATCAGGATGCATCGCTTTCTAATGTGTTATGAGAAGACGGGATCATAAGAGAGAGCAATTAACATCTGAAAGCAATCGCCATTCAACATACTTAGGGGAGTAAAAGAGGGAAGAGGGACAGTAGGGGGATAATTACACAAAGAGGCACAGGCAGAACAATGTGCTAGGGATGACACACACAGAAATATATACACACAGGAATATCGACACATAGAAATATAGACACATTGATGCGCGATCAATTACAGTCAAGACAAAGTGATTTCATAACTGAAGGCTTTAATCTACTAGAACTTGTTCCCCAGCAGCTTCGGTACAGAAAGTGAAGGCTGCTGGGACGGCATCATTTCTTATACTCTGCCTGTCAGGGCGGAGCTACGTAACAACCGCCAATGGTAGACTCCTGGGTCTAACCAATGGTCATCAGCCTCTTAGGTACTACAATACCTGGTACTATCACACACATAGAAACATAGACACAGAAATATAGACAGATGGAAAGACTCCGAATCCAATAGCGAAAGAGACAGAGAAAGACAAACTGATACAGAAAGAAAATACAGAGAGACATCTACAAAAATAAGAAAAAGATAGAAGTAGAAACATATCGCGACAACGAAACACAGAAATAATGTTGCAGAGGCATGCACAGACATAAGGGGCGGGATTCTCACCTACTCGGCTGGGCAGTCCCGGTGCCGAGGAGTGGGGTAAACCATTCCGGCGTCGGGCCGCCCCAAAGGTACGGAATCCTTCGCACCTACAGGGGCTAGGCCCGCCCCGGAGTGGTTTACGCCCCGTCAGCTGGCGGGGAAGGGGCTTGGCACCACGCCAACCAGCGCCGAAGGGCCTCCGCCGGCAACGCGAGTTGGCGCATGCGCGGGAGCGCCAACGTGTGCTGGCGTCCTCCCCGTGCATGCGCGGAAGGGTTCGTCTCCGCATCAGTCATCGCGGAGGACCACAGCGGCCGATGAGGAGGAATAGAGTGCCCCCATGGCACAGGCCCGCCTGCCGATCGGTGGACCCCGTGTGGGCACCTCCCAGGGCCAGATCCCCCCGCGGCCCCCCGAGAACTCCGGAGGCCGCCCACGCCGCCATGTCCCGCCAGTAAGGACCTATTCCAATTTACGCCGGCGGGACTGGCAAAAAAATGGGTGGGACTTCAGCCCATCGCGGGCCGGAGAATTCGGGCGGCCCAGGGGCCCATTGAGTCGCACCGGTCCCTGCCATTCTCCGAGGCGGGCGGCGCGATTCACGCCGGGGCGATTTCTGGGGGGCCGGAGAATGCAGAGGATGGCGGGGGCGGGATTCACGCCGACCCCCGGCGATTCTCCGACCCGGCGTGGGGGTCGGAGATTCCCGCCCAAGGAGAAAAATGCACGAGATAGAAACCTAGAAAGAAAGACAGGAAGGCAGTATTTTCCCTCAGATGTTCCCAATCATCTGCAGCAAGAGAGCCACAGGAACGCCTGAAAAACAGTAAACAGTAGTTATATTGTTTTTCCAGGTTTTACATGCATTTACTGTAAAGTTACAACAGGAAAGCAGGACCACCAGAGATTAAATTCACACCCAGAGAGTTTAAAAAAATTCATCCATGGATAGGGATGAGGCAGTAGGTCGCTGGCTAGGCCAGCATTTACTGCCCATGCCTAATTGCCCATGTGATGGTGGTGGTGAGCTGCCTTCTTGAAACGTGGCAGTGCCTGTGGTGTGCGTACACCCACAGTGCTGTTAAGGAGTGAGATCCAGGATTTTGCCTTTAATGGCAGCGAAGGAACAGCGATACATTGCCAAGTCAGGATGGTGAGGGCCTTGGAGGGGATCTTCCAGGTGGTGGGGTCCCCAAGTGTCTGCTGTTCTTGTTCTTCTAAGTAGTAGGGATCGTGGGTTTGGAAGGTACTGGTGAGTCTTGGTGGGTTCCTGCAGCACATCTTGTAGATGGCGCACGTTGTCCCACTGTACATCAGTGGTGGAGGAAATGAATATTTGTGGATGAGGTGCCAATCAAGCAGGCTGCTTTGTCCTGATTGGTGTCAAGCTTCCTGAGTGCTGTTGGAGCTGCACTCATCCAAGCAAATGGAGAGTATTCCATCACATTCCTGACTTGTGTCTTGTAGATGGCAGACAGGTTTTGGGGAGTGAGGAGTTGAGTTACGTGCTACAGTACTCCCAGTCCCTGGCTTGCTCTTGTAGCCATAGTACTTATTTGGCTAGTCCAGTTCAGTTTATGGTCAATGGTTACCCCCAGGATGTTGATAGAGGGGGATTCAATGATGGTAATGCCATTGAATGACAAAGTGCAACGGTTAGTTGTCTCTTATTGGCAATGGTCATTGCCAGGTGCAAATGTTACCGTAACACTTTTTAGCCCAAGCCTGAATGTTCCCCAGCTCTTTGGACATGGTCTGCTTCAGTATCTGAGGAGTTGCGAATAGTGCAATCATCAGCGAACATCCCTCTTCTGACTTTATGATGGAAGGAAGGTCATCGATAAAGCAACTGTAGATGTTGGGGCCTGGGGCACTATCCTGAGGAACTCCTGCAGTGAGGTTTGATCTCCAATAACCGCAGCCATCTTCCATTGTGCCAGGTATGACTCCAACCAGCGGAGAGTTTTCCCCCTGATTCCTATTGACTCCAGTTTAGCACAGGCTCCTTGATGCCAAACTCAATCAAATAACTTGATGTCAAGGACAGTCATTCCTGAATTCTGACAATCAGCTCTTTTGTCCATGTTTGAACCAAGACTGGAATGAGGTCAGGAGCTGAGTGATCCTGGAAGAACCCAAACTGAATGTCAGTGAACAGGTTATTGCTAAGCAAGGGCCACTTGATAGCACTATTGATGATAAATCATCACTTTACTGATGATCGATAATAAACTGATGAGGCGGTAATTAAAGGGATTGGATGTGTCTTGCATTTTTCAGGACTTACCTGGGCAATTTTCCACATTGCCGGGTAGATGACAGTGTAGTAGTGTAGTAGCTTGGATAGGGGTGTGTCAAGTTCTGGAGCACAGTTCTTCAGTACAATTGCTGGAATATTGTCAGGGCCCATAGTCTGTGCTGTATCCAGTGTCTTCAGTCGTTTCTTTATATCACGTGGGGTGAACTGAATTGGCTGAAGACTGACACCTGCGATGCCTCATTTTTAGGTATGTCTGGTGCTGCAGAAAGGCCTACCCTACTGCACTCTTCATTGAACCAGGGTTGATCCCCAGGCTTGGTGGTAACGGTAGAGTGGAGGATATACTGGGTCAGTGAGGTTACAGATTGTGGTTGAGTAGAATTCTGCTGCATATGAGGCCCACAGCACCTCATTGTTTCCCATATCTGTTATCCATTCTGCTATATCTGTTCAAAATCTATCCCGTTTAGCATGGTTGTAGTGCCACACAACATGATAGAGGGATCCTCAATGTGATAACGGAACTTTGCCTCCACAAGGACTGTGCAGTGCTCACTTCTACCAATATTGTCATGGACAGATACATCTGTAACAGGCAGGTTGGTGAGGATGTCAAGTGTGTTATTCCCTTTTCTTGGTTCCCTCACCATTTGCTGGAGACCCAGTCTAGCAGCTATGTCCTTAATGACCAGCAGCGTTACTACCAAGCCATTCTTAATGATGGATATTGAAGTCCCTACTCAGAGTATATTCTGCATCCTTGTCACCCTCAGTTGTTCAAAATGGGGGAGCACAGATTCATCAGTTGATGGGGCTTGGGAGAGGAGGGGGTCGTGGTGGGGGAATGTGGTCATTAGCATGTCTACTTGCCTATGTTTAATCTGATGCCATGAGACTTCATGGTGTCCAAAGTTGATATTGAGGACTCGCAGGAGGATCATCCACTCAGCACTTCTGGCTGAAGATTGTTCCAAATGCTTTATCTTGTGCAACCCCCGACACTGTGCTGCCACCTCTGCTGTCCTACCTCTCCCATCCCAGGTATCTAGGACCTTCGCTGTAAGGTATGATTAATCTGTGAGAAATGGCAGAGTTCCATCAATAAAGAGCATTTGTGATCCAGATGGTTTTTTCCGACGATCGACAATAGTTAGACTTCTAATTGCAGAATTTATTTTTAAATTCTGCTCTAGAAGGATTCGAAAGTAGGTCCCCAGAGCATTACGCTGGTTCTCTGGAGTGCTACTCCAGTGACAATACCACTACTCCATCGCCTCTCCACAAGGTTGACTCAACATATAAAATCTGTGCTGTGCTAACAGCTCTGAGCTCTTGTGAGTAACTCCTCTTTGATTAATCTTACTGAAGATTAAGAGTGAACTCCAAATTAAGCTCAAGTATATATTTTTAATACATTTTATCAGCATCCTCTGGTCATTTCCAGATCACATATTGTACGCATTTTAACCCACTCACCATATATAATCCATTTATCTGCAACTTTCCAAACTCCCAACATTGTTATTACGGTTGCTAATCGGAATTACGGAACCATTATCTGAAAGAGGCCAAAACAAATTGGGCCTATGTAAAACACAGTATAGTACGCCTTTGCTAGAGTACTCTTTGATGGACCATGACCACTCATTTAACATGCATTTTTCTGGCTCCTCCATTAGGGAAATCCTTTGGAGCACGATTGATATAAAAAAGCTAACCAGGAACAGTGGGACACTGCAAATTAATTTGAACCAGGAAAATATAACACAGGAGCCAAAGGATGAGTGGACCAAGACTGCAAGTGAAACTATTATGTACTTATAAATCTGTTATTTTATGAATCTCAGAAAAAATAATAAAGGAATAATAAAGGAATATTACCTCCGGGTGCTCCGATTTCCTCCCATAGTCCAAAGATGTGCAGGTTAGGTTGATTGGCCGTGCTAAATTGCCCTTAGTGTCCAAAAAGGTTATGTGGGGTTACTGGGTTACGGGGATGGGGTGGAGGTGTGGGCTTAAGTGGGGTGCTCTTTCCAAGAGACAGTGCATTCTCGATGCACTAATACTTAATTTAGACAGTCCTATAATCCTTTTCTCTTCAAGCAGTTATCTAATTCCCTTTTAAATGGTACCAATAAATCTGCTTATTTCTCCTTTTCAGGCAAGCCATTCCAGATCTCACATGCTCTGGGGTGATTTTGAGCCGTGGAGTCCATCAATAACAATGGCGGCGCGGGCGAAACATTCGTTGAGAATCGGAAAACATGGGTCGGGATTCTCCAAAAATGGGGCTATGTCTCCACGCCCGCCGGAAAACGGGCGCGAATCACTCCAGACTTTTTTCAAAAAGTCCGGAACGATTCTCCGGTTTTAAGAGGGATAGCAGGGCCCCGGGGTGCGCCTCGCAGCTCCTGATGCCGATACGGGGCTCTGCACTTCTGGCGATTTTCTCTGGCGAGATCGCAATTGCTGATTTTCCAGACCCTTGCTGGCAGCATGATGAGAAATAGACCGCGGAAGGCCAGGCACCTCATCTTAATGCATTATAATGTCATTAGCGAGCCTTCTCTCCAGGATCTTCCACCTCGCTGAATATTCATCTGCCACCGCAGTGATGTTACGCTGGTGCGATTTACATCAACTGTACAAAAATGGGAACATGTCGCTCTCACTTCTGAAGGGGATATTGGAAGCGAGCGCTCAGGTTGCCATTACCATCCAGGGTGCCAGACGCACAGGGAGCAGCGGAGAAGACATTAGGGACCCAGATAGGTTCAACACAGGGCCCGGGTGGGTGAGTTCTGTTTCGGCAGCTTGGGGGTGGGGACGCTTGCAGGCCTTAGCGGCCCTTCATGTCTGTGAGCCTCTAAGTGTAAAGGGATCTCGTGGCTTCATATGTCCTGCTTGCTGGGAATGTGGCAATATAACCACTGAAGAATTGACCTCCCAGAGTGGTAGCTGGAAAGTGGGCAGATGGAGGTGAATCCATTGGGCAGCATGGAAGCACAGTTGCTTCACAGCTCCAGGGTCCCAGGTTCAATTCCCAGCTTGGGTCACTGTCTGTGCGGAGTCTGTACGTTCACCCCGTGTCTGTGTAAGTTTCCTCCGGGTGCTCCGGTTTCCTCCCATAGTCCAAAGATGTGCAGGTTAGGTGGATTGGCCATGATAAATTGCCCTTAGTGTTCAAAATGGTTGGGTGAGGTTACGGGGATAGGATGGAGGTGTGGGCTTAGGTAGAGTGCTCTTTCCAAGGGCCGGTGCAGACTCGATGGGCCAAATGGCCTCCTTCTGCACTGTAAATTCTATGATTCTATGGGTCAGCACTGGGGGCAACCGTGAGCTTCTTGGGTGGGGTTCCATAAAAGGCTTGGCTGCACGGGAAGAGTAAGGGACTCTTAGAATGGATGTTTCCCAGCCTCATAAGGCCTGAATAACCTCACGGAAGGGAGGATGACTGCAGTGAGAATGTACCCCCACACTCAGACGGCCCTGTGAAACCAGAGGGCATGTGATGTTTGCAAGTTCAAGAGATTAGTTTCTGGGTGGCTGGCTGTTCAAGGTGGAAGGGTTGTTTAATCCACAGCCCATGTTAGCTAGGGGAATGAGGATTACCTCTTACGATGAAGTCAACATGCTAATTGCAATCTCTTTATCAAAATAATATTTTATTAAAGATTTCATATTTAACAAAAACGATCGAAGCTCTTTCTTTCTTTTTCTTGTTTTTACCACAAGAAGAACCAGGCAACGTGCCTCAATGACTACCGTCCGGTGACCCTGACTTCAGTCATAATGAAATGCTTCGAGAGGTTGATCATGAAGCGCATCACCTCCATACTCCCAGAACGCCTTGATCCACTGCAATTCGCATACCGTTGCAACCGGTCCACATCAGACGTCATTTCCCTGGAACTACCCTCATCCCTAGAGCATCTCAAAAACAAGGACTCCTACATCAGATTCCTATTTATTGACTACAACTCCGCCTTCAACACCATAATCCCAGCCAAACTCATATCAAAGCTCCAAAACCTAGGACTTGGCTCCCCACTCTGCAACTGGATCCTCAATTTTCTGACCAACAGACCACAATCAGTAAGAATGAACAACAGCACCTCCTCCACAATAGTCCTCAACACCGGGGCCCCGCAAGGCTGCGTACTTAGTCCCCTACTCTACTCCCTGTACACACTCGACTGCGTGGCAAAACTTGGTTCCAACTCCATCTCCAAGTTTGCTGACGATCCGACCATAGTGGGCCGGATCTCGAATAACGACGAGTCAGAATACAGGAGGGAGATAGAGAACCTAGTGGAGTGGTGTAGCGACAACAATCTCTCCCTCAATGCCAGCAAAACTAAAGAGCTGGTCATTGACTTCACGAAGGAAAGTACTGTACACACCACTGTCAGCATCAACGGGGCCGAGAGGAGATGGTTAGCAGTTTCAAATTCCTAGGGGTGCACATCTCCAAAAATCTGTCCTGGTCCACCCACGTCGATGCTACCACCAAGAAAGCACAACAGCGCCTATACTTCCTCAGGAAACTAAGGAAATTCGGCATGTCCACATTAACCCTTACCAACTTTTACAGATGCACCATAGAAAGCATCCTATCTGGCTGCATCACAGCCTGGTATGGCAACTACTCGGCCCAGGACCGCAAGAAACTTCAGAAAGTCGTGAACACCGCCCAGTCCATCACACAAACCTGCCTCCCATCCATTGACTCCATCTACACCTCCTGCTGCCTGGGGAAAGCGGGCAGCATAATCAAAGATCCCTCCCACCTGGCTCACTCACTCTTCCAACTTCTTCCATCGGGCAGGAGATACAGAAGTCTGAGAACACGCACGAACAGACTCAAAAACAGCTTCTTCCCCACTGTCACCAGACTCTTAAATGACCCTCTTGTGGACTGACTTCATTAACACTACACCCTGTATGCTTCATCCGATACCAGTGCTTTTGTAGTTACATTGTATATGTTGTGTTGCCCTATTATGTATTTTCTTTTATTCCCTTTTCTTCCCATGTACTTAATGATCTGTTGAGCTGCTCGCAGAAAAATACTTTTCACTGTACCTCAGTACACGTGACAATAAACAAATCCAATCCAATCCAAGTTATCTAGAGGGGATGGCAGGGAAGGCAGTGCAATGTTTCTCCTGCAGAATGTTTGAGGTGAAGGACACCGTCAGTGTCCCTGCTGATTTCACCTGTGGGAAGTGCACCCATCTCCAGCTCCTCAGAAACAGTGTTAGGGAACTGGAGCTCGAGCTGGATGAACTTCGGATCATTCGGGAGGCAGAGATGGTCATAGGCAGTAGCTTCAGGGATGCAATTAATCCGAAGAATGAAGATAGATGGGTGACGGTGAGAGGGGCTGGGAGGAAGCAGTCAGGATCCCCTGTGGTCGTTCCCCTGAGTAACAAGTATACCGTTTTGGATACTGGTGGAGGGGGTGGGGGGGGGGGGGGGGGGGGGCATACCAGGGGTAAGCCACGGTGACCAGATCTCCAGCACTGAGTCCGTCCCTGTGGCTCAGAAGGGAAGGAGGGAGAGCAGGAGAGCAATAGTTATTGGGGACTCGATAGTTAGAGGGACAGATAGACGGTTCTGTGGCAATGAAAGAGACTCACGGATGGTATGTTGTCTCCCGAGTGCCAGGGTCTGTGACGTCTCGGACCGCGTTTTCAGAATCCGAAAGGGGGGGGGAACAGTCACAAGTTGTGGTACACATCGGTACCAACGACATAGGTAAGAGTAGGGACGGGGATTTAAAACAGGAATTTAGGGAGCTAGGGTGGAAGCTGAGAGCCAGGACAAACCATGTTGTCATCTCTGGTTTGTTGCCGGTGCCATGAGCTAGCGAGTTGAGGAACAGAGAGTTATTATCTCTGGGTTGTTACCCGTGCCACGTGATAGCGAGACGAGGAATAGGGAGAGAGAGGAGTTGAACACGTGGCTGCAGGGATGGTGTAGGAGGGAGCGTTTCAGTTACTTGGATAATTGGAGCACATTCTGAGGAAGGTGGGACCTGTACAAACAGGACGGTTTGCACCTGAACCAGAGGGGCACCAATATCCTGGGAGGGAAATTTGCTACGGCTCTTCGGGAGGGTTTAAACTAATCTGTCAGGGGGATGGGAAAACAAGCTGTAGTCCAGAATCCAGTGTTGAGAGTAGTGAGGTACTGAGGAAGGTATCAAGGTTGCAGAAGTGTACCGGCAGGCAGGCAGGAAGGTGGGTTGAAGTGTGTCTACTTTAATGCAAGGAGCATCCGGAATAAGGTAGGTGAACTTGGAGCGTGGATTGATACTTGGGACTACGATGTTGTGGCCATTACGGAGACATGGTTAGAACAGGGACAGGAATGGTTGTCAGAAGTTCCGGGGTATAGATGTTTCAGTAAGAGTAGGGAAGGTGGTAAAAGAGGTGGAGGAGTAGCATTGCTAATCAAGGATAGTTTAATGGCTGCAGAAAGGCAGTTCGAGGGGGATCTGCCTACTGAGGTAATATGGGCTGAAGTTAGAAATAGGAAAGGAGCGGGCACATTGTTGGGAGTTTTCTATAGGCCCCCAAATAGTAATAGAGATGTGGAGGAAGAAATTGCAAAGCAGATTATGGATAGGTGTGGAGGTCTCAGGGTAGTTGTCATGGGTGACTTTAACTTTCCAAATATTGATTGGAACCTCTATGGGTCGAACAGTTCGAATGGGGCAGTTTTTATACAGTGTGTGCAGGAGGGTTTCCTGACACAATATGTGGATAGGCCGACAAGAGGTGGGGCCACATTGGATTTGGTACTGGGTAATGAACCGGGCCAAGTGTTAGATTTGTTTGTGGGAGAGCACTTTGGAGATAGTGACCACAATTCGGTGTCTTTCACTATTACAATGGAGAGGGATAGGGCCATACGGCAGGGCAAGGTTTATAATTGGGGGAGGGGTAATTATGATGCGATTAGGCAAGAATTAGGGAGCATAAGATGGGAACAGAAACTGTCAGGGAAAGGCACAAATGAAAAGTGGAGCTTGTTCAAGGAACAAATACTTTGTGTCCTTGATAGGTATGTCCCTGTCAGGCAGGGAGGAAATGGCCGTGTGAGGGAACCATGGTTCACAAAAGAGGTTGAATGTCTTGTCAAGAGGAAAAAGGAAGTGTATGTAAGGATGAGAAAACAAGGTTCAGTTGGGTCGCTTGAGGGTTACAAGGTAGCACGGTAGCATTGTGGATAGCACAATTGCTTCACAGCTCCAGGGTCCCAGGTTTGATTCCAGCTTGGGTCACTGTCTGTGCGGAGTCTGCACATCCTCCCCGTGTCTGCGTGGGTTTCCTCCGGGTGCTCCGGTTTCCTCCCACAGTCCAAAGATGTGCAGGTTAGGTGGATTGGCCATGATAAATTGCCCTTAGTGTTGGGTGGGGTTACTGGGTTATGGGGATAGGGTGGAGGTGTTGACCTTGGGTAGGGTGCTCTTTCCAAGAGCCGGTGCAGACTCGATGGGCCAAATGGCCTCCTTCTGCACTGTAAATTCTATGATGATGATGAAGGTAGCAAGGAATGAACTAAAAAAAGGGTTTAGGAGAGCTAGGAGGAGGCATGAGAAGTCCTCGGCGCGTCGGATCAAGGAAAAACCCAAGGCTTTTTACTCATATGTCAGAAATAATAGAATGACCAGGGTGAGGTTAGGGCCGGTCAAGGACAGTAGTGGGAACTTGTGCATGGAGTCAGAAGAGATAGGAGAGGCGTTGAATGAATATTTTTCTTCAGTGTTCACCAAGGAGAGGGGCTATGTTTTTGAAGATGAGAGTACGATACAGGTGGGTAGGCTGGAGGAGGTAGATGTTCTGAGGGAAGATGTATTAGCAATTTTGAAAAACCTAAGGGTCGACAAGTCCCCTGGGCCAGATGGAATATATCCTCGGATTCTTTGGGAGGCAAGGGATGAGATTGCAGAGCCTTTGGCTTTGATCTTTGGGTCCTCACTGTCCACAGGGATAATGCCAGAGGACCGGAGAGTGGTGAATGTTGTTCCTCTGTTCAAGAAAGAGAATAGGAATGACCCTGGTAGTTATAGGCCAGTTAGTCTTACTTCGGTGGTCGATAAGTTAATGGAAAAGGACCTGAGGTATAGGATTAATGACCATTTGGAAAGATGCATCTTAATCTGGGATGGTCAACACAGATTCATGAAGGGTAAGTCTTGCCTCACAAATTTGATTGAATTCTTTGAGGAGGTAACTAAGTGTGTAATGAAGGTAGAGCAGTTGATGTCGTATACATGGATTTTAGTAAGGTGTTTGATAAGGTTCCCCAAGGTCGGCTCATGAGGAAAGTAAGGAGGTGTGGGATAGAGGGAAATTTGTCCAATTGGATAAGTAACTGTCTATCACATAGAAGACAGAGGGTGGTGGTGGATGGAAAATTTTCAGACTGGAGACCAGTTACCAGCGGTGTACCACAGGGATCAGTGCTGGGTCCTCTGCTATTTGTGATTTTTATAAATGACTTGGAGGAGGGGGCTGAAGGATGGGTCAGTAAATTTGTTCATGACACCAAGATTGGTGGAGTAGTGGATGAGGTGGAGGGCTGTTGTAGGCTGCAAAGAGACATTGATAGGATGCAGAGCTGGGCCAAAAAATGGCAGATGGCGTTTAACCCTGATAAGTGCGAGGTGATTCATTTAGGTAGGACAAATTTGAATGCGGATTACAGGGTCAATGGCAGGGTTCTGAGGAATGTGGAGGAACATAGAGATCTTGGGGTTCATGTCCACAGATCTCTGAAGGTTGCCACTGAAGTGGATAGAGCCGTGAAGAAGACCTATAGTGTGTTAGCGTTTATTTACAGAGGGCTTGAGTTTAAGAGCCATGGGGTTATGCTGCAACTGTACAGGACCCTGGTGAGACCACATTTGAAGTACTGTGTGCAGTTCTGGTCACTTAATTATAGGAAGGATGTGGAAGCATTGGAAAGGATGCAAACGAGATTTACCAGGATGCTGCCTGGATTGGAGGGTAGGTCTTATGAGGAAAGGTTGAGGGAGATAGGGTTCTTCTCCCTTTGGAGCGAAGGAGGATGAGAGGCAACTTAATAGAGGTTTATAAGATGATGAGGGGGATAGATAGAGTGGACGTTCAGAGACTATTTCCTCGGGTGGATGTAGCTGTTACAAGGGGGCATAACTATAAGGTTCGGGGTGGGAGATATAGGAGGGATCTCTGAGGTAGGTTCTTTACTCAGAGAGTGGTTAGGGTGTGGAATGGACTGCCTGCTGTGATAGTGGAGTTGGACACTTTAGGAACTTTCAAGCGGTTATTGGATAGGCACATGGAGCACACCAGAATGACAGGGAATGGGATAGCTTGATCTTGGTTTCGGACAAAGTTCGGCACAACATCGAGGGCCGAAGGGCCTGTTCTGTGCTGTACTGTTCTATGTTCTAAAATACAACACAACTATGAAAATTGCTCAAACATGGTACAGTTGTCACATTAACAATACAAGAGATCGCGGGCATGATCGAACAGCCACGCTGTGCCCAAAAAGCAACGGGCTGTGGCGCAACATGGCCGCTAGAAGCCGGGAGAAACCGCTCCAAAAATCTACCCAGCTCATAATGCCTCGCGAGATCATCTTAGAACTCGCGAGATGGTGCAATGCAAATCCTGCACTGTGGGCCGGATCACTTTGGGAAAACCTGCATATTAGAGTGAGACAGCTAATCTCATTTTAATATTCAGTTTCCCAAGACACCCAAGGTGATAGGATCAATCCCCTGCATGCCAGAGACCTCGGGCAGGTGCCAGTCAGTACTGATATCTACAAATGGGGACCAGATGGAACGGCACTCATGGGGGCCTCCCAGGGGATTGGAGGCCCCCAGGTGCATGCCCTTTGGGCAGAGTGGTGCCATGGTACTGCTGGTGCCACCCAGGCACCTTGGCAGTGCCATCTGGGTGCCATACTGGCATTGTCAAGGTGCCATTGCCAGAGTGCCAAGTTGGCACTGCCAGGGACCCCCTCATAGTTAGTTGGGGCTTAGGGGAGGGGGTCGCATGAAGGGCTCCAGAGGTCGGAATGCCATTTAAAAATGGCATCCCGCTTTCTCACTACACTGAGGAGTTTTGGCGAGCAGAGCTCCTCAGTGCAGAAAACAGCGTTCCCCACTGAGGCCTACATCTAACCCCAGCGATGTTCGATAGCGTTGTGTTTAGCACCGATAAACATGTGGCTAAATGTGCTTGTTATGGGACTTTGTTCGCATTTAGTTAAATTGCACACATAGAAAAACGCACAACAAACCCCACCCGTACCACTCTAATCCCATCAATAAACCCGTGTTATGGGCCAGGGTTTAGAGAACCCCAAAGTGTATCATGGAGTTCACCTGACCCACAACTTTTAATAGATTGTGGTATAGGGAGCACACGGCCCACTCTACAGCTGTGGTACAGCAGAAATGGAAAAGTATTTTTTAAAGCAAAACAATATTTATTCTATGAACTCAAGTTAACCTTTTTAAAACAAACAGTGAATATCTCAGCAACCATTAATTCAAAGATAACCCCCAAAGAATACAACACTAAGTAACCTGTATGCTGTCCTTTTAACATCCAAAAGACTTAACAACCTTTAAACAGAAGCACATCAAAGTTTACATTCAAGACTGAAAACATTTAAATTTCTGAATTCACCAAATGATCAAGAGATAGTCCTTCATGGCAGAGAGCTCAACAGTACAGCTGCTTTGTCTGACTTCAGCTGCAACACACTGAAAAACGAAACCAAAAAGACAGAGACACACCCAAGCTTTTCTCAAAGTGAAACTAAAAAGCAGAACCAGAGCTCAGCTCCACCCACACTCTGACATCACTGCAGTGACATGAGCAGCTAACCATTTCTTAAAGTGACATTCTCATGACACCCTGCCTCCACCTCCCCAACGGGTGATGGTAATTCATTCTTTGAAATGTGAGATAAATGGCTGCCATCTCATGTAGAATCCCTCTACCGATCCCGACGCTGTACTTGACCTTTTCCAGGTATAAAAAGTCTATCAGGTCACCCAGCCAGGCTGAGGCACTAGGCGGAGTGGCCGCTCTCCATCCCAGCAGAACTCTCCTTCGGGCTATCAGTAAGGCAAAGATGGGCGCATCCGCCTTCCCCGCCTCTGCAGCCCCGGAGGGTCCAACACACCGAAAATGGCCACCAACGGACAAGGCTCCAGATCAATGTTAAGAACCTCTGACATCACATCAGCGTTTAGGATGGGAAAAGAGTCTTGACCTCTTGACTGGGCTACCCATTCCCCTGATGTTCCAGGTGACCAGTCAAATTACGGGTTTCCTACACGCAGCCGCCCCTTCCAGAATCAGTCATTCCCACCATCAAGGTTAAGCAAATAAACCTTTCAGAGGTATTGATCAAAGAAGACAGTCAATCCCACCTTCAGAAAAACAAAGAACGTTCTGAATCAACCATCAGTCAGCTAACCCCTTCCCCGTTCAGCTCCCCTCTTATTTCCCCCTATGTCCCCGACTGGAACTAAGCATGCCAAACCAGTTCCTACTGGTTTTATGGCTACAGCTCCTCCCTCCACCTCTCTCCTGTTTGCCAGCATTATACACTGCGAGCGAGGTAGCTCCCATCAGGACAATGAAAGGGACAAGAAACCGCAAATTAAGTGATCCCCCACAAAACACCTTCCGTTTAATTGGACGACAGTCCATGATTTGTTGATGAAGTCCTCCACATCTTCAGGTGTCTCGAAAAAAGAATCCTTGGCCTCGTGTGTGACCTGCAGCCTTACCAGGTACACTAATCCGAAACAAAAGCCCTTCCTGTAGAACACTGACTTCATCTTGTTAAAGGCAACCCGTTTCCTCGCTAGTTCTGCACCCACATCTTGATACACTCGTATGATGTATCCTTCCCATTTCACGTCACAGTATTCCTTGGTCCACTGCAGGACCTTCTCCTTATCACAGAAGCTATGAAACAAAATGATCAACGCACAAAGTGGCTATTCGGTCGAGGCTTCTTCCTGAGCGTCCAATGGGCCCTGTTGAGAATCGGGTGGAGGAGAGACCGCTGTTGTCCGCCATCTTCCAGATCATCCGTGATAAATACTTGGTGTGGTTTGGGCCCTCCATTCCCTTCAGCAATCCCACAACTCGGAGATTCTGCCTCCGTGGCCGATTTTCCAGATCATTGACCTTCCCTTCAACTTTTGATTTTCATTGGCCACCATTGCTACCTCAGCCTCTCGCAACACAAGCTGGTCCTCATGTCTCGCAAGCGCTTCCTCGACACCCTTTAGTGTCCCGTCATGTTTTTCTATCGTTCAAATGGCTTTGTCGAGCTCTGCCCAGACCGAGCCCAACGCTTCCTCTGTTGATTTACATATTCAGTCCTACATCAGCATCCACTACCTCGCGAAGTGCAAGTTAAATTGCTTGTTGAATTCCTTGGCTAACATGTCCAAAAGCATATCTGGCGTGATCGGGGATGCTGCTGACTGCAGTTCTGCGGTCACCATCAGTAGCACAGTGGTTAGCACAGTTGCTTCACAGCTCCAGGGTCCCAGATTCGATTCCCGGCTTGGGTCACTGTCTGCGCAGAGTCTACACATTCGCCCCATGACTGCATGTGTTTCCTCCGGGTGCTCTGGTTTCCTCCCACAATCCAAAGATGTGAGGGTTAGGTGGATTGGCCGTGATAAATTGTCCTTAGTGTTCAAAACGTTTGCTGAGTTACGGGAATGGGGTGGGCTTGGGTGGGGTACTCTTTCCGGGGGCCGGTGCAGACACACCAGGCCGAATGGCCTCCTTCTGCACTGTAAATTCTATGATCTATGATCTTAGACAGCTACGAGTTTCCTGAATCCATCGAGAGCAGATCAATTTCAGGCTTCCTGGATTCTCTTCCTTTTAGTGTGGGCATGGGATCGGCACGAGGGGAACCTATTCTGCCAGTCTAATAATAATCTTTATTATTGTCACAAGTGGGCTTACATTAACACTGCAATGAACTTAGTATGAAAATCCCCTAGTCACCACACTGTTCAGGTTCATTGAGGGAGAATTCAGAATGTCCAATTCACCTAACATGCATGCTTTCGGGGCTTGTGAAAGGAAACTGGGGCACCCGGAGGAAACCCATGCAGGCACTGGGAGAATGTGCAGACTCCGCACAGACAGTGACCCAAGCCGAGGATCGAACCGGGTCCCTGGTCATGTGAAGCAACAGTGCTAACTATTGCCCTTTTACTTGGTTTGAACGCAAAATAGTTGGAAGCGGTTTCCCCCAAGCATTGAACTTTCAGGTTCATACTCAGATCTACTTAACAGAGAGGTGACACAGATGTGGCCCCCAATGCAAGGCAATGGTGAAGTCTATCATCACTCACCCCATTCATAGCAATGACAGGGGGCATTGTCTAAGTCCCCTGTGAGGGGACAAAGGGTACCCCCTCAGGAGGTGCCTGACAATACCAGGGCAGAGACCATAAACTCCCGCTGAGAATCACTGCAATTTAAAAAAAAAAAAATTTAGAGTATCAAATTATTATTTTTTTCAATTAAGGGGCAATTTAGTGTGCCCAATCGACCTAACCTACACATCTTTGGGTTGTGGGGGTGAAACCCACGCAGGCACGGGGAGAATGCGCAAACTGCACACGGACAGTGATCCAGGGCCGGGATTCAAACCCGGGTCCTCAGTACCGTAGTCCCAGTGCTAACCACTACGCCACGTGCCGCCCGAGACCCATGAGGCTCATGCGTCAACGTACACGCTTGGCGAGAATGCGATTGGACTGCTCAAGATGTGGCTATGATCGGTCGGGCTGTTCCCTCCAATACAGCCCCCAGATGATGTCTTGGAGAGTGCTATGCTCTGCAAAACCTGGCACTGCAGCGAGGAGAGCAGCTGGACCTGGAGGAGATGGAGGACGTCGCATCTCCTTGGATGAGGAGGAGGTCAAGGAGAATTGCAAGGGTCAACAAGCAGACAAGGAGATGGAAGGACTTTGGCGAAGACCAGGGCTAGCATGGGGTACAGTGGTAGGGATGCACTTACAACATCTCGGTTTGGGCATGCCCAGGACGAGGGAGTGAAGAGCTCTCCCACCAATGGGATCTGATATCAATATTAATGTGATGCCTGCGCAAGGTCCTCATGATGATTAGTACATTCATGGGTAGGGCAACAAAGCCATTGGCTGCACACTGCAGGTGAATGATGATGACTTGCAGTGAGGACAGAGCACTGCTCCTCTCATCCGCAGCGATATGTCTGACCCCTGCCTAACAGAGAGCTGAACATGTCCTGCCAATGAATGGGTTTATCATGGGGTGCTGAGGCACTGGAAGACAGATCTCAGCTACTACTGCCCCCTCCAAGGTCAGGGGTCCTGGTGTTTTTCTCTACATTACGTACGAGGTGAGCAAGCTCTCAACATTTTGTCAGCTCTTGGCATCCTCATCGCTAGAGAAGAGTGGAAAGAGAAGCCTGAGCGTTGATATTGGGGGCGGGGGGTTGGGTAGAGAGAGGTGTTACTTGCCATGAATGGGAGGGCGTTGAGGTGGGAAGGGGCTGGAGGGTTCCCTGCCTGCAGCGGCAACATCTTTACTGTGTCGTCAGTGTGGGCGATGAGAGAGACAGCGCTGCTGTTCTCCCATTCTACAGTGATGAAACGCCAAGTGCACGCTGGGATTTGCGGAGCATGGCGCCATAAAATTATGGTGTGGAGGATCTGTATGGGTGAACAAACTGATGTGCAATACAAGAGTGATATTAAAATGGTGACTTATCACAACTGGTCCCAGGCTGTGCTCCTGCTGATCCTCTACCCTTCGGGTGTCTGGGCTCCATCATGGGGGAGAGAGGCAGAAGGAGTGAGATCTAGAAGCCCCGCCATCCTCTGGCGCTGACACAAGTGGATTTCCACTAATGCCTGCACCGTGCAGTTGAAACCCTGCACCATGGAACTCATGTCCTCAGCCATGGAGGTCATAAATTGAACCATGGAGCGGACATCCCCCACCATGGAGTGCATATCCTGTGCCAAGGTCTCCACTGAGGATGCCAACCTCGTAGTGTTGGCCCATTGCGTAGGAGTGATGGCACCATGTCCTCAGATAGAAGGTGAATGGGACCCCTGCAGTCAGCCTTGCAATCCAAGGAGGATTACTATAATCCCTTCCTAATGTTAGCGACTCTGTCTTTGCAGGTCCAGCAACTCTGGGATGACTCAGGGGCAAGTCACCATTCAGGAGTGTGGCTCCTGGGCTCTGGCATCCCTCCGAGTGCCAGTTCCCTGGGATGTTCCTTCCTCCGCCTGCTGTGCATCTTCAGCTTTGAGGTTCTCACCAGTCAGTGATCCAGGAACCTGCCTATTAGTTAATCCCACTGAGGTGTGAGTATCTGCACTGGTGGAGGATGCGGGTGACAGCTGTGACACCTGCTTGATGCTTGTCTCCAAGATGTCTCCCTTGGAGCTGCTCGGGTCTGTGGTGTCCAGAGGGTGTGAGGATGGCCCGCGCTGGTCAACTGATTGACCTGCAAGGGAAGTGAGTGGCATTGGTGCATCACGTGGGATAAATTAAGGGAGAAGGTTAACTCATGTGAGGCTTGCCTCATGCCTGCATGTGTTGAGGGTTTTATCTTTTGTCTGCTGTCCCACTTCGCCCTCTGCACAGTATGGCTTCTGCTCCTCGCCTGCCAGCTCAAAGGCTCTCTTTTCTCAAAGGGCATTAGGCATATCAGCTTGGGCATTACTCCAGCATAGCTGTGCCCACTCACTGCGCCCACCACACGGGGGGAGTGTAGGCGGGAGTCATGGTCAGACGGTGAATAAGTCTGGTATGCGTGGGATGTGAGTGGGAGCGGGAATGTGAGGAGCAGATTGTCTACAGGGGGGAACATGGGGAGTGGGGGCTGGGTAGTGGAGGGAAAAGGGCCATGAAAAGTGTTGTGAATCCAAGAGGTGGCTGGATGAGAGATCACCATGGGGATGTGTAGGGTGTGTGAAGGGATGCACCAGCATACATCAGGAGGCAGACTTACCCTGACTGGGTTAAGACGGTCATTCATCTTTTTCCGGCACTGTTACTTTATCCTCTTATGTAGTGAGATGGCAAACACTATTGCAGCCACTGACTCCCAGACGGGGGTGGTGACCTTGGTTGATGGACATTCACGGGAACGTGGGTAGAGGATGTCACATCTCTGCTCCAAACCATCCAGGAGATTGGTAAGAGCCCCCTCCGAAAACCTTGGTGCTGTCTTCCTTGCAGTTTCCTTGACTGGACTTGGGACAAATTCCGGGGGGGGGGGGGGGGGGGGGGGGGGGGCGGCACCCCACCACACAGCAGCCACCCACACCCAGATTGCCTGGATGCCACGTCTATTCCGGTGTATGTGGGTGACCCAAACTGCCCCCCCCCAGGGACCCCTGCAATGGGGAATTCGCACTGGGACTCTTGTGATAGGTAACCCCCACAGGTACCCCTGTAATAGGGGGACCCCTCCTGGGGACCCGTGTAATGGAGGGACCTTACAAGGACCCCTGTAATATGGGGACCCCCATGGACCCTTGTAATAGTAGGACCCCCATAGGGACCCCTGCCAAATGGAATCGCCTCCTCGGACCCTCTCCCCCACACAGCCCCCCCCCCCTCCCCCCCCCCCCCCCCCCCCCCCCGCAGAAAAGGGTCCCCTGTCTGGAAGCTAGAGAGCAGACCAAACAGGGGCAGTGGGAAGCTGTAATACTTACCTTGCAGCTCCACATGTTCATTCCTCGAAGAAGAGCAGCTGTGCCTGTGTCAGGTTCCCACAGATCCACCATCTACAAGCCATTTATAGCTTTTGAGTAGTGGTCTGTGATTGACAGCTTGTAAAACCAATATGCAGCTTTGATCCATTCATATCCTTTCAGCTCCAGTGGCCTAAGTGTGAAACCACAATGTTTGTAAATATTGACCACATCAAAGTGAGGTAAGTGCAGTGAAATCTCACACTTGAGTGATTGGAATGCACTTAGTGCACTTTCAGCACGGTCCACCGCATCAGGGCCATGATTGTAGAGACCACAAAGAACCGCGCCCACGTGATTCCCGGCCGCAGGGACGAGAGATTTGTGGGACGGCGGAGCATAACCGGGCCGACTAAATAGATGCAAATGGGTCATTACGACCCCAATTTTGCCCCGCGCCGGATTCTTCATTGCATTGGGGAACGCATTACAGGCCTTCCGGGATGGAGAATCCATCCCTACGTTTTCCAGGGCGAGCAAATCAGAGGCAATCCATGACGAGCGCAGCGTGAATCACATGGTAAAAAAATGTTCTTAAAGAGGCTCAATATTGGATTTGTTTTTCCGCCGTTGGCATCAGCAGGATTCTCACCGGTTTTCTCACCAGAACGGGCACTTTGAAATATTATGGTAAGATTCCAATTCCACCCGCTGTGTAAAAAATGTTTCTCTGTGTCATGGCTGGTTCTTTTGCCAATGGCTCTGTGTGCTCTGGTTACCTACCATCTGTTAAACAAACAATTTCTCCCTACTTACCTGGTTGAAACAATACATAATTTTGAACATCTATATCAAACTTACTCTTAACATTAAACAAAAAGAGAAAATTCTGGAAAATCTCAGCAGGTCTGGCAGCATCTGGGGAGCGAGAAAGAGAGTTAACGTTGAGTTTATATGATTTTTCTTTAGAACTTTCATTTTTATTCTTCCTAACCTTCTTTGCTCTAAAGTGAACAACCTCGAGTCAATCCATATAACTGAAGATCCTAATCTCTAGCACTCTTCCAGTAAATCTCTTCCGGCAAAGGCTCAATAGGCCGAATGTCTCCTCCTTGCTCTCTGCTTTCTGTCCCTTTGCATCCTAACTACCACCATTTTGTTGTGTTTTGTGAAATAACTTTAAAACGCCCATGTAACTAATATCAACTGCACTACCCTCATCATCAATGTATTTCCTATTCACAGGAGTAATTTGCAGCAGAACGCTGAGAGCCACAATATTTATTGCACAATACTTAACAGGTATAGAAAAGCAATCAGTCCAGGAAGGAGTTAAATTATTCTCTTTACAATATATTTCTTACAGTGGTAGGAATTTTCGATGGCCAGCTCTTTAAGATGTTCCGAAACGTTGTTCACTGAATTAACAAATGGGTGAATTTTGTCCAATATGGCCCTCTATTGGTCATTTTCTTGCAAAAGAAATAGCACTGACTGCAGACAGGAAAAATTTCTTACATGTGCTCCAATTTGCGTAACCAACAATTGGATTGCCGTAATCACAGATCAGGTTGGTTGTTGTTGACTATGATCAGGAATCAATGGAAATGCTAAAGTCTGAGCATGTTTATAAAATCTATTTTGTTTGTAGTTACCTGGCAGCCAGGTGATGAGGAGAAATTATAATTGGGGTTTTCTTTCAAGTGAGTATTTGGCAAGTTAGAGATAAATGTTCACCATTTGCCTTTATTAACCGAGGCATAGAATATCAGAGCAGGGAGGTTATGATGAAACTGTATAAAACACTGTTTAGGCCACGGCTGGAGTACTGTGTGCAGTTCTGGTCACCACCTTATAGGAAGGAGGTGATTGCACTAGAGAGGGTGCAGAGGAGATGCACCAGGATGGTGTCTGGGCTGGATCATCTCAGCTATCAAGAGAGACTGGAGAGGCAGGGGTTGTTTTCTTTGGAGCAAAGAAAACTGGAGGGACATCATCAAGGTGTACAAACTTATGAGGGATATAGAAAGGAAGAAACTTTTCCCCTTAGTAGAGGGATCAATAGCCAGGGGGCATAGATTTAATTAAGGAGTAAGAGATTTAAAGGGGATTTGAAGAAAAATCTTTTCACCTAGAGGGTGGTGGGAATCTGGAACTCACTGTCTGAAAGGGTGGTTGAGGCATTTGGTACAACATTTAAGAAGCATTTAGATGAACACTTGAAATGCCATAGCATTCAAGGCCCAAGTGTTGGAAAATGGGAGTGGAATAGATAGGTGCTTGCTGGCCAGCACAGAAGCGATGGGCTGAAGGGCCTCTTTCTGTGCTGTAAAACAATGACTTTATTTTCTTGTCAGCAAAATTCATTGGTCCTATGGTAGGACTCCACAAATGGCCCCCAGTGATGTGGACATATCTGTGCTTATTATTCACTGTTAGTTGAAGGAAACGCATGGCGAATCTGGCAGCAGCTGAGCTTAAGTTTCATAAATCTCTGACTTTTAGAACACGCTGATGGTTTTTCACCTGTTTTCTATGGAAATTATCCAAACAGAATGAAGTTTTACATAACCAAAAGTTTCAGCTGAAGAACCGTAATCAACCTGTCAATACAAATCCCCCAATGTATAGATATTGTTTCATATAGTTCCTGTGAGGTATGGATTTTAAAAAAAAATGCTATCATTGCATAAGAATCACAGGTTAATTTAACACGTGAGAAGGGAGCAATATATACCCAAAGCTGTTTTCTGCAGTCACCACCGAGAGTTCTAAAGGTTGTGTTGTCTGCCAGTGGCAGGGTTAAGGATATCACAACATAATGGCTCAATGACTGTTAAGTGACAGCAGGGCAAGCCAGGTGAGCGCAGGTAGGCCCACTTCTGACTGTTACGCCCAGGTGGGAGCAGACCCCACCCCTCAGCATAAAATTCACCCAGATCTCTGGAATTTAGTAGGATGGAAAGTAATCGCATTGAAACATACAATATTCTGAAGTGACTAGACACAAAGGTTGCTTCCCTCGACTGGGAGCACGGGGAGGGGAGGGGGGGTTTGGGGACGGTGCGTGCCGGGGAGGGGTGGGGGGGTGTCCGCCTGGCCATGTGCCAGCTGGCAACAGTCGCGACCATGCAGCCCATGGCTCCAGGATAAGGGACCAATCATTTATAACTGTAATGAGGAGAAATTTCTGCACTCAGAAGTGGAGTTCCCTTTCCACAGGAGTGTTCCACTGTTCCATCATTGGATATATTAAGAATTGCCGGGGGGCGGCGTAAATCCCGCCCGGCCGCCCCGCGATATTCTCCGATCCTCCAAAACTCCCGTCGACGTGAATCGCGCCGCACGCCTCGGAGAATGTTGAGGACCGGCGCGACGCAACGGGCCCCGGGGCCGCCCCAATTCTCCGGGCCGGGTGGGCCGAAGTCCTGCTGACGTGACCACGGGTCACGGCGGCATAAAACAAACCACCTAAAAATGCGTCAACCAGTAGTGATGGTTGACGCCGGCCAGCGTGGAGGTAGGGGTCGGCGTGGGGCGGCCGCCGGAGACGTGACGGCACGGTCGCAGGTGGTGGGGGGGGGGTTGCAGGAGCTGTTGGAGTATGCATGCTGGAGGGATGGGCTGGGGGGAGGAGGGGCTGGGGGGGAGGGAGGGGCTGGAGGAGGGGTGGGAGGGGCTGGGGGCAGCGAGGGGGGAGGGGCTAGGTGGATGGGCTGGTGGAGGGACTTGGGGAGGGGCTAGGGGAGGGAGGGTCTGGGGGGAGGGAGGGGCTGGGGTTTGGGGAGGGGAGGGGAGGGGGGTGTTGGAGAGGGTGCGTGACCCATGTCTGACACCGTTGCACCCATTGTCTCCACCGTGGACGCCACCCTTGTGGTTTCGGCCTGGGTGGCATGCATGACTGGCACCACTCCCTGCTTCTGCACGTGGGTGGACTCCTCCACCTGCGTCTGCAGCTGCCGCAAGCTGGCCGTCGCCCCCTTAGTTTGTCCCTTGGTCCGTGACTGTTTCGGGTCTATGGGTGGGTGTGGTAACTCCAGGAACCCGGGACCCATCTGGGCAGCAGATGGTTGCTTGCGCCGGGCTGCCCTCCGACCGCCCGGCCCCTCAGCTGCTCCTGCCTCCACCTGCTGTACCGGGACCGCTGTGCTGTGCGCACCAGTTAGCGTCCCAGATGCCTCATCGCTAAAGTGCCCAACCGAGGTGAGTGTCTCTGCGATGGTGGAGGGTGTAGGAGATAGCAGTGGCGTAGTGTCGTGCTCCTCATCCAACCCGAAGTCCAGGGTCCCCTGGAGTGGTGATTCTTATCCATCCGTCCCCTGTATGTCGGTGTCCTGGGCGTCAGTGTCCTGGGCGTCAGTGTCCTGGGCGTCAGTGTCCTGTGCATCGGTGTCCTGGGCGTCAGTGTCCTGGGCGTCAGTGTCCTGGGCGTCAGTGTCCTGTGCGACGGTGTCCAGTGCGTCAGTGTCCTGGGCGTCAGTGTCCTGTGCGTCATGGTCCTGTGTGTCAGTGTCCTGTGCGTCGGTGTCCAGTGCGTCAGTGTCCTGGGCGTCAGTGTCCTGTGTGTCAGTGTCCTGTGCGTCGGTGTCCAGTGCATTAGTGTCCTGGGCGTCCGTGTCCTGTGTGTCAGTGTCCTGTGCGTCGGTGTCAAGTGCGTCAGTGTCCTGGGTGTCAGGGTCCTGTGCGTCAGGGTCCTGTGTGTCAGTGTCCTGTGCGTCGGTGTCCAGTGCGTCAGTGTCCTGGGCGTCAGTGTCCTGTGTGTCAGTGTCCTGTGCGTCGGTGACCAGTGCATCAGTGTCCTGGGCGTCCGTGTCCTGTGTGTCAGTGTCCTGTGCATCAGCGTCCTTTGTGTCAGTGTCCTGTGCATCAGTGTCCTGTGTGTCAGTGTCCTGTGCGTCGGTGTCCAGTGCGTCAATGTCCTGGGCGTCAGGGTCCTGTGTCAGTGCCCTGTGTGTCAGTGTCCTGTGTGTCAGTGTCCTGGGCGTCAGTGTCCTGGGCGTCTGGGTCCTGTGTGTCAGTGTCCTGTGCGTCAGTGTTCTGTGTGTCAGTGTCCTGTGCATCAGTGTCCTGGGCGTCAGTGTCCTGTGTGTCAGTATCCTGTGTGTCAGTGTCCTGGGCATCAGTGTCCTGGTCGTCAGTCTCCTGGGCGTCAGTGTCCTGGGCGTCAGTGTCCTGGGCGTCAGTGTCCTGGGCGTCAGTGTCCTGGGCACCAGCGTCCTGTGTGTCAGTGTCCTGTGTGTCAGTGTCCTGTGTGTCAGTGTCTTGGGCATCAGTCTCCTGGGCGTCAGTGTCCTGGGCGTCAGTGTCCTGGGCGTCAGTCTCCTGGGCACCAGCGTCCTGTGTGTCAGTGTCCTGTGTGTCAGTGTCCTGGACGTCAGTGTCCTGTGCATCAGTGTCCTGTGCGTCAGTGTCCTGTGTGTCAGTGTCCTGTGCGTCAGTGTCCTGTGCATCAGTGTCCTGTGCGTCAGTGTCCTGTGTGTCAGTGTCCTGTGCGTCAGTGTCCTGGGCGTCAGTGTCCTGGGCGTCAGTGTCCTGGGCGTCAGTGTCCTGGGCGTCAGTGTCCTGGGCGTCGGTGCCCTGGGCATCAGGGTCCTGGGCGTCAGTGTCCTGGGCGTTAGTGTCCTGGGCGTCAGTGTCCTGGGCGTCAGTGTCCTGGGCGTCTGTGTCCTGGGCGTCGGTGCCCTGGGCATCAGGGTGCTGGGCGTCAGTGTCCTGGGCGTTAGTGTCCTGGGCGTCAGTGTCCTGGGCGTCAGGGTCCTGTGTGTCAGTGTCCTGTGCATCAGTGTCCTGGGCGTCAGTGTCCTGGGCGTCAGGGTCCTGGGCGTCAGTGCCCTGGGCATCAGGGTCCTGGGCGTCAGTGTCCTGGGCGTTAGTGTCCTGGGCGTCAGTCTCCTGGGCGTCAGTGTCCTGGGCGTCAGTGTCCTGTGCGTCGGTGTCAAGTGCGTCAGTGTCCTGGGTGTCAGGGTCCTGTGCGTCAGGGTCCTGTGTGTCAGTGTCCTGTGCGTCGGTGTCCAGTGCGTCAGTGTCCTGGGCGTCAGTGTCCTGTGTGTCAGTGTCCTGTGCGTCGGTGACCAGTGCATCAGTGTCCTGGGCGTCCGTGTCCTGTGTGTCAGTGTCCTGTGCATCAGCGTCCTTTGTGTCAGTGTCCTGTGCATCAGTGTCCTGTGTGTCAGTGTCCTGTGCGTCGGTGTCCAGTGCGTCAATGTCCTGGGCGTCAGGGTCCTGTGTCAGTGCCCTGTGTGTCAGTGTCCTGTGTGTCAGTGTCCTGTGCATCAGCGTCCTGTGTGTCAGTGTCCTGTGCATCAGTGTCCTGTGTGTCAGTGTCCTGTGCATCAGTGTCCTGTGCATCAGTGTCCTGTGTGTCAGTGTCCTGTGCATCAGTGTCCTGCGTGTCAGTGTCCTGTGCATCAGTGTCCTGTGTGTCAGTGTCCTGGGCGTCAGTGTCCTGGGCGTCTGGGTCCTGTGTGTCAGTGTCCTGTGCGTCAGTGTTCTGTGTGTCAGTGTCCTGTGCATCAGTGTCCTGGGCGTCAGTGTCCTGTGTGTCAGTATCCTGTGTGTCAGTGTCCTGGGCATCAGTGTCCTGGTCGTCAGTCACCTGGGCGTCAGTGTCCTGGGCGTCAGTGTCCTGGGCGTCAGTGTCCTGGGCGTCAGTGTCCTGGGCACCAGCGTCCTGTGTGTCAGTGTCCTGTGTGTCAGTGTCCTGTGTGTCAGTGTCTTGGGCATCAGTCTCCTGGGCGTCAGTGTCCTGGGCGTCAGTGTCCTGGGCGTCAGTCTCCTGGGCACCAGCGTCCTGTGTGTCAGTGTCCTGTGTGTCAGTGTCCTGGACGTCAGTGTCCTGTGCATCAGTGTCCTGTGCGTCAGTGTCCTGTGTGTCAGTGTCCTGTGCGTCAGTGTCCTGTGCATCAGTGTCCTGTGCGTCAGTGTCCTGTGTGTCAGTGTCCTGTGCGTCAGTGTCCTGGGCGTCAGTGTCCTGGGCGTCAGTGTCCTGGGCGTCAGTGTCCTGGGCGTCAGTGTCCTGGGCGTCGGTGCCCTGGGCATCAGGGTCCTGGGCGTCAGTGTCCTGGGCGTTAGTGTCCTGGGCGTCAGTGTCCTGGGCGTCAGTGTCCTGGGCGTCTGTGTCCTGGGCGTCGGTGCCCTGGGCATCAGGGTGCTGGGCGTCAGTGTCCTGGGCGTTAGTGTCCTGGGCGTCAGTGTCCTGGGCGTCAGGGTCCTGTGTGTCAGTGTCCTGTGCATCAGTGTCCTGGGCGTCAGTGTCCTGGGCGTCAGGGTCCTGGGCGTCAGTGCCCTGGGCATCAGGGTCCTGGGCGTCAGTGTCCTGGGCGTTAGTGTCCTGGGCGTCAGTCTCCTGGGCGTCAGTGTCCTGGGCGTCAGTGTCCTGGGCGTTAGTGTCCTGGGCGTCAGTGTCCTGGGCGTCAGTGTCCTGGGCGTTAGTGTCCTGGGTAGGTGTGTCCTGGGTAGGTGTGTCCTGGGTAAGTGTGTCCTGGGTAAGTGTGTCCTGTGTCGGCTGCGACGGGGGGCTGTTCCTGTGGCCTCCCCTCGTCGCTGCACTCGCACTAGATGGGGGGGGGGGGGGGGGGCGTCTCCCTGGTGCCCGGATCTGTCCCTGGCTCGTGGCCGCCCTGGATCGTCCTGGGGGCGTCGTATTCCTGATATGCCGGGTCTGTCCCTGGCTCGTGGCCGCCCTGGATTGTCCTGGGGGCGGTCGCCATCATTGGGGACGGGTGGGTCGACGTTTGGTCCTGCAATACACAATACAGCATGTATGGTTAGACACGCAGACGGGCATAGGGGGCAGGGGGGATATGGGGGAAGGAGGATATGGTGGATATGGGGGAAGGGGGATATGGGGGATATGGAGAAGGGGATATGAGGGATATGGGGGATATGGGGGAAGAGAAATATGGAGGATATGGGGGAAGGGGGATATGGGGGAAGGGGGATATGAGGGATATGGGGGATATGGGGGAAGGGGAATATGAGGGATATGGGGATGGGGGATATGGGGAAGGGGGATGTGGGGGATATGGGGAAGGGGATATGGAGTAAGGGGGATATGGGGATGGGGGATATGGGGGAAGGGTGATATGGGGGAAGGGGGAATATGGGGGCTATGGGGAAGGGGATATGGGGGAAGGGGATATGGGGGATTTGGGAGAAGGGGAATATGGGGGATATGGGGGAAAGGGGATATGGGGGAAGGGGGATATGGGGAAGGGGATATGGGGGAAGGGGGATATGGGGGAAGGGGGATATGGGGGAAGGGGGATAAGGTGGATATGGGGGATTAGGAGGAAGGGTGATATGGGGGATATGGGGGAACCGGGATATGGGGGAAAGGGGGCAGGCGGTGAGGAGTCTCACTTGGTGGTGTGCCCCCGACCTCTGCATCCACAACCTCACGGTCCTCAGGTCCACCTGCAAGTACCAGGGCCCTCTCCTCATGGATGGTGAGTGGTCGCAGTTTGGGTGGACCCACTCTGGTCCTCTCACGCTCCCGGTTGTTGTGAGCGCGCTTCTCCTGTGGGGGGCTGGAGGGTGGCAGGGATAAAGGGCAACAGTGTTAGGCAGACATATACATGCGGACCAGCGGTTGTGTGTATGTTGGCAGAGGTTCACAACCCATCCTGTCACTGCAGCCTGCATGGGTGGGTGCAGCCATGAAGGTTGCACCTAGGGCTGTGCCGCCCATCGGAGGTGGGGGGGGGGGGGCGGGGGGGGGGTGGTACTCACCCTGGCTGCCCTGACAAGGTAATTGATCTTCTTGTGACACTGGGTGCCTGTCCTTGGTGTCACAGCCACGGCACTGACGGCCTCTGCCACCTCCCTCCACAGGCGCCGGCTGAGGCATGGTGCGACCCTGCGGCCGTGTCCGGGGTACAGGGCCTCCCTCGTTTGCTCCACTGCGTCCAGCAACGCCTCGTGTCCCGCTCCTGGAACCTCGGCGCTGCGAGGCGGGTAACCATTTTGATGGGTCTCCGGGGGGGGGGTCTTTTGTGCTGTGACGTGGGGGTAGGGGGCCGTCCTATGCGCTGCGATGCCGTGCGGCGTCACCGACGGCGAGCGTGTCCGTGACGGGTGACGCTGTCGTGAATGGAGTCACGCCGCTGCTAGCCCATTCACGACTTCCGGGGGGTCCAACGCCAGAGTAATTTGTTCCGTTTTTGGCGCTAGGTTCGGGCCATTGCTCCGATTCACGGAGAATCCCACCTGTAATCTTTTGCCACTTGGTGAATCAAGGGATATGGGAAGCTGGCGGGAAATAGAGTTATGGCAGGAGATCCTCCATGATCACATTGAAAGGCAGAACCTCACAGAGCCAAATGGTCCACTCCTGCTCCTATTTCTTATGTTCTTATGGTCAAGGAATCTGTTTCTTTCCCATGCCTAGACTGAATGTGGGACTGCTGGGCAGTGCAAAGAGAGCTTTAGCTGCATCTATTGCAGAGTGTTTGCTGAGTTACTGTAAAAGAAGCTTTATGTTGTATTTGCAAGTGCCATATCTGACCTGGAACCAGTTACATCGGAACGTAACTTACTGTTGGACAGTGCACATGGAACTTTGTCATCTAAACCCTGCTATGGTTGTTAGGTGAATTGGGCATTCTGTGTAACCAAACAGGCACCAGAGTGCGACAACTAGGGGATTTTCAGAGTACTTCATTGCAGTGTTAATGTAAGCCTATTTGTGACACTAATAAAGATTATTATTATCGAAGATGGTGAAAGACAGGAAGAAATAACTGGGGTAATAAGACTGCCAATCACTGGCTCATGCAATGTATTACTGTGTGAAATAGAGTGGAAGATCTGCATTTCAAAGGATGTCAAGAGATTTCAAGCCCTCTGAAGTGTATTGGGCTCTCCAGAAAGCCCAGTTGTAATACTTGTAACAGCTGCTGCTTTGAACACTTCTGACTGAGGCAGCAGATGTTAGGAAAGGGTTAGTGAAAATGCACTGATTTTTCACTCTACTGCCTGAACTGCTCTTCAGCTTTCAGACAGGGGTCAATGTTGGGGGGGATTCCGATGGGGTCTCTGATTGGGGATCTCTGTTGGGGGCTCTGATGGTGGTTTCTATTGCGGGTCTGATGGGGGTCTCGGTTGGGGGTCTGGTAGGGGTCTCTGTTGGGTGTCTCAGTTGGGGCTCTGACGGGGGGTCTCCGTTGGTCTGATGGGGGTGTCTGATACATGGCCTTTTGGGGGGGTCTGATGGGGCAGGATTTTCATTAGGGGGAGGGGGCTCTTGTTGCTAACTTTTGGTTGGTTCAATTGACTCTGTTTTATAACCTTTGCTCTGGAGTCGCCAGGTACCTTTATGATACCGCCACGAGGTTCAAGTTCAAGTAATGATCAATAACTCAATACACCAATTATTAAGATTCAAATCAAAGCACATTTATTATACACAGTAAATCACTACTCATGCATAAACTCTACTTTCTAAGCTATTTCTACAACTAACAGGCCTATACTTAGCTTCGGACTGGCCCACCAGGTCAGGGGAACAAATGGCCTTTCGTTTGGGTTCTGAGTCTGCGGGATTCAAGAGCTGATATGGCCTGGTAGCTAGGAGCGCCTATCTCGTAGCGAGCGTTGACTTGAGACTTACTTTCTTGGAGGCCGCCAGACAGTTCACTCTCAGGGGTTGCTTCGCGTTGCTGAGTGACCCTGTCAAGAAGAACGATTTGAACTTGGGGCTTTACTTTATAGTCCCCAGGGGGACCCTTCGGGGCGGACCCCGTACCTGGTTTCAAGTGATTGGACTTTGTTTCAATCGCTTGGTTCGATTTCTCCAATATTCCAATTTCTCCTGATCGTTGGGCGGTCTTTAAGTGTCCGTTAACCTCTTTTGTGTTGGCTCCTGCTGGCGCCGAGGAGTCTGGCTTCGCCTTGTTTACCTCAAATGTTTCGATTGTTCCCGGGGATCGCTCATTACTATGTAGATGGCTGCTACATTACTATGCAGATGGCTGCTTGTATTGATGCTGTCTGGGTTTCTGCAGAGTCTAATACACAGTAAACTTGCACCTGCTAGTTTTTGCCTGTGTTGGCTGAATTTCCCTTCAGCCTTTGCGGTTCTTCATTTTAAGTCGGGAAGTGGCCAACTCAGGTGGCTACAATCCCTCCTTGTGATCCTAATGCGAAGCGTGAAGGATCACATAACTGCGTTGTCTTCATTCCCTGACCCAGCGAGCACACTTCTATGGCCTCGACACTGACCATAACTATGCAAGAAAATTGTAACTGACAATTCTATGTGGCGCTATGTCAAAACAGGGACATGCATTACAAAATAAGAAAAACTGTACCTCTAACTATCCTCAATAAACTACGCTCACTCAAACATTCAACCATACTAACTTCCTTAATGATACAAACAAAATCATAGCAGCATTATTCACATTTTTCCTGGCTTGGCAGTCAAGCTCAGGATTGTACAATCGCTCATGAAACACATTTCTGTATTCACAAAAAGAACACAAACGAATGTTCTTTATTATAGATCGCGGGGGTCGGGGGTCTGGTCATAACCGAAAATAGGGGATTTTATCCTACCGGGGTGCGAGCGCGGTAGGCTCTCCTTCGCCATTTCCTCATGCGGATAGTCTGCACGATGCAGCAGAGTATCGCCAATGCTAATAGGGATTCTATTAAGTAGGACAGGGAGTACCAGGTTATAAACCTGTCACACCAAGATGATGTGGTGTCGCTTGTGACTGGGCTCTGGGTACTATGGGGAAGTGAATCATTAACGGCTGGGGGGGGGGTTTGAGGTCAGGGGGTTCGCGTTCGCGCGCAACCAAATGTTCATTCGGGTGATGAGCATCACGGAGGATGTCTTCATGGTTCGTCTTCTTTCTCTTCTCTTCTCTTCGCTGGAGCTTCTGGGGTTCTGTGAGATCAAGCATAGTGTCTGTTACTATCTTTGTTTAATATCTTGTCTGTTAATATGTCTGTCCTTTTGTGCCAATTCTCCCTTTACAATTTGTCACCATGTGTGACTCCCTCATTTTTTTTTTAAACCGAATATTCCGGACAAGACACACTTAAAAATACTGAAACAGTGCGAGCCGTCTCGCAGGCTGTGCGATTTACCATCCAAATGTTTGAGGATGTAAATAGCATAGGGATGGCAACTTAAGGGTCGCCTGAAAACAAAACAAAACTTTTTGAACCAAAAAGTGCCAGAATGAGGTGCGTATGGGCCGCGACGGGTAAGATTTGGATGGAATCCCCGGGTAGGACGGCAACCAATGCCGTGTGTGCTCTACCCGAGCGCAGTTGACCAGAGGGGGGGTTCTCAGGCAGGGCGGGACCCAATGCCGTTTCTCCACTGCCTGAGCAACCGACAAGAACGGGCAAGAAATGTAGTCACCGTGGGGGGTTGCCATAGTGATTCTACCTTTAACTAGAAGGGCAGTTATGAACGGGGGTCTGTGTTACTGTCGACAGACGAGTTCCTCTGAACTTGCGTCTGGGACATTAACAAGTCTCTGTGGATAAACTAGTTCCTCTGAACTAGCGTCCAGGCCAAAGTAGTTTCTCTGACTGCCAGTGGCGTCAGAAGGGTGGTGGCTTGGGGCCGTGAAAAAAAAAATTCGATCTTACAAACAACATTAAACAATACCACTACAAACAACATAAAACATGCTGCAGGTTCCATCAGAAAGGATACCGTTTTCTCCCAAGCGGTTCCTTTTAAAACATCATCTGGACACCTCAGTTATCGGTTGCGAATAGGGTCGCAAAGGGGTTCTCGTTTTGGGAGTCAGACTCAAAGTCGTCATCTTCTCCCAGATGCCAAACTCTAGAATGTATAAGGGCGGATAGGGCTGCATGGTGTGATTTGGGATCCATCTCGTCATTCTGGACGAGTCTGAATGAATTGTCCCGGTGCCAAAAGGATGTGTCCAATTCTGTTGGAATGGACGTCATTGTAGGTCGGTGGTAGGGTTTGTTTAGGAAAGTGATCATGAAGGGATCACTCGAATCGTGCTCAGATTCGCTGGGTGTGGGGCCTGATGTATGGGGATAGTAGGGTAGCGTGCTGTGGCTATTGTCTGAGTCACAGTCGCTGTCGCTGCTGCTGCTGTCTGTGGGCGTTCCAGGGCGGAGTGTATCGTTCGGGGGTGGAGTCGGGGTTGAGTCCGTGGCTGGGCTGGACGTGTTGGGGGAGGGTAGGGTTACGTTGGCTGTGGGCGGGGCGTGGTCTGCTGCATCGAGCATGACGTGGTGTGTGTGGTTCGACTGTGTTCCATATGCCTTAAGCTGGTTAATATGGAACCACGCAGTCTTTCCGTTGGGGTACTTTATTTTGTACACGGAGGGGCTTACTTTGTCCGCAATGGAGCACGGACCCGAATATTTACGTGACAGGAATGTGCTGGGGTTGTATATGGAGAGCATGACTTGCTGTCCTACACTGAACTCAGTCGCATGCACTGTCTTATCGAAACAGGCCTTGCTCTGTTTCTTTCGTGTGCCTAATCGTATCGCGGCTGCGAGCTGAGCCGTTTTAACATTCTCTACCAGTTGTTCTACTGCTTTCTCGTGTGTGAGGGCCGTCACTTCTAATCCCAATAGAAATTCTGTGCCTTTCATGGGGCGTCCGGTCATGAGGGTGTGTGGGGTGTAACCTGTAGAAGTTGAAACTGTATTTCGCAGAAACATCAGCACAAAATGGAGGACTGAGTCCCAAGTGGTGTTGTTTTGCTGGACCATTTTTCTGAGGGTTGATTTTAGGGTCCGATTCATGCGCTCCACGATACCACTTGACTGGGGGTGGTATGCAATGTGGAATTTTTGGGTGATGCCAAATATCGTGAGGACGTTCTTCATGACACGTCCCGTAAAATGGGAACCTTGGTTGGATTCAATGCTGCGGGGGAGTCCCCATCTCGTAAAGTTGTGGTGGGTTAAAATCTTGGCTGTGGTCTTTGCCGTGTTCGTTCTGGATGGGAATGCCTCTACCCATTTTGTAAACGTGTCTATCACAACGAGTACATACTTGTAACCATTCCTGCAAGGGGGCAATGGTCCTATAAAATCGATCTGGAGGTTAGTCCAGGGGCCATTAACGGGGTGGGTGTGACTAAGTTGAGCTTTCTTGGCGTATCTGTCCGGATTGTTCTGAGCACAGATAAGGCAATTCTCAACGTAGTTACGTCTTCTTTGAAACTTGGCCACCAACAGAGCTGCCTGAGGTGGGCTGTAGTGGGATCAATTCCCTGATGTCCATGACTGTCATGGAATAAACAAATGAGCTGATTCCTGTCCTGTCCAGGAACCACATATAGGGTATCTTTTAACACCACACTGTCGTGTGTGGTCAGTGCATTTTTGAATCTATCATAGGGTGCTGGATAGTTTCCTTTTAAAATCTCCCTGAGATTGTTATCCTGCTTCTGGGCCTGCACTAAATCCTCGATATTAGTCTGCGAGGCCTGAACTGCATTCACTGGTGCGCTCTCGGGGGGTGTCCAAAAATATCCATGCCTGGAACCTGCTTTTGCCAGTGCGTCGGCCTTTACATTTCCAGGGGGGGAGGAACGATGGTGACTTCGAACTTTAACTATTCCAAAAGTCCTGCCCTGTGCTTTTTCTAAAATGTGACGGAGAAATGGGGCTGAAGGGAGGGGTTTTTCATCTGCGGAAACAAATCCTCTTGCTTTCCACAGGGGTAGGAATTCTGTAAGGCTGTTGCAGACATAGAGGCTGTCCGAGTGTATGTCTGCTGGGCTGGGGAAGGAATCTGGGTGATCTATAATGTACGCCACGTCTGCTAGTTCTGCCGCCTGCGCGCCTAAGTGTCCTGTAAGTTTCACTGCAATTTCTTCTAGGGCGCGTCCCTGCGCGTCCTCGACATAAATGCCGCATCCTGTTATGCGCTTCCCTTCTAATATTGTGGAAGATCCATCCACATATATTCTTATGGGTTCGCACGTGTCTGTGTGCTGAGGGCTCTGGGGTGAACTACCTATCTTTCTGGGGGGTGTTTTTGCAATAAAGGGGCCTGTGTTGTGGTGCGGTGAGATGATTTCACAGTCATGGGGGGTGCCTGGGTACTGTAGGTTATCTGCTAAGAAAGTGTGGGTTTTGGTCCTGTTAACAGTGATGTCCCATCCCTGCAAAAGAAGGGTTCATCTGACTGCTCTTATTTGACTGACTGTACCGTCCTTAAGTCGTCCGTCCAGTAAAAGTTGGGTGGGGGTGTGTTCCGTCAGGGTTGTGATGGGGTTCAGTCCGGTTATGTATGAAAAATATTGTACTGCCCAAAAAACTGCGAGCAGGTGCCTTTCACAGGCTGAAAATCCCTCCACAGCATCTAAGACTCTGGAGGCGTAAGCCACGGGCCTTAACTGTCTGTGCCGTTCCTGGAGGAGCACGGCCGAAAGGGTGTGGTCTGTGCTTGCTACCTCTATAGCGTAAGGGGAAAGCGGGTCTGAAACTTGGAGTGCGGGGGCTGCAATGAGGGCTCTTTTCAAAGAGTCCACAGCATCCGTATGCTGCGGAAGCCATTCCCAGGGGGCTCCTTTCTTTAGGAGGTCTGAGAGGGGTGCTGCCTTGCTGGCAAAACCGTCAATGTGGTTTCGGCAGTAGCCAACCAGTCCTGAAAACGACCGGAGGACTGAAACGTTCTGGGGAAGAGGCAATTTGGCAATCGAGTCAATTCTTTTCTGCTCGATCTTGCGTTTACCATGTGTGATAATTGTACCCAAATATATCACCTTGTTTTCCAAAATCTGGGCCTTTTTGGGGTTAACTTTGCAACCAATTTTCTGTTGGAGTTCCAGGAGTTCGGCCAGAAGCTCGATGTGCTCTGCCTTGGTGTCTGTCTGCAGTAATAGGTCGTCCACATACTGGACCAGACATTCGGGGCGAGAGAATTTTGACAAACCATTTGCCAGCTGTTGGTGGAAAATGGAGGGGCAGTTGTGGAATCCTTGTGGCAGGCATGTCCACGTGTACTGCTGATTTTTAAAAGTGAAGGCAAATTTGTACTGGCACGCTTTTGCCAACGGAATGGACCAGAATCCATTACTGACGTCCAAAACCGTAAAGTATTGTGAGTTGAGCTCCTGTTTGAGCATGGTCTCGGGACTTGTGGCTACCGTGGGGGCTGCTGCGGGGGTGACTTTGTTGAGTTCCCGGTAATCGATGGTCAGTCGCCATGATCCATCGGGCTTTCTCACTGGCCAAATCAGGGCATTATTAGTGGAGGCTACTGATCTGAGTACGCCCTGCTCTAATAAGCTGTTGATCACATTTGCGATTTCTCCCTCTAGCTCTTGGGGAAATCCGTATTGCTTTTGGAGTCTAGGGACAGGTCCTGTGATTTGAACGGAACCAGTCATCAGGCCACAGTCGTGCTTGTCTGTGCTAATTGTGGTCGGGTCAAACCAAAATTCGCCGACTGCACTAATCTTGTTTGCATATTCTTCTATTGTGAGCGTTGCGGGGGGCTCTTGCGGATTTTGCCATTCTCCAAACACATTGGTTGACTGGATCAAAGGATAGGTTGTGGGAATTCATAAAATCTATTCCTAAAATGTGTTCTGCTGTGTGGAGCAGGTCGACTAAGACTACGGGGTGCTTGGTGGTGATGTTGCCAATTTGAATGGGTACAGGGGCTGTGATGTGTCCCTGCTGTGATTGGCCTGTAAAGCCGCTGAGGGTGATCGTGGCTGTAGTGGGCCACGTGTCTTTCTGGAATATGGTGGAGGAATTGATTGTGGTGCGGGACCCTCCAGTGTCCCAGAGAAACTCGATGGGCTGTCCCCGTATCTTTGCTGCAACTACTGGTCGGCCAGACCTATCCCAAAGGGTGTTGCAGACCCAACTGGGGGAGCCCGAACACCGCCAGTCCGTTCCGTTCAGGTCCGTCTGATCTAAACGGGTGCTCACACTATGTATGGGCTCTGTCCTATTCTTATTCAGAGTGCCTGCCTGCTGGGCTCTCTGTGGCTTTCGTGGGGCATTGCATTCTCTTGCAAAGTGTCCTAACTGTCCACAGTTGTAACTTGTGCCTGCTGTTGCACAAATGGGCATGGTCTAAGTCTCCAAAAACTGCTGCGAAATGGATCCACAAGCGTCCAGCAAACGTTGTGGGGTGCTCGGTTTTCTTTTGTCTGCACTTATTGAGGCCATCTACAGGGTCACCCGTTATACCCGATCGCGTCTAGGATCGCGGTGTGCATTTCTGCTAGGGTGCCTCCTCCTACATTCTGTGGGTCGGGAAGGGCTGCTACGACCGTAGGGTCTAAACTCAAAACTGTGAGCTTTACTTGCTCTCGCTTATCCAGGCCGTACATGTTAACCTGCTCTTTTACTCTGGCAAAGAAGTGGTGGGGGTCTGAGGTGGGGAGGAACGGTTTGGTTTTATCGCACGCGTCTCGTAATTGAGTCACTGTTCAGGGGGTGGTGTACAGAAATTCCATATCGTCCGATGTGGCTGTGCGGTGGGTGGTGACTGGGTTCATTGGAACCTGGACTATCTGCTCTGTGGGGGGGTTGGGCCGCTTTTCTCTTCTGGGGCTTTCCCTGCGCACATGTTCCCTGAACATATCTCTGCGCTGTCTCACTCAATTCTTCCCAATCAGGGCCGTCTTCCTCATCTAATTTTGCTCCAAAGGTTTCCTGGAATCCTTTTTGAACTGAAAGCAGAGATTGCAGTTCTGCAATCTGCTTCCGGCACTTTGCATGATCTAGTGAGCTTTGTCTTTGCTCCGTGGTGGCAGCATGGAGTGCTCTTAATGCTGCCTTCAGGTCACTACACTGCCTCTGCAATGCCTCTACCTGCTTCTCGGTTTCCTCTCTTACCAGGACTGCACATTGCGTGTCCTGATGGGCCTTTTCGTACTGGGATTGGAAGCTGCTTAAGTGCGCCAGACGAGACTGGCGTGCCCACTTGACATCATCCACCTCTCCGTCCTTTGCTGCTAACTTCCTCCTTAATTCTACATTCTCTTTCTCTACCTCACTGACATCGACCTTGCTCATTCGATGTATGCCTTCTATCTCTTTTCGGCGTCTTAACGACCTCCGCAGTGCCTCGCAATTGTGCCAAACAGGACACGATTGCCATCGGCTTGCGAGCTTTTCCTAATCTCTTCTTGTGAATCTCGCTCAGGTACTCCCACCAAGTATGTCCTATACTCCCGGGACCTGTTTCCTCATTTTCACAGAATTCACTCGAACGGGGCCATCCTTTCCCTTTGAGGTACTTTCTGATTTCCTCTTCTCAAACGGGACACTGTCCTACTCTACTGCTAGTCGCTGCGACCACGAATTCTTCGGGGTTCATGAGGCGTTGCATTGCCTGCATTGCCATCTTTCTTATCTGAATGCTTCTCTTAAAATTTGGAACAAGGGGTACTAAGGCGGTGCTGTAATTACGGGTACGGCTTTCGCTATTTTCTGGTATACAAACTCCCGACAGTTTTGTCGCAACAAAAATCTATCAGTATTACCTTATCACCCTGTTAGTTGCGCATGCATTTAACACACTTCCGAATTATGAGGATTGATCAGAGCTGCTTGAACACTTGTGGTTTTCTGTTCCCAATTGGATCTCTCATTCAAATTTTGGGTTCTCCCGGAGTGGTTAAGCCACTTCTAGATCGGGTCTCGTCAGGATGTCGCCAGTAATACGTTGCTAACTTTTGGTTGGTACAATTGGTTCTGTTTTATCACCTTTGCTCCAGAGTCGCCAGGTATCTTTCTGATACCGCCACGAGGTTCAAGTTCAAGTAATGATCAATAACCCAATACACCAATTATTAAGATTCAAATCAAAGCACATTTATTATACACAGTAAATCACTACTCATGCATAAACTCTACTTTCTAAGCTATTTCTATAACTAACAGGCCTATACTTAGCTTCGGACTGGCCCACCAGGTCAGGGGAACAAATAGCCTTTCGTTTGGGTTCTGAGTCTGCGGGATTCAAGAGCTGGTATGGACTGGTAGCTAGGAGCGCCTATCTTGTAGCGAGCGTTGACTTGAGACTTACTTTCTTGGAGGCCGCCGGACAGTTCACTCTCAGGGGTTGCTTCGCGTTGCTGAGTGACCCTGTCAAGAAGAACGATTTTAACTTGGGGCTTTACTTTATAGTCCCCAGGGGCTTCCCGCCCTTCGTGGCGGACCCCATACCTGGTTTCAATTGATTGGACTTCGTTCCAATCGCTTGGTTCGATTTCTCCAATACTGGAGCTGTTCCCTGTTCGTTGGGCGGTCTTTAAGTGTCTGTTAACCTCTTTATGTTGGCTCCTGCTGGCGCCGAGGAGTCTGGCTTGGCCTTGTTTACCTCAAATGTTTCGCTTGTTCCCGGGGATCGGTCATTACCATGTAGATGGCTGCTACATTACTATGCAGATGGCTGCTTGTATCGATGCTGTCTGGGTTTCTGCAGAGTCTAATACACAGTAAACTTGCACCTGCTAGTTTTTGCCTGTGTTGGCTGAATTTCCCTTCAGCCTTTGCGGTTCTATATTTTAAGTCGGGAAGTGGCCAACTCAGGTGGCTACACTCTCCAATGGACTTTGCGGGGGGGCACCTATGTTACATACTTACCCCTTATACCTACCGCAGGGTCCACCTGCACTAATCCATGCCCACATGAATACATGTTGAGAGGTCTGGAGCATCATGGGAGCTGGAGAACTAGGCTTCCAGTCCATTAATCGGATGCAAATGACACATTTGCATCCTCCTAACGGCACAGGCCATGCAACTCGTATCAAAATGGGATTGGTACCGTTTTTAGCCCGCACTCGATTCTCTGTTGGATCAGAACCCCTGCTATCGATGGCGAGCGGAGGCGAATCAATCCCTAGTCTTTCTAGGAAGCACTTCGGAAGAAAGGAACAGTCTTTTTTCTTTAAACCTGCAGTTGGAAGCATCACCTGCTCAAAAGAGGAAGCACCTAAGAGTAAATGGATCCTGAAAATCTATAAAAACAAATAAAGTTAACCCTCCTTTGAAATAACCTGGGCCTGTCAATCAAGAGGCTTGTAAAATGTAATGACCCATTAAATTGAATGTAAAAAATGCAGTTCAAAGCTTTTAGGATTCTCAGCAGGCCCAGAAACTTGAAAAAGTTAAAGAGGAATTAAATTGAATGTGAAAAAAACTTCAAAGGTTTCCAACACATCAAATGATACATATGACAAATCATTGAAATTGAAAAGCTGGGAGAGACATCAAATGCTTGAAAGTCACAGAGGGAATTTTTTACCTTCATCTCACAGATATTTGAACTTGACATTCTGGGAGAGACATCAAGGGCGGTATTCTCCGTCGGCCAATGCCGGAATTGGGAAACGCAATTGGACGGAGAATGGCGCATGAGGCAAAAATCTTGGCCGACTGCGGGTGTCCGACAGAATGCCATGATATGGTGCCTTGACAGCAGCGTCAGTGCGTCCTGCATCACACATACAATAAACGTATATCATTAGTGAGCCTCCACCAAGAAGAATTACCAATGGCAAGTTTCACTTGTGGGTTCAAAAAGCTGGAATCAGGCACCATGGCTGCTGAGGGAGAGTGAGGGGATACAAAAAGTGTCCAACATCACCATAGTGTGCTGACAGTTCTACCGGTGGCCTGGGGGCTTCTGCCAGGGTCAGGAGGAGTTAGGGGGGTGGTCAGGTGGTGGGCCGTGGGGTCAGGGTGGACAGGCATGGAACACTATTGCCAGAGCCTACAAGGCAGTCATGGAGCTGCACATGCCACTAACTGCCCACTGGGAACTTAGTGCCAAGGGCAATATGGATGTCCCACCAGGCCACCCCTAGGTATCCTCTGGCCCCAGCTGAACGATCAACAGGGTGGGTGCATTCGGGGAGAAGGGGCCAGCGCCCTCCAGCGCAACCAGCGCCATCTTGTGTGGGGAGTGGAGTGCTAACATGCTGCAGCTTGTCAGTCTCTCAAGTGGCAATCCCGACCCTGGCGAATCCGACACTTCTTTCATTGCAATCGTTCGTGTTCCATGTGGTGCCGGTGCTAGCCCATTAATGATTCCGGAATTATTCCGGCACTGGTGCCAAATTTGCTGTTGTAGAAGTCCACTGATTCTGAACTGGCATCAACATTTAGGGCGGGATTCTCCGTTTTGCTGGAGCCCGGGGGTTTCCCGACGACGTGGGGCTGCTCCACAATGGGAAACCCCATTGACCAGCTGGCGTAACGGAGGATTCCGCCGGCGAGTCGGGGCAGAAAATTGGTGAGGCGGGGCGTAGAATCCCGCCCTGAGTCTCTGAAACAGAGAATCCCACCCTGAAGCTTTGAAGGCGATGGAGGGAAGACTTTTACCTCCATCCGACAGATCAATGAAATTGACATGCTGGGAGAGGGTTTAAAGGTTTTCAAGGCTACAGAGGGAAGACATTTCACATATTTGCCTTTTTTACTCGCTATAAATACGGCAATCAATGAGGTTGCCCTTCTTTCTTTAGATCTCGATATTATATTGCTCAGAATCGCCAGGTGTCAAATGATACCACCACAATGTTCAACCGGATATCGATCAAAGAGCCAAGCACCAGTTAGTTAGTTCAAGATCAAGGGTACTTTATTTACGCACAAGATTACTCATGCAACATAAACACTACTAGTTAAACTACACCTATCAACTATGACAACCTGTACTTAACTTCAGGCACCCGGCTTAGGTTAGAGGAACAGTGGCCGTTGTTCGAATCTGGATCTACTGGGTCTGGAGAAGTAACTGCTGCTCAGCTGGGCTCATCTGTCTGGTAGCGGGTGTTGAACTTGGACTTGCTTCTGGTGGTGCTGCACTTGGAGGTGGACGTTGCCGGAGTGCCAGGTCCAAGAGAGGTCGAACACATGGTGGTCTCTCTCTTTATCCTTGGGGAGTTTCACGCTCTTTTGGGTGGTCATTCGGTTAGGACACTATTAATTGGGTAGTTCTTGATCACTGTATTCGATTTGAGACAATAAAGGGGCGGGTGCCTTGATGGCTGGGCGTGTCCTAAGCGGTCATTGACCCTGTTGTTTACGCTTCCTGAGTACAGGGAGTGGCGCCGAAAGGTCTGGGATTGTATTGGTTACTCAAGTATCAGTCCTTTGTCTGATGGAGATGGGCCATCAAAATGCTAATCGGTTGGGGGTTTCGATGCTGTTTGGATTCTTCGCTCACAAATATACATTCAGGCTCTGAGCCTGCCTGAATCCTACATTGTCCACATTTCCCTTTATGCTTTGCGACCGTCCATGTTTCTTATTGTAAATTTCTTATTGCCATCCCAGATGGCTACAGTCTGTCCTCTTGATCCTCAACGCGAAGCATGAAGGATCACACTACTGGATCTTCTCCTGTTCTCTGATATGCCAGGTACCCTCAATCAAAGACAGGTTCTATCCTACTCTGTCCTATGGGTCAAAATATTTACCTAAGTTTTCCCTAATACAACACATATCTCTAAAAATTCTAAGGGGGCACTATAACATTCAAACATATATTTCAATTTCTTTACACAAAAAGGGGGACCTCTAACTGTCCTTAAACTACACTCATGCTGCTATCTAATAACCAAAGAACTTATATTGCAGTACAAAATGAACAATAGCAGCATCACATTCCTACTTAATACTAATGTCAATTTACAGAGAAAGTAATTTTATTTTAAAAAAACAACCGCGGAATTTATTGGGGAGAAAAAGGTTCAAAAAAGAGTGTGGGGTTTGCTGGAGTCCGAGGAAAGGGGCTCTGAGTGTGTGTACTGGAGGGCGGGAGGCTCTCCTTCACCATTTCCGAAGCCTGGTCGTCTGGATGACATTGCAAAGTTTAGCTATAATCAATAGGGCTTCTACTCTGTACGAAAGGGAGTAACATTTTATGATATTATCACACCATGTGGGGGTATCAGTGGCTGTGTCTTTGTGTGGTGTAGTGTCCGGGCTAGGGGTATCGTGTTGGGTGGTAATGTTTAGGGCCTGTGTGGTGAGGGGTATAGGGCCGGATAACGCACGCAACTGTATTGATCCAATGACGATCATGATGCAGATCATCAGGTCCATCTTCATCTTGTCTGTATCTTCCTCTGTCTTCTGGTATATTCGTATTTTCCTGGGGGTACAAGCATAATATTTGTTATTACCTTGTTTAATATCTCATTTGTCTCTCTGTTTCTCCTTAACTTCAATTTCCCATTTAGAATCGTCACCATATGTGACTCCCTCATTTTTTTTTTAAAACAACCATTTGGGAGACAAGACATCAGAAAAAAATTTCTGTCACAGCGCGAGCAATCTCGCAGCCTGTGTTTGATGGGCTGAGGTGGTGGACAATTTCTCCATCCAGTGCAAATCGTTTCAACCAAGTGTTTTAGCATGTAAACAGCAGGCGGGGGTTAGCAACCGAAGGGTCGCCGGAAAGGAAACAAAGTTGTGGCAAAGTGCATTCTTTAAACCACATTTTTAACAGAACAGCAAAAGAGTTTCAAAAATAATTTTCCGAATGGGGCGCGCTCCACTACCCGAGCTTGGCTGACCAAATACATAGGGCGTCCTCAGGCAGGGCGGGGATAAGTGCCGTCACTCCACTGCCTGAGTGACCTTACAAGAACGGTAATAATTTGAATATTTATGGACTTTCAACAAACTTGTGCCTTTAACTACCATGTGGCGTCAAAAGAGAAGTCATAACTGTATTGTCATGCAAGAGTGTCTTTAAGAACTGGATGTTTAAGCAATGTACCTTTAAGAAAACAGTGATGTCATAGAGTGGGTGGAGCTCAGCTCAGTTCAGCCATTTTGAAGTTTCAGTTTGAAAAGTGCCTGGCTGGTTTTGCTGAGAGCAGCTAAAACGTGCCTGGCTGGTTTTGCTAAGAGCAGTTTAAAAGTAGAAAGCCAGTTTTAGACAGCAGCGTGAGAAGTTCTGGTTTGCTGTGATCTGCTTAGAAGGGAGAAAGCCAGGTTTGAGAAAGCAGCGTGGGTGTGTCTGTGGGTTTCCAGAGAGCTGCATGAAAAAAGCAAGGTGCTGGAGATGAAGTCACCCAAGCTAATATATCTCTGCCATTCAACAGAAAAAAAATATATCCTTTAACCTGATGTGATACTGTTTAAAGGTGTTAAGTCTCTTGGAAGTTTGAAGGAACATTTTAAGGAAGTATTTACTGTTGCAATATTTTCTGAGTTATCTTTGAAGTAAGGGGTGTTAAGAGATCCAATGTTTATTTAAGATGTTAAGTTGAGTTCATGGAATAAACAGTGTTTTGTGTTTAAAAACCCACATGTCCATAATTGTAATCCCACACCTAGGGAAAAGGCCGCGTACTAGGAAAAGCAATACATTAAAGGGAAAGGTTGGTTGAACTCCGTGATACATTTTGGGGTTCTGAAAACGCCTTGCCCATAACAATTGGGGGCTCGAGGGGATAAAAGTCTATCTATTGGATTGGCTTTTGTGAACTTAAAGACAGTGAAGGATTGTTGCTTTTCTGGTGTGGTATTTTAGTTTATGTGGGGAGAGTGTTGTGAATAATGGCTCTTTTAGAGGCTCAGAAGTTTTTGGGGTGGAGAATGTCACACGTAGTACTTTACGGACAGAAACGAAACGCAGACTGTTAGATTTTGCAAGAACATTGCAGTTAACATTACCTGACAAAATGCGAAAGGATGAGGTAATTATGGCAGTGGTTAAGCATTTAAAGTTGCCTGAGATAGAGTTTGACTCATTGGAAATGGCAAAAATTAAGTTGCAAATTAAACAACTGGAACATGAAAAAGAATTAAAGCGGCTTGAATACGAGAGTAAGAGAGAGGAAAAAGAAACAGAAAGAGAGAGAGAGGAAAAAGAAAAGGAGAAGAAGAAAGGAGAAAAGAAAGAATAGCCCTAGCAGAACAAAAAGAAAAAGAAAGGGAGATACAGATCAGGGAAAAAGATAAAGAGAGGGAGTTTGAACTTCAGAAAATGGCCATGAAACATAACAATCAGTTAAAATTGGCAGACGTAAAGGGAAAAGTACAGATGGATGAGGATAATGAGACAGAGCGTCATAGTCGAAGGCTTGGTGGGAATCTATTTAAATATGTCCCAAGCATTGCCAAGGTTTGACGAGAAAGAAGTGGAAGCCTTTTTCATTTAATTTGAGAAGGTAGCTAAACAAATGAAATGCCACAGGACATGTGGGTGTTACTGATTCAAGCAAAGTTGGTAGGTAGAGCTAGTGAAGTGTTTGCATCACTATAGGAGGAGGTATCTGGAACGTATGAGGAGGTGAAGAAAGCCATCTTAAGTGCATATGAGCTAGTGCCTGAATCTTACAGACAAAGGTTTAGAAATTTAAGGAAAGAATTTGGTCAAACATACATAGAGTTTGAAAGGCTCAAACAGAGTAATTTTGATAGGTGGATAAGGGCTTTGAAAATAGACCAAACGTATGAAGCTCTCAGAGAAATTATACTTTTGGAGGAGTTTAAAAATTCAATTCCTGATGTAGTGAGAACTCATGTGGAAGAACGAGGGTTAAAACTATGAGATTAGCAGCGGAAATGGCCGATGATTATCATAAATCAAAGATTGGTTTCCGACATCAGTTTCAGCCGGTGGGGGATAGAAACTGGGGACATGAGAAATACTCAAGTGGTAAAGTTAAAGGTGATTTGATGGGAGACAATAAAGCGAGTGTACCTCAGATTAAAAAAGAAATCCAGGAGGGTGGAAAATAAATGAAAAGTTTCAGATGTTTTCACTGTAATAGACTAGGCCATGTAAAGTCACAGTGTTGGTGGTTGAAGAAAAGCACTGGGAAGGCTGATGTGGTAAAACAGGATAAGACAGTGGGGTTTGTGAAAGTGGTAAAGGAAAGTCCAAGGGAAGCGACGGAGGTGCAAACGATTGTGCAGCTTGTTCAAGAAGTAATTGTTAAGAAGGTGCTTGATGTATTTGAATAATTTACTTGTGTGGGTAAAGTTTACTCAAGTGTATCAGGAGGAGCAGGTAAAGAAGTCACAATTTTAAGAGATACAGGGGCTAGTCAATCTCTAATGGTAAGAGATGAGGAATTATGTAGTTTGGGAAGAATATTGCCAGAAAAGGTGGTGATATGTGGAATTCAGGGTGAGAGGAGTAGCGGTCCATTATATAAGGTGAGGTTGGAAAGTCCAGTGAAGAGTGGTGAAGTAGTAGTAGGAGTAATAGATAAACTATCTTGTCCAGGAATACAGTTTATCTTGGGTAATGATATAGCTGGATCGCAGGTGGGAGTGATGCCTACTGTGGTTGATAAGCCAGTGGAAAATCAGTCAACTGAAGTGTTGAAGGACAAATATCCTGGGATTTTTCCGGATTGTGTAGTAACAAGGTCGCAAAGTCACAGGTTAAGACAAGAGGAGCAATCAAAGAGTGAAGATGAAGTTGAAGTGCAATTATCAGAAACGATTTTTGATCAGATGGTTGAAAAAGAACAAGAACAGGTGGAGGATGAGGCGGATATTTTTAGTTCAGGAAAATTGGCGCAGTTATAACAGAAAGATGTAGAAATAAAACGGATGTATCAGTATGCAAACACTGAAGAGGAATCTGAGTGCATACCAGAGTGTTATTACTGTAAAAATGATGTCTTAATGAGAAAATGGAGACCTTTACATATGCAGACGGATGAAAAGTGGGCAGAAGTTCATCAAGTAGTATTGCCGGTAGGGTATAGAAAGGAGGTGTTGCAAGTTGCACATGAGGTACCAGTGGGAGGTCATTTGGGAATAAGGAAAACTCAAGCTAAAATCCAGAAACGTTTGTATTTAACTACATAAAGATGTAGTAAAATTTAGTCAATCATGTCACACATGTCAAGTGATAGGGAAACCTCAAGCAGTGATAAAACCAGCGCCCTTAATACCCATACCAGCATTTGAGGAACCTTTTACAAGGATCGTAATCGATTGTGTAGGACTGCTTCCTAAAACAAAAAGTGGGACTGTAATGGATGTGTCTACTAGGTTTCCAGAGGCCATTCCAGCACGTAATATTACAGCTAAAAGGATTGTGGAGGAGTTACTTAAATTCTTTACTAGATATGGACTACCCACAGAAATTCAATCGGATCAAGGAACAAATTTTACTTCAAAGCTATTCAAAGAAGTTTTGGATAGCTTAGGAATAAAACAATTGAAATCAACTGCGTAACATCCAGAATCGCAGGGAGCGTTAGAAAGGTGGCATCAGACATTAAAGACAATGTTGAGTGCGTATTGTCAAGATTATCCAGGGGATTCATATTGTTTGCAATTAGGGATGCACCTAATGAGTCTACCAAATTTAGTCCTTTTGAACTAATTTTTGGTCATGAGGTAAGAGGACCACTTAAATTGATTCAGGAAAAATTGGTGGGTGAGAAATCGGAAATTACACTATTGGATTACGTGTCAAATTTTAGGGAATGATTAAATGGAGCAGGTAAATTGGCTAAACAACATTTGAAAGTTGCACAAAATGTGATGAAACGGGTAGCGGACAAGAAATCCAAAGTTCGTAGTTTTGCCAGTGGGGATAAAGTTTTAGTGTTGTTACCAGTGGTAGGGGAGCCTTTAGAAGCTAGGTTTTGTGGACCGTATCAGATTGAAAGGAAATTAAGTGAGGTGAACTATGTGGTAAAAACACCAGATAGAAGGAAGACTCACCGAGTGTGTCGTGTGAATATGCGAAAAAGGTACTTTGAAAGGGAAGGAGAGAAAAAGGAGGTTTTAATGTTTCTAACACAAAGTGACGAACCAAATCCAGAGGCCTGTGAATTTGACATACCTCAAATTAAATTGGAAAATGAGGATGTTCTTAGAAATTGGGATGAATTGTTAAGTTACCTTCCAGAGGAAAAACAAACTCACCTGAAAGAGTTATTGGTATCACATGGGCAAGTTTGTGGTGATAAATTGGGAAGTACTAAAATGGCTATATATGATGTAGATGTGGGAAATGCTGTTCCTATCAAACAACATCCATATCGACTTAATCCTGTAAAATTGGCACAGGTTAACAGAGAGATTGAGAGTATGCTGAAGAATGGCATAATTGAAGTGGGTTGCAGCCAATGGAGCTGACCCATAGTGATGGTACCTAGACCAGATGGTACCCAATGGGTGTGTGTGGAGTATGGAAAGGTGAATGCAGTTACAAGAACGGAATCTTATCCTGTCCCACTATTGAAGGATTGCATTGAGAAAGTGGGACAATCTGCTTCTATTTACAACTTCCAGACATGGAAAGAACATTTAAACCATCGTATGGAATTCTTCGATCGACTTCAGGTGGCGGGTTTGGTGATGAACCTCGCCGAAAGTGAATTTGGAGAAGCCCGAATCAATTTCCTTGAGAAGTTTCCGATACCCTCAAGACGAAGGGAGGCAATGCGATCTCTTAACAAGAATGAATTTGATCGAACAGCTGTGCAAAAGTTTTGTGGCGTGATTACTCCACTGATGGAATTGCTAAAGAAACCTAAAAAAATTCAAAGGACAGCGGACTTTCAACAGGCATTTGACTGCCTGAAAGCTGTGGTAACCAACGTTCATGTATTGGAGAATTGCAAGGGGCTCTGTGGTCAGATTGAACTAAATTATCTGATTCTGAAGAGAAATGCCGAGGAGTAGAGGAATGGATGGATCGTGCAGAGACTTTGTTCAAGAGACTGTCAATCGAGAAGGATTTCGGTTGGAGGAAGAAGAACAAAGAAAAATGGACTATATTATTATACCTGTTTGCATGTGTTGTTTTTTTTTTAATGGAAAAGTATATTTACTGTGTACATTTCTTCGTGGATGGTGCAAAAGTGAAAAATGAAATCATCTTGAAGTTGATGGTTTATCGTTTTTTTCTTAGACGGAGGTGTCATGCGAGAGTGCCTTGAAGAACTGGATGTTTAAGCAATGTACCTTTACGAAAACAGTGATGTCATAGGGTGCGTGGAGCACAGCTCAGTTCAGCCATTTTGAAGTTTCAGTTTGAAAAGTGCCTGGCTGGTTTTGCTGAGAGCAGCTAAAAAGTGCCTGGCTGGTTTTGCTGAGAGCAGTTTAAAAGTAGAAAGCCAGTTTGAGACAGCAGCTTGAGAAGTTCTGGTTTGCTGTGATCTGCTTAGAAGGGAGAAAGCCAGGTTTGAGAAAGCAGCATCGGTGTGTCTGTGGGTTTCCAGAGAGCTGCATGAAGAAAGCAAGGTGCTGGAGCTGAAGTCATCCAAGCTAATATATCTCTGCCATTCTACAGAAAATATATATATCCTTTAACCTGATGTGACACTGTTTAAAGTTGGAAGTTTGAAGGAACATTTTAAGGAAGTATTTACTGTTGCAATATTTTCTGAGTTTTCTTTGAAATAAGGGGTGTTAAGAGATCCAATGTTTATTTAAGATGTTAAGTTGAGTTCATGGAATAAACAGTGTTTTGTGTTTAAAAACCCGCGTGTCCATAATTGTAATCCCACACATAAGAACATAAGAACTAGGAGCAGGAGTAGGCCATCTGGCCCCTCGAGCCTTCTCCACCATTCAATGAGATCATGGCTGATCTTTTGTGGACTCAGCTCCACTTTCCGGCCCGAACACCATAACCCTTAATCCCTTTATTCTTCAAAAAACTATCTATCTTTATCTTAAAAACATTTAATGAAGGAGCCTCTACTGCTTCACTGGGCAAGGAATTCCATAGATTCACAACCTTTTGGGTGAAGAAGTTCCTCCTCAACTCAGTCCTAAATCTACTTCCCCTTATTTTGAGGCTATGCCCCCTGTTCTGCTTTCACCCGCCAGTGGAAACAACCTGCCCGCATCTATCCTATCTATTCCGTTCACAATCTTATATGTTTCTATAAGATCCCCCCTCATCCTTCTAAATTCCAACGAGTACAGTCCCAGTCTACTCAACCTCTCCTCGTAATCCAACCCCTTCAGCTCTGGGATTAACCTAGTGAATCTCCTCTGCACACCCTCCAGTGCCAGTACGTCCTTTCTCAAGTAAGGAGACCACACCTAGGGAAAAAGCCGCATGCTGGGAAAAGCAGCAAATACATTAAAGGGAGAGGTTGGTTGAACTCCATGATACATTTTGGGGTTCTGAAAACGCCTCGCCCATAACAGTATCAAGAAATTTGCATGGGATTGACACACAAAGTCGTACAAGAGAGAGAACATTCAACATTGAAAGAAAGAAACTAAAGAAGAAAGCGGACAGGTTCCATCAGAGAATAGGGCACCGTAAATCTCAATCGGTTCCTTTCTCGCATCATCTGGACACCTCAGTGTTCCATTCCAAAAAGGGTCTCAAACGGGTTAGCATGGTGGGAGTCAGACTCGGAGTCGTCACCATCTCCCGGTTGACAAACTCGTGACTGGAGTTTCTGTGCAAAAGTGGCGTGGGCCGATGTGGGATCCATCTCGTCGTTTCTTATCAAAGAACAAAGAAAATTACAGCACAGGAACAGGCCCTTCGGCCCTCCCAGCCTGCGCCGATCCAGATCCTTTATCTAAACCTGTTGCCTATTTTCCAAGGATCTACTTCCCTCTGTTCCCCGCCGTTCATATATCTGTCTAGATTCATCTTAAATGATGCTATCGTGCCCACCTCCGCTGGCAAAGCGTTCCAGGCACCCACCACCCTCTGCGTAAAAAGCTTTCCACGCACATTTCCCTTCAACTTTCCCCCTCTCACCTTGAAATCGTGACCCCTTGCAATTGACACCCCTACTCTTGGAAAAAGCTTGTTGCTATCCACCCTGTCCATACCTCTCATAATTTTGTAGACCTCTATCAGGTCCCCCCTCAACCTCTGTCTTTCCAACGAAAACAATCCGAATAAACTCAACCATTCTTCATAGCTAGCACCCTCCATACCAGGAAACATCCTGGTGAACCTTCTCTGCACGCTCTCTAAAGCATCCACATCCTTCTGGTAATGTGACGACCAGAACTGCACGCAGTATTCCAAACGTGGCCTAACCATGACCTGCCGACTCTTGTACTCAATACCCCGTCCGATGAAGGCAAGCATGCTGTATGCCTTCTTGACCACTCTATCGACCTGCGTTGCTACCTTCAGGGTACAATGGACCTGAACTCCCAGATCTCTCTGTACATCAATTTTCCCCAGGATTCTTCCATTGACCGTATTATCCGCTCTTGAATTGGATCTTCCAAAATGCATCACCTCGCATTTGCCTGGATTGAACTCCATCTGCCATTTCTCTGCCCAGCACTCCAATCTATCTATATTCTGCTGTATTCTCTGACAGTCCTCCTCACTATCTGCAACTCCACCAATCTTAGTATCATCTGCAAACTTGCTAATCAGACCACCTATACCTTCGTCCAGATCATTTATGTATATCACAAACAACAGTTTTCCGAGCACGGATCCCTGTGGAACACCACTAGTCACCCTTCTCCATTTTGAGACACTCCCTTCCACCACTACTCTCTGTCTCCTGTTGCCCAGCCAGTTCTTTATCCATTTAGCTAGTACACCCTGAACACCATGCGACTTCACTTTTTCCATCAACCTGCCATGGGAAACTTTATCAAACGCCTGACTGAAGTCCATGTTTTTGACATCTACAGCCCTTCCCTCATCAATTAACTTTGTCACTTCCTCAAAGAATTCTATTAGGTTTGTAAGACATGACCTTCCCTGCACAAAACCATGCTGCCTATCACTGATAAGTCTATTTTCTTCCAAATGTGAATAGATCCTATCCCTCAGTATCTTCTCCAACAGTTTGCTTACCACTGACGTCAAGCTCACAGGTCTATAATTCCCTGGATTATCCCTGCTACCCTTCTTAAACAAAGGGACAACATTAGGCAATTCTCCAGTCCTCCGGGACCTCACCCATGCTCAAGGATGCTGCAAAGATATCTGTTAAGGACCCAGCTATTTCGTCCCTCGCTTCCCTCAGTAACCTGGAATAGATCCCATCCGGACCTGGGGACTTGTCCACCTGAATGCCTTTTAGAATACCCAAAAGTTCCCTCTTCCTTATGCCGACTTGACCTAGAGTATTTAAACATCCATCCCTAACCTCAACATCCGTCATGTCCCTCTCCTTGGTGAATACCAATGCAAAGTACTCATTAAGAATCTCACCCATTTCCTCTGACTCCACGCATAAATTCCCTCTTTTGTCTTTGAGTGGGCTAATCCTTTCTCTAGTTACCCTCGTGCTTCTTATATACGAATAAAAGGCTTTGGGATTTTCCTTAACCCTGCTAGCCAAAGATATTTCATGACTCCTTTTAGCCCTCTTTATTGTGCATTTGAGATTTGTCCTACTTTCCCGATATTCCTCCAAAGCTTCATCAGTTTTAAGTCGCCTAGATCTTATGTATGCTTCCTTGTTCATCTGAGCTAGTCTCACAATTCCACCCATCATCCATGGTTCCCTAATCTTGCCATTTCTATCCCTCATTTTCACAGGGACATGTCTGTCCTGCACTCTAATCAACCTTTCCTTAAAAGACTCCCACATTGCAAATGTGGATTTACCCTTAAACAGCTGCTCCCAATCCACATTCCCTAGCTCCTGCTGAATTTTGTTATACTTGGCCTTTCCCCAATTTAGCACTCTTCCTTTCGGACCACTCTCATCTTTGTGCATGAGTATTCTAAAACTTACGGAATTGTGATCGCTATTCCCAAAGTAATCACCGACTGAAACTTCAACCACCTGGCCGGATCATTCCCCAATACCAGGTCCAGTATGGCCCCTTCCCGAGTTGGACTATTTACCTACTGCTCTAAAAAACCCTCCTGGATGCTCCTTACAAATTCTGCTCCATCTATGCCTCCAACACTACATGAGTCCCATTCAATGTTGGGGAAGTTAGAATCTCCCATCACGACCACCCTATTGGTCCTACATTTTTCTATAATCTGTCTACATATTTGTACCTCTACTTCACACTCGCTTTTGGGAGGCCTGTAGTAAAGTCCCAACAATGTTACTGCACCCTTCCTATTTCTTAGCTCTACCAATATTGCCTCAGTGCTCAAATCCTCCATAGTGCCCTTCTTAATCACAGCTGTGATATCATTTCTGACCAGTAATGCACCTCCTCCACCCCTTTTACCTCCCTCTCTATCCCTCCTGAAGCATCTATACCCTGGGATATTTAGTTGCCAATCTTGCCCTTCCCTCAACCAAGTCTCAGTAATACCAATAACATCATATTCCCAGGTACTAATCCAAGCCCTAAGTTCATCTGACTTACCTGCTACACTTCTCGTATTAAAACAAATGCACCTCAGACCACCTGTCCCTTTGCGTTCATCATCTCTTCCCTGTCTAATCTTCCCCTTAGTCACAATGAGTTTATTATCTCGTACCTTACTGGTTTTAGTTGCTGCCTCTTTACTGACCTCTAACTTCCTAATCTGGTACCCACCCCCCTGCCACATTAGTTTAAAACCTCCCCAACAGTGTTAGCAAAAGCACCCCCTAGGACATTGGTTCCAGTCCTGCCCAGGTGAAGACCATCTGATTTGTAATGGTCCCCACCACCCCCAGAACCGGTTCCAATGTCCCAAAAATCTGAACCCCTCCCTCCTGCACCATCTCTCAAGCCACGTATTCATTCTGACTATTCTTGAATTTCTACTCTGACTGTTTCGTGGCACTGGTAGCAATCCTGAGATTACTACCTTTGAGGTCCTACTTTTTAACTTATCTCCTAACTCCCTAATTTCTGATTGTAGGACCTCATCCCATTTTTTACCTATATCTTTGGTGTCTATATGCACCACGACAATTGGCTGTTCACCCTCCCCCTTCAGTATGTCCTGCAGCCGATCAGAGACATCCCTGACCCGTGCACCGGGAGGCAACATACCATTTGGGAGTCTCGTTTACGACCACAGAAACGCCTGTCTACTCCCCTTATGATTGAATCCCCTATGACTACAGCCCTGCCAGTCTTTTTCCCGCCCTTCTGTGCAGCAGAACCAGCCACGGTGCTAATAGCCTGGCTACTACTGCCTTCCCCTGATGAGTCATCTCCCCCAACAGTATCCAAAACGGTATACCTGTTTTGGAGGGAGATGACCGCAGGGGACACCTGCACTGCCTTACTGCTCTTTCTCTGCCTTTTGGTCACCCATTATCTGTCTCCCTCACCAATCCTAATCTGTGGTGTGAGCAACTCACTGAATGTGCTATCCAGGACCTCCTCAGCATCGCGGATGCCCCTGTTGCTAACTTGCAGTTGTCTCTTAATTTGGCTCTGTTTAATTACGTTTGCTCAAGAGTCGCCAGGTAACTTTCGACACCGCCACAAGGTTTAAAAACCGAATACTGATCAAAGACAGTCAAATCTACTCATGCAAAAAACTCTACAACCTAAACTATCACTATTACTAAAGTTGATACTTAGCTTCGGGTGCCCACTCAGTCAGAGGAACAATGGCTGTTGCTCGGTTCTTAGGCTGCCGGGTTGAGCTGTTTACAGGATACCAACCAGGAGCGTCTATCTCATAGCGTGCGTTGACTTGGAACTTACTTGGTCTGGCGTAGCTGCTAGGCTGGTCTCTCTTCGCTGAGAGCCAAGGCCAAAGAAAGATTCTTTCTTGGGGAATACTTTTTATACCCGAAAGGGCTTCGCGCGCTTTTGGGCGGGCCTTGAACTTGGCCTCAATTAATTGGGCCTTTCCCAATCATTCTTATCGATCTTCCTCCAATAGAAGGGTGGGTTCACTGGTTGCTAGGCGTGTCCTAGGTGACCGTTGGTTTGCTTTGTTTGAGTCTCCTCTGGCGCCGGGGTGTCTGCCTTAACATTGTTTATCTAAATGTTTCCCTTTTGTCCCCGGAGATGGCTCATTAGTACGTAGGTGGCTTAGCAGTACCGGTTCTGTCTGAGAGCCACTGCTCTAATCAACAGACAGACCTTGCACCTGCTTTCATTTCAGTATTGTCTAATTTTCCCTGCATTCTTTGCAAGTGTCCATTTTGTAATCGGGACGTGGCAATCCCAGATGGCTACACACCCTCCTTGTGATCCTCAACGCGAAGCGTGAAGGATCACATTACTACGTCGTCTTCATCCTCTGACCAAACGGGGCACCCATAATCAGGCTCTACTCCGTCCTATCCTATGCAACACAATTTTACCTGAATCATTTTAAATACATACATTACTATAAAACTCTACGGGGTGCTATAACATTACTGCCTGCATTACAGAAAAATAAAAACTGGAACTCTAACTATTCTCAATAAACTATCCTCATTCAAACAATCCAAAAATCCACAACATCTTAAACTGTACAAAATGGCAGCACACAAATTTCTCTGGCCTGCCAGTCAGACATAGAGGTTTACATCTCTTTATTTCACAGAATACATAAGGAGAAATGGATGCACTTTAATTCATGTCAAGGGGTTCGGGGGTTTGGTGAAATCCAAAAATAGGGGACCTAATCCTGTATACCGGGGTGTGAGAGCGGTAGGCTCTCTTTCACCATTTCCTGACTCTAAGTGTCTGCACGACACTGCAAAGCATCGCCAGTACTAAGAGGGCTTCTACTACATATGATAGCGAGTACCAGGTGATTAACTTATCACACCAGGTGGGGGTATTGTTAGCTGTCGCGGGGTTCTGTGTATTGCAGGGGTGGGAATCATTTACGGCTTGTGTGGTAGGGGTCAGGGGGGGTAGCATCCGTGCGCAACTGAAGGGATCCCGCTAAGATCCATGTGAACACGAAGGCTGTCTTCATCTTTGTCGGTCTTCTTCTTTGTCTTCCTCTGGGGTTCCTGAGATTCCGGAGTTCTGTGAACACAAGCATAATATCTGTTATTATCTTGCTTAAGATCTCGTATGCCTGTTGTCTATCCTGTGTTGCCAATTTCCCTTTACAATTGGTCACCATCTGTGACTCCCTCTTTTTTTTCAACCAAATATTTGGGACAAGACGTCCGAGAAAATTTCTGCCATACTGCGAGCCGTCTCGCAGCCTGTGTGATTTACCATCCCAGTGTTTGAGGATGTAAATAGCATACGGAAGCAACCTAAGGGTTGCAAAACCAAACAAAAGAATTTTGAACGTAACGAGCCAAAATGGAGTGCGTATGGGCCGCGGCGGGTAAGAAATGGGTGGAATCCCCGGGTAGGGTGGTGATCAATGCCGTTTCTGCTCTACCCGAGCGTAGCTGACCAGAGGGGGGTCCTCAGGCAGGGTGGGGACCAATGCCGTTTCTCCACTGCCTGAGCAACCGGCAAGAACGGGTTGGCGACAAACTTGTACCTTTAAACTGGTTTCTGTTGACAAACTAGTTCCTCTGAACTGTTGTCTGGGGACAAACTTGGTCCTTGAACAGGCAATGGGCGTCAAAGGAGTGGTGACGTGGGGCCGTGAAAACTTTTGAGTTTACGAACAACACTTAACATTAGTACTAACGAACAAACATACAACAAACATGGTGCAGGTTCCATCGGAAAGGACACCGTATCTCTCCATTGGTTCCTTTTTTCTCCATCATCTGGACATCTCACTGCTCAATAGCAAACAGGGTCGCAATGGGATTTGTTTGGTGGGAGTCAGACTCTATGTCATCATCTTCTCCCGGCTACCAAACTCTTGACTGTAGTAACCGTGCTAAAGCTGCTTGGGGCGAATTGGGGCCCATCCCATCATTCCAAATGAGCCTGAACGAATTCTCTCGGTGCCAGAATCGTGTGTCGAGGTTGGAGCTACTAGGTTTCAATCCGTAATCGTCGGGCAGTGGGTCTGGGTCATGGGCTTTGATATATGTAATCTCAAAGGGGTCAGTGGAATCATGCTCGGATTCGCTGGGAGTGGGGCCTGTTACAGGGGGATAATCGTAACGTGGTGTGCTGTGGCTATCGTCATCGTGATCGCTATTACTGTCGCTGACGCTGCTGGTTGACGGACGGGAGAGGCGGAGCCGCACCTCTGGGGGTGGAGGTGAAGTCGTGTCTGAGGGCGGGCTGGACTCGTTGGTGGAGGGTAGGAATACGTCATCGGTGGACGGGGTGTGATCGCCTGCTGCTGCGAGCAGGATGTGGTGTGTGCGGTTATTCTGCGAGCCATAAGCCTTGAGCTGGTTGATATGAAACCACACAGACTTACCATTGGGTTAGGTTATTTTGTATACCGAGGGGCTGACTTTGTCCGAAATGGATAACGGTCCGGAAAATTTGGGAGAAAGGAATGAACTGGGGTTGTAAAGGGAAAGCATAACTTGTTGCCCTACTGTAAATTCAGTGGCGTGTACTGTTTTGTCGAAACAAGCCTTGCTCTGTTTCTTCATGGTCCCAAGTCTCACAGCTGCTGCGAGTTGGGCTGCCTTTATGTTCTATATCAATTGTTGAACCGCATTTTCATGCGTGAGGGCTGTGACTGCGGGGCTGGCCAAATCCAGTCCTAATAAATACTCAGTGCCTTTCATGGGACGTCCGGTCATGTGAGTGTGGGGGGTGTATCCTGTGGACGTGGATACCGTGTTTCTTAAAAACATTAAAGCAAATGGGAGAACTGAATCCCAGGTGCTGTTATTCAGCTGAACCATTTTCCTGAGGGTGGATTTTAATGACTTGTTCATCCTCTCTACAATACCACTCGACGGGGGGTGGTATGCGATATGAAACTTTTGTTGAATGCCGAAAATCGTGAAGACGTTTTTCATTACACGTCCTGTGAAATGGGAGACTTGATCGGACTCTATACTGGGGGGGAGTCCCCATCTTGTAAAGATGTGGTGTGTTAATATTTTAGCCATTGTCTTGGCTGTATTAGTTCTTGATGGAAAAGCTTCCACCCATATTGTGAAGGTGTCTATGACCACCAACACATACTTGTAACTATTTCTGCAAAGGGGTAGGGGTCCTATATAATATATCTGGAGATTTGTCCAGGGTCCATTAACGGGGCGGGTATGATTAAGTTGAGCCTTTTTCGCATATCTGGCCGGATTGTTCTGGGCACAGATTAAGCAATCCTCTATGTAGTGCGTTACATCGGTTTTAAAATCAGACCACCAACAGAGCGGTCTGAGGTGGGCTAGGGTGGGTTCAATTCCTTGGTGTCCATGATTGTCATGGAACTGACAAATGGGGCGCGATTCTCCGCTCCTGCGACTGAGTCCCCATGCTGTCGTGAAAGCCGTCGAGTTTCACGACGGCGCAAAACGGCCCCGATCGCGATCGATTCCAGGCCCGAAAATGGGCTAGGAGCGGGGCCACGAGGAACTCGGGGGGCGTGGGGCGAAAGCAGCGTCATAAGCGCGTGATGCCCGAACGACGCGGCGCTGCGCCATAAATGGCGCGATCCGCGCACGGAAGGACCCAGGCGGAGGAGAAGGAGGAGAGATGGCTGAGCCCCGACGAGCCGCACCGAGGTTCTGGGACACGGACCTGGACACCCTCCTCGATGAGGTTGAAAACCGAAGGGGACCCTCTGCCCAAGACGTGATGCATCGCCAGCCGTCCAGCACGGTGAGGCGCGGTTGGCGTGAAGTTGGCACCGCTGTGAGTGCTGGTCCGGGGGGAAGTGTCGGAAGAAGCTGCACGACCTCACTCGGGCTGCCAGGGTAAGTGCCATGAGGGTGCCCCTCGGTCACAACCAACCCCCCCCCCCCCCGGGCACGAGGGGGGGAAGTGGGGTGGGGGGTGGGTTCAGAGTGCACAACGTTGTACTCGACCCACATGAGCACCGGGACCCCCCCTGGAGAGATGCCATGGCGTGGCTGCAACTGTCTCCTCACCCAGCATTAATATAGCTTATATCTGCACGCCCTGATGATACCCGCCTAATTGTGATGCTTTATCCAACCCCCACCACCCCCCCCTCCCACCCAGGACAAGACAGCTCACAACCAACGTGAGCGTTTGAGAACCGGAGGGGGTTCTCCTGTGCTGCACCCCCTAAATGTTCACGAGCAGAGGGCCCTGGACCTCGCTGGGGGATCCGCCACCCTGGAGGTCGCGACATGCCAGGTCGGAGGCGCAGAAGCAAGTGAGACAACCCTGCATGTCCTCACCCACCTCCCCCCAACAGCCCGTCATCACCCCCCTCACACTCATGCCACTGCACCCTCGATCCCCTCCCCTCTCACACTCTGGCCACTGCACCCTCGATCCCCTCCCCCCCTCACCACTGCCTCCACCACCACCATGCACCCGGCCCAGCGTGTCTAACGAACCCCGTATCGTTGTGTTACCCAGGGCCAGCCGCCGAACGTCCAGGGTCGTCTCGGCCAAGACACAGCCGACCATCTCCAACCTCAAGCGCATCCATTGACGCACGCCAGAGGGTGGCAGTCGGTCGGACAGGAGGGCCATCCTCTCAGTATGGGACGCTGGACGGGGACACACAAACGACGGACAGAGACAATACTGAGGGGCACAGGACGGACAGTGCCGATGATGCACAGAGAACGGCCACACAGTCCACGGATTCACCTGGAAGGCAACACGGCATGGCCGCATGCACCTTATGCCGGGCCATGAGGGGGACCAGTACACACCAGACAGCCTAACGGACGATGACCTCGAGCTAGCGGCACTGCTGTCTCCCACACCATCCACCATCGCAGAGACGTTCACCTCGGTTAGGCAGATAAGTGATGAGGCTCCCGGGTCATGGTCTGGTGCGCACCACACAGCCGAGCCGGCACAGCAGTTGGAGTTTGGAGTAGCCGAGGGGCTGGACGGTCGGAGGGCAGCCCAGGCCCAGCAAACAGCTGCCGCCCAGACGGTTCCCGGGTTCCTGGATGTACTTGACCCACCCGGACAACCGATGCATGTGGACACCGAGGGACTGAATAATGGGATGAGGGCCATCTTCCAGGACCTGCACACGCAATTGGAGGAGTCCATTCGTGTCCAGGAGCAGGGAGTGGTGTCGTTCATCGCAGCCACCCAGACCGACATCGCACGTGTGGAGGCAATGGGTGAAACGGTTTCGGCCATTGGTCAGGTTCTGCACGGCGTTGGGCTTCACGTGCATGCGTCATCCATGGCCCAGGAGAGGGCTGCCCTCTCACAGGTAGCCATGCGTCAGAGCCAACACGACATTGTCGCCGCTCTCCGGGCCCTGGCCGAGTCTCACCATGCCATGGCCCAGTCCCAGCTGGCGATGGCACAGTCCCAGCAGTCAGCTGCGGAGAGCATAGACCACCTGGCGCACGTGATGGATGGCGTAGAGCACTCACAGGCTGAGATAGCACAGCCCCTGGCAGGAATGTCGTACTCCCTGGGCTCCGTCTCTGCGAGCATTCGGACCGTGGTCGATACCGCTGCAGGCCTCCAGGACTGGCAGCGCCAGGTGTCGGTGGTGCGACGGGGCATGTCTCCGATCGCACCTCCGTCCCACAGTGAGGCCCGAGGGCCACCGGGCTTCCCGAGGGAGGAGGAGGTTCTGGGGCCCGTCCCGGTACCTCCAGCAAGGGACGTCCCGGTACACTCGGCCACCACCCGGTCCGTCCCTGGCGCATCTGGTGGGCAGCAGGCAGGACAGGGTGGCACCATGCCATCCAGCACGCCCGCCGAGCAGCCTGGCCCATCGAAGCCGGGCCGCCCCAGGAAACGCGTGCCGACGGGGAGCCATGTCGCAGGGCGTGATTCTCAGCAGTCCGCCTCCACTCCTGCTGTACCATCTGGGGAGACACCCAGACATAGTGGTAGGGCCCGTAAGGCAAAGAAGTTAGGCACATAATAAGTTGGCATGGGTGCAGGGCACAGTTTAGTTGAAGGGGGTAGGGCATCTGTATGTGAATGTCACAAATAAACTCAGTGTTGCACTTAACTTGTAAGACTCTGTGCTATGTCCGGTGCCAGGGGGCTCGTGAGGGTGACCTGTGGCGCTGTGGTTAACGAGCGGTTCAACGTCGGTGCCGGACATGCTGCCCCTTTCCCCCCTGTCTCCCAAAATCGGACACCGTAGTCCTCGGCACTCCGCCGCCAGCTACCCCACACGGGTACGTGATGAAATGTCCGTGACGAAGGCTGTGACCACCGGAGTGCATGGTTCAGCTATAGCCATGAGTCAGACCTTGGCTGGCGAATCTGAGCACACAGCTCATCGCAGAGCGGGCCGTCATCATTCAACATGGCACTGACACAACCGCTTACCCAATCATCAATGTTGTGCAATCCCGTAGTGCCGCAGTGGTAAGGTGATATGGAATTGGTGCCGTGTATGCGGTGCGGGGGTGCCGGGGGGGGTGGGGGGGGGGGCGGTGCTGTGTGGTGCCCGTGTGCAGGACTGACGATGCAAGTGGCAGTGTTCAGCGAATCCCTCCCCCACAGTGCGTGAACCGTGCGGCCACCAACGCGTCGCGTGCCCGCTGTCCTCAGCGGTGCCGTCGTGCAGCCTCCTGGATGTAACGAGCACCCGGGCAATGTCTGTGTCCTGCTCCCCTCTCCCCACCCTGATGCACGCCATCCTCCTCCTCCTCCTCTTCCTACTCCCTGTCATGATATTCATATAAACATATCATGGTGCAAACACACACACACACTGATGGACAGATCAACGGACCAATCAACACACACGCAACATCACAGCCAATCACCAGTGAGAGCACACGCACTATAAAACAGGGAACACCACAGTTCCCGCTCATTCCACCAGGCGATAGCTCAGAGCACAGAGCTCACAGCGTGCCACTCAGACATAGACCATGTGCTGAGTGCCTGTCTAAGATAGTGCAAGGGCTGGGTCCACAGGTTAACTGGTAAAGTACGAACCACAGCCAGAAGTATACAGTAGATGTTATCAAGAAAATAAAACATCTACAACCGTGTTGGTTTGTTTGTATAGCGGAACACCCAACACGACATAGTACCAGGATTGGAACCCAGCAACTCTGAGACCTCCCTGCACATCTTCAGCGATCCGCCATCCTGCGCCATGGACACCATCAACTCGCCGCAGCTGCTCCAAATCGCTGGAAACCTCGGCGTCAACTGGAAGCTGTTTAAACAGTGCTTCCAGCTCTTCCTAGAAGCCACAGACAGGGAGAATGCATCGGACACCAGGAAGATCGCCCTCCTCCTCTCCACGGCGGGGCAACACGCCATCCACATCTACAACTCCCTGGCATTTGCGGACGGCGAGGACAAGACGAAGTACAAGACGGTCCTTCTAAAACTTGAGCAACACTTCAGCGTCGAAGTGAATGAGAGCTTCGAGAGGTACCTCTTCCAGCAGCGCCTGCAGGGTAAGGATGAGCCTTTTCAATCTTTTTTGACACACCTCCATATCCTCGCGCAGTCCTGTGGCTATGAGGCCACCTCCGATTCCATGATTCGGGACCAGATAGTTTTTGGGGTCACCTCGGGCACCCTACGCCGGCAGCTTCTCAAAATAAAACGGCCCACCCTAGCCACCGCCATCGAAACCTGTGTCTTCCACGAAAATGCGACCAGCCGGTACTCCCAATTCCAGGCGGCCGAATCGGCACGGCAGGGATCCCACGATGAAGAGCGGGTCCACTCCATCGAGTCCTCCCGGCCCGCGGCCCGGACGAGGGTGGCCATTTCGCGTGCTTTCCGTGGCCTCCCGCGCTTGTTCGCGCCAAAAGAGACGTCGGCGCAGAGGGACGTGACGCGCAGGCACGCTCTACGCAGGACCGAACTGCGCATGCGCGGTGGCGTAACGAACACCATAACGTCACGACGTGCGGAAACTGTGGATCCGCACATTTAAAGCGGCAATGTCCAGCGAAAAATCGGCAATGCCTCCGCTGTGGCAAGATGGGCCTGCTGTCGAGCAGCTCAACCTGCCAACGCTCCCCAATTCCGCCAGCCTCGCAGGGACGTGCAGGCCATTCAGCCTCCATACACCGAGTCATACCCTGACGACGTACAGACCGGTGATACCGACGACCGGGAAGCCTTCCGTGTTGCGGTAATTGACAGAAATCGGATGTCCCCAAGTAGGGCCCACCAGCCGATGCCAGTGCACAGCGTCAATCCGGGTGATGAATGGTGTGCCACCCTAACGGTCAACCCGAATTCGTCACCCACCTACTGGGCTGGACTTATGAGCCTGTTTGCACATTGGACTCACTGAATTGTTATGCAACAATGTTAATGTGTTTCTCTTTTTGTCGTTCCAGGAGTTGTCTTTCGATATTTGATGATTGCACTTGTTTTGTTTATGATACAACCTCGTTGCTATGCTGCACCTGACACCTTCCTATGTATATAGTTTAGCCTCATGTACATATTCAGCTGCACTCAGTCCACACCAATATTTATTACCATATAGACACATATTCTTGTGAAAAGGGGGGGATGTCATGATATTCATATAAACATGTCATGGTGCAAACACATACACACACTGATGGACAGATCAACGGACCAATCAACACACACGCAACATCACAGCCAATCACCAGTGAGAGCACACGCACTATAAAACAGGGAACACCACAGTTGCCGCTCATTCCAGCAGGAGATAGCTCAGAGCACAGAGCTCGCAGCATGCCACTCAGACATACACCATGTGCTGAGTGCCTTTCTAAGATAGTGCAAGGGCTGGGTCCACAGGTTAGCTGGTGAAGTACGAACCACAGCCAGACGTATACAGTAGATGTTATCAAGAATAATAAAACAGAGTTGTAACATCTACAACCGTGTTGGTTTTTTTTGTATAGCGGAACACCCAACACGACACTCCCCTTCGTTTGCGTTAGCTCCTGTCCCGTCGGGTCCTCCCTCCGACTCCTCCACCAGGTCATCTCCCCTCTGCATGGCAATGTTGTGCAGCGCACAGCAGACCACAACTATGCGACCGACCCTGTTGGGCCAGTACTGCAGGGCCGCTCCGGCGAGGTCCAGGCATCTGATTTGCATCTTCAGCAGGCCAAAGCACCGCTCCACCACACCCCTGGTTGCTGCATGGGCCTCGTTGTATAGGCTCTCCGCATTGGTCTGTGGCCTTCGTATTGGCGTCATCAGCCATGACCTCAACGGATAGCCCCTGTCGCCCAGCAACCAGCCCCTCAGCCGGGGGGGGGCATCCATCGAACATTGCGGGGATGAATGACTGTGCCAGAATGTAGGTGTCATGCACACTCCTGGGGTACTTTGCACACACGTGCATGATCTTCATGTGGGGGTTGCACACCACCTGAATGTTCATGGAATATGCGCCCTTCCTGTTCATGAACACTTCCCTGCTGTCTGCAGGCGGGCGCATGGGGACATGCACACCATCGATGACACCCTGGACCATCGGTATCCCGTGCTTCCTGCTGTGCTCGGTCCTCGGGGAATTTTATGTACCTGTCCGCGATGGCGTACAAGGCGTCGGTGAGGGCCCTGATGCACCTGTGGACCAATGCCTGTGTGATCCCGGATAGGTCCCCGCTCGGCGCCTGGAAGGAACCGGTAGCGTAAAAGTTTAGGGCCAAAGTCACCTTGACAGAGACTGGTATCGCGTGTCCTCCACCCATTCCAAGTGGTACGAGGTGCGCCACGAGGTGGCATATATGTGCGACCGTCTCCCTGCTAAACCTTAGTCTCCTCCTGCATGTGATGTCCAGTAGGGTCTCGAACGACATTCTGCCACGGTACACCCTCGGCCTTGCTGGACACCTGTGGCGCCCTGGCACCACCATCAGTGGCTCCACCTCCTCCTTCTCCTCCCCCCACAAACACTTCAATATGAGTGCCCGCCTCCTGTGCACTCCTCGCCGTCGTGGGGTCAATGTTCCCCTCGGCAACCCCCTGGACATTCCGGGCATGAGCGCCTGCGGCCTGCGCGGCAACGACGAGCCACTCCGCGGCCATCCCCTCTGCTGCAGCAGCAACCGCTGCATCTGCAGCAACTGTGGGCCGTCGCAGTCAACGCTGCCGGATGGCCACCTGCAGAGCTGCGGCTCCAACCACGGCAGTGAACATCGCCGTCTGATTGGCATTCATGGTGACCTGCAGGAGGGTGGTGGGGGGCAGAGAAACGACATGTTACACGGAGGTTCTTCCGCACCTCACCAGCCAGGTTGCATGGGATACCTGTGTGCCCCGGTGGCCTGGTCGCACTGCAGATACGCAGCCAGCCTAACACCTGGTTACTGTCTGCGTCCAACGGTCAGTTCACACCGTCCTCCTCACCAGCGTGCCAGTCGCCTGTGCCCATCAGCCACACGACAACCTGCGGCCGTGTCCTCGCCACCGTCCTGCCATATCAGGGCGGCTGAAATGTGGCATCCGCGAATGGACGACACCCTCCACACTCTCCCTCATCCCCCCTCCCACCTCCACCTATCATACGGGACTGGGAAGGTTCCCTTTAAAACTTCCCTGAGTTTCTCATCCTCTTTCTGTGCCTTCGCTAAATCCTGAATATTGGTCTGTGAGACCTGAACTGCGTGTACTGGGGTGCTTTCGCGGGGGTTCCAAAAATAGTCATGCCTGGAGCCTGCCTTCGCTTGGGCGTCTGCTTTAACGTTACCAGGGGGGGGAAGAGCGGTGATGACTGCGAACCTTAATTAATCCGTATTTTCTATCCTTCGCTGTCTCTAAGATATGGCGGAGTAATGGGGCTGAGGGTAGGGGTTTACCATCCGCGGAAACAAATCCTCTAGTTTCCCACAGGGGTAGGAATTCTGTCAAACTATTGCAGACATACAAGCTGTCTGAATAGATGTCTGTTGGGGTCGGAAACGAGTCGGGGTGGTCTACAATATAAGCGATTGCTGCCAGCTCTGCTGCCTGCGAGCCTAAGTGTCCTGGCAGCTTTCATGCAATCTCATCTAGGGTGCATCCTCTACGTAAATACCGCAACCGGTGATTCTCTTTCCATTTATCACTGTGGAGGAGCCATCCACATAAACCTTCATGGGTGCGCACGTGTCTGTGGGCTGGGGTCTCTGGGGTGTATTACCTGTTTTCCTGGGAGGTGTTTTAGGAATAAATGGGCCTGTGTTCAGTTTCGTGGTGATGATCTGACACTCATGAAGGGTGCATGCATACTGCAAATTATCAGCAAAGATGGTGTGGGTCTTGGCTTGTTTTACCGTGATGTCCCGTCCCTGTAAAAGAAGGGTCCAACGGGCTGCACGGATTTGGCTGACTGTGCCATCCTTAAGTCGGCCGTCTAACAATAGCTGTGTTGGGGGTGTTCAGTGAGGATGGTGATGGGGTTGAGTCCTGTAATGTAGGCGAAGTATTGTACTGCCCAAAAAACTGCGAGCAGGTGCCTTTCACAGGCAGAAAATCCTTGCTCTAGGGGGTCTAACACACATGATGCGTATGCTGCGGGGCGTAATTGGTTGTGGCGTTCCTGGAGGAGCACGGCCGAAAGGGTTCGGTCGGTGCTTGCAACTTCGATTACGTATGGGGAAAGTGGATCTGGGACCTGAGGGCTCTTTTTAAAGCATCCACGGCAACCATATGCTGTGGAAGCCATTCCCAAGGTGCCTGCTTCTTGAGAAGTTCGGAAAGGGGCGCTGCTTTAGTGGCGAAACCGTCAATATGGTTTTGGCAGTAGCCAACCAGTCCTAAAAATGACCGGAGGGCTGAGACATTGTGGGGAAGGGCTAATTTGACGATCGAGTCAATTCTCTTGTGTTCGATCTCGCATTTACCATGTGTGATCACTGTTCCCAAGTAAATCACTTGTTCTTTCAGAATCTGGGCCTTCTTGGGGTTGACTTTACAACCAATTTCTTTTAGGAGTGCTAGGAGTTCGGCGAGAAGCAAAATGTGCTCTCCCTTTGTGTCTGTCTGTAGTAACAAGTCGTCTACATACTGGACCAGTTGCTAATCCATATGCAGCTGTCAGTGGAAAATGGAGGGGGAGTTGTGGAAGCCTTGTGGAAGGCACGTCCACGTGTACTGTTGCCCTTGGAATGTAAAGGCAAATTTGTACTGGCACGCTCTAGCCAATGGAATGGACCAAAAGCCGTTACTAATGTCCAAAACCGAAAACAATTTTGACTGGAGTCCCTGTTTGAGCATGGTCTCGGGACTCGTGGCTACGGTGGGGGCTGCTGCTGGGGTTACTTTGTTCAGTTCCTGGTAATCAATGGTCAGTCGCCATGATCCATCCGGTTTCCTGACGGGCCAAATCGGTGCGGTGTTTGTGGAGGCTACTGATCTGAGCACGCCTTGATCCAACAAACTCTCTATTACTTTGGAGATTTCTCCCTCTGCTTCCTGGGGAAATCCGTACTGCTTCTGGGGTTTAGGGTCGGGACCGGTAATGTTCACAAAGCCAACCAATTTGCCACAGTCGTGCTTGTGCTGTGCAAATGCTGCTTTATGTTCCTGCAGGACTGCCCTAACCTGTTTGTCTGCACTAATGGCTCGAGGGTCGAACCAGAAGTCTCCTACTGAGCTAATCCTGTTTACATACTCTCCTACTGTGAGCATGGCGGGGGCTCGTGCTGCCTTTGCCATTTTCCATACACACTTGTTCACTGGCTCGAAAGAAAGGTTATGGGAGCTCATGAAATCGATCCCAAGGATATGTTCTGCTGTCGGGGGCAGATCAACCAAAACTACGGGGTGCTTAGTTGTGATGTTCCCTATTTGTATTGCTACAGGGGCTGTGATGTGTCCCTGTTGTAAATGGCCTGTAAAACCACTGAGTGTGATGGTGTCTGTTGTGGGCCACGTGTCTCGCTGAAACATCATGGAGGAATTGAGTGTGGTGCGGGACCCTCCTGTGTCCCAAAGAAATTCTACGGGGTGTCCCCGAACTTTGCCTGCCACTACCGGTCTACCGGACTTGTTCCAAAGGGTGTCGCTGACTCAAGGTGGGGAGCCTGAACACTGTCAGTCGGTGCTGTTCATGTCTGTACTCTCTGAACGGGTGCTAACGCTATGGATCGGCTTTGCCCTATTCTTGTTTAGGGTGCCTGTCTGTTGGTTTCTCTGCTGCTTCTGGGGCGCATTGCACTCTCGTGCAAAGTGTCCTAGCTGGCCACAGTTGTAACATTCCTGAGTTTTGGGCTGGGGTTGGCTGTTCCTGCCCTCATTTACCCATGCGGGGTTCTGGTGTGCTTTAACCGGGTTCATCTCTGCCTGCTCTTCATCGGGTGTTATAAATGCGGTTTTGCCTGCTATTGATTGCTCCCAAGCGCGGGACAATCTCTTCAAAACCCATTTTTCATTGTGGGCCTCATCTGAGGGGTCATAATTTGAGCAAGCTTTTCGTCCTGCGTCTGTGGCGTGGAAGACTAGAATTCGGGTCCATTTGGCCATATTATCTGGGGACAATTGGGCGCGGGCTAACTCTCCAAAAACTGCGGTAAAGTGAATCCACAAACGTCCAGCAAACGCTGTGGGGTGCTCTGTCTTCTTTTGCCTACACTTATTTAGGCCTTCTACGGGGTCTCCTCTGTTAAAGCCGATCGCATCAAGGATCGCTGTGTGCATCTCTTGGAGTGTACCTCCTCCTACATTCTGTGGGTCGGGAAGGGCTGCCACGACTGAAGGGTCGAGGCTCAAACTGTGAGCTTCACTTGCTCCTTTTTGTCCAGGCCATATGTGGTAGCCTGCTGTTTGACTTTCGCGAAAAATTGGTGGGGGTCTGATGTGGGAAGGAACGGTGTAATTTTTCCACACGCGTCCCATAATTGGGTCACGGTTAACGGGATTGTATAAAGGAAATCTGCTTCTCCATCTCCTGCGGCCCTGCGGTGTGTGGTTACAGGGTTCATGGGGGTGTGTTCTGCCTGTTCGGTTGGGGGTTGGGGCACTTTCCTTTTCTGAGGTTATTACTGTGGATATGTCCCATGTACGTATCTATGGGCAGTCTCGTTCAATTCCTGCCAGTCGGGGCCATTTTCCTGATCTAATTGTGGTGCAAATGTGCTTTGAAACCCATTTTGAACGGAAAGCAGAGATTGCAATTCTGCAATTTGTTTCCGGCACTTGGTCTACGGAGCTCTGCCTTTGTTCCATCGTGGAAGTATGGAGTGCTCGTAGGGCTGCTTCCAGATCATTGCACTGTTTCTGCAATTTCTCCACTTGCTGTTCTGCCTCTTGTCTTACCAAGACCGCACGTTGTGTGTCCTGGTAGGCCTTATCATATTGCGTCTGAAAACTGTTCAAATACACGAGACAAGACTGATGTGCCCTCTTGGCATCATCCACCTCTCTGTCCTTTGCTGCCTTCTTTACCTCGCTCACATCTACCTCAATATTTCTGTCTCTCTCTCCTCTATCTCTCTACGGAGCGTCGTAACGACCGCCTCTGTGCCTCGCAATTGTGCCAAACAGGACACGATTGCCATCAGCTTGCGAGCTTTCCCTCAGCTCTTCTTGTGGATCTCTGACAGGTTCTCCCACCAAGTATGTCCTGTACTCCCGGGACTTGTTTCCTCATTAGCGCAGAATTCACTCCAAAGGGGCCATCCTTTCCCTTTGAGATATTTCCTGATCTCATCTTCCCAAACGGGACACTGTCCTACTATACTGGTCGCTGCGACCTCGAATTCCTGGGGGTTCATAAGGCGTTCCATTGCCTTTATTGCCATTTTCTCTATCTAGGTTCTCTACTGAATTTGGAACAGGGGGTGATAAGTGAGTGATGTAAACATGGGTACCGCTTACGCTAATTTCCGGCCTACAAAACTCCCGACAGTTTTACCCCAAAAAATCTCTCAGGTTTACCTTATATCCCTGTTAGTACGCATGCATTTACACACTTCCGAATCTCAAAGGCTTGATCAGTACTGTTCTCACGCTTGTGGTTTTTCTGATTCCAATTGGATTCCAATTCAATTTGGGTTCTCTCGGAGTGGTTAGGCCACTTCTAAATCGAGTCCCGCCAGATGTCGTCAGTAAATGTTGCTAACTTGCTGTTGTCTCTTAATTTGGCTCTGTTTAATTATGTTTGCTCAAGAGTCGCCAGGTATCTTTCGACACCGCCACAAGGTTTAAAAACCGAATACTGATCAAAGACTCGATATACCAGTTAGTAAGTTCAAAAGCAATGCTCATTTATTTACACACAGTCAAATCTACTCATGCATAAAACTCTACAACCTAAACTATCACTATTACTAAAGCCTATACTTAGCTTCGGGTGCCCACTCAGTCAGAGGAACAATGGCCGTTGCTCCGTTCTGAGGCTGCTGTGTTGAGCTGTTTACAGGATAGCAACTAGGAGTGTCTTTCTCGTAGCGTGCGTTGACTTGGAACTTACTTGGTCTGGCGTAGCTGCTAAGCTGGTCTCTCTACGCTGAGAGCCAAGGCCAAAGAAGAAAGATTCTCTCTTGGGGAATACATTTTATACCCGAAAGGGCTTCGCGCACTTTTGGGCGGGCCTTGAACTTTGCCTCAATTAATTGGGCCTTTCCCAATCATTCTTATTGATCTTCCTCCAATAGAGGGGTGGGTTCCCTGGTTGCTAGGCGTGTCCTAGGTGACCGTTGATTTGCTTTGTTTGAGTCTCCTCTGGCGCCGGCGTGTCTGCCTTAATATTGTTTATCTAAATGTTTCCCTTTTGTCCCCGGAGATGGCTCATTAGTATGTAGATGGCTTAGCAGTACCGGTTCTGTCTGAGAGCCACTGCTCTAATCAACAAACAGACCTTGCACCTGCTTGCTTTTCAGTATTGTCCAACTTTCCCTGCATTCTTTGCAAGTGTCCATTTTGTAATCGGGACGTGGCCATCCTAGATGGCTACACTCCAAAGTGAGTCCATCTGCAGCTCCAGAGCCGTCATGCGGTCTAACAGGAGCTGCAGCTGGGCTCACTTCCCGCACATGAAGGAGTCAGGGGCATCGGCTGCGTCCCTGAACTCCCACATTGAGCACGAAGAACATAACACGGGTCTGGGATCTCCTGCCATTTTTACACTTTACCTTAACTGATTACAAATATAATATCAAATAATGAATAAGTGAAAGGAATAAAGATTTTACTTACCAATCACAATACTTATCAACACACAAAGAGTTAGATTTCTCCCAGCCACTGCTACTTGGAGCACTTTCCTTACCAGCCAATCAGGTCACTGCTTTGCTGTGATGTCACTCTTCAAACTTATCCCCAAAGGCCCTGTGGCCGCTGTTTAAGCAGCGAAGCAGCTAGTTTAAATACTCACCGCTCGACTCTGCAGCTCCACCCACTCCAACAGCTGAATTCCCGCCGAAACGTCAGTCAATAAGAATTGTTGCGGTGCCATTGTTGCTTACCCTGTAGGGCGGTAAGGGCAAGGGGGGGATCGCTATCGTTGGGCGGTGGGTCAGGTTCCGGTAACGGCAAATTAATTGTCTCTGAGGGGCCGAACATATCGTGGTCGGTGTCACTGGGGCTGTAGTGACCGTGGCCTGGTCTGTTTTTCCATTGGTCGGGAGTATCAAGGGCGTCCGTTGTGCTTTCGCTGTCGATATCGCTATCGCTGTCGCTAGCGGACGAATCAAGTTTGAGGGTAAAATTGGACTCTGGGGGCGGAGTCAAGGCCGTTTCTGGGGACGTGCTGGCCCGGCTGGGGGGGCTGGATTGGGTTGTCAGTGGGTGGGTCTTCGTTGTCTGCCATTGCCAGTGAGAGGTGGTGTGAGTGGCTGCACTGCGTTCCATAAACCTTCAGCTGGTTTATGTGGACCCATCCTGATTTTCCATTAGGATATGTGATCTTGTAAACCGAGGGGCTTACTTTATCAGAAATTGAGTAGGGTCCTGAAAATTTGGGGGTGGGGGGGGGAGAGGAATGAACCTGGGTTGTACAGGGAGATCATGACTTGCTGTCCGACTCTATTGGGAGTGCTGTCTTATCAAAACAGGCCTTACTCTGCTTTCTTCTAGCGCTTAGTCAAACAGCTGCAGCAAGCTGTGCTGCTTTAATGTTCTCCATTATGTTTTGGACCGCTTTTTCGTGGATAAGGGCAGTGACTGCGGGGCTGGCCAAATCAAGTCCAAATAAATACTCGGTACCCTTCATGGGTCGTCCGGTCATGAAGGTATGGAGGGTGTATCCTGTCGGACTCGACACCGTATTTCTAATAAACATCAGTGCGAATGGGAGCACTGTGTCCCATGTCGTATTATGCTGTTGTACCACCTTCCTAAGCGTTGCCTTTAGGGTTCGATTCATGTATTCCACAATGCCACTGGACTGTGGGTGATAGGCAATATGAAACTTCTGTTCATTATTCTGCCTGTGAAGTGCGAACCTTGGTCCGACTCAATACTCCGGGGGAGTTCACATCTAGTGAAAATGTGCTCAGTTAGAATGTTTGCCGTGGCTTTGGCCGTGTTTGTTCTTGAAGGGAAACCTTCTACCCATTTTGTGAAGGTGTCGATGACAACCAACACACATTTGTATCCATTTCTGCAGCGGGGGAGGGGACCAATATAGTCTAACTGCAAGTTCGTCCATGGGCCATTAACAGGGCGGGTGTGTCTCAGCTGGCCTTTCTTTGCATATCTGTCCGGGTTGTTCTGGGCGCAAATCAAACAATTCCCAATGTAATGGGTTATGTCGGTTTTTAAATCGGGCCACCAGCAGAGAGGTCTGAGGTGGGCAAGGGTGGATTCTATCCCTTGGTGTCCGTGTCCGTCGTGGAATTGGCAAATAATCTGCTTCCTATCCTGGGTGGGGACCACATAAATACCAACCTTTAATACGATTCCCTCATGAATCGTTAACGTGTCTTTAAACTTATCATAGGGAGCCGGGAAGTCTCCTTTTAAAATTTCCTTTAGCGTCTCATCTTCTTTTTGTGCCTGGGCTGAATCTTGAATATTGGTCTGTGAGACCTGGACCGCGTGTACTGGGGCACTCTCGGGAGGGGGGGGGGTTGCCAAAAGTGGCCATGTCTTGAGCCTGCTTTCGCTAGGGCGTCTGCTTTCACGTTACCAGGTGGGGAGGAACGATGGTGGCTTCTAACTTTTATGATTCCGTATTTTCTACCTTTCGCTGTCTGGAGAATGTGTTTCAGTAATGCCGCTGAGGGTAGGGGTTTTTCATCCGCGGATATAAATCCTCTTGATTCCCACTGGGGCAGGAATTCTGTCAAGCTGTTGCAGACATACAAACTGTCCGAGTATATGTCTGCTGGGGTCGGGAATGAATCTGGGTGCTGCACAATTAAAGCAATGGCTGCTAACTCGGCTGCCTGCGAACCTAAGTGTCCTGGCAACTTCAATGAGATTTCCTCTAAAGCGCGTCCCTGCGCGTCCTCTACATAAATTCCACATCCTGTGATCCTTTTTCCATCTAGAACTGTGGAGGAGCCATCTACATAAATTTTTAGAGCTGTGTCTGTGGGCTGGGTCATCTGTGGTCTGATGCCTGTCTTTTCCAGCACCGATTTAGGAACAAAGGGGCCTGTGCTGTGCTTCGCTGCAATGATTTCGCACTCATGTGGGATTCCTGCATATTGCAAATTGGCGGCCAGTAACGTGTGCGTCTTTGTCCTCTTTACCGCAATGTCGCATCCTTGTAGGAGTAGGGTCCAGCGCACTGCGCAAATTTGGCTTATTATGCCGTCTTTTAGCCTACCATCTAATAAAAGCTGTGTCGGGGTGTGCTCAGTCAAAATGGTTACGGGGTTGAGTCCTGTTATGTATGAGACGTATTGGACAGCCCAAAAAACTGCGAGCAAGTGCCTTTCGCAGGCTGAAAATCCCTGCTCTACGGGATCTAAAACTTGTGAGGCATACGTTACGGGTCCTAAACGATCGTGCCTTTCCTGTAGAAGTACGGCCGAAAGGGTTCGGTCTGTGGTCGCTACCTCTATCGCATATGAGGAGCGTGGATCTGGGGCCTGCAAAGCTGGGGCTGTGCTTAGGGCGCGTTTCACCACATCTACGGCATCCGTGTGCTGTGGAAGCCATTTCCATGTGGCCTGTTTCTTAAGGAGCTCGGAAAGTGGGGCTGCTTTTGTGGCGAAACTGTCTATGTGGTTCCTGCAGTAACCGACCAGTCCTAAAAATGACTGGAGTGCTGTAACATTTTGGGGCAAGGGCAATTTTACAATCAAATCTATCCGTTTCTGTTCTATCTCACGCTTACCATGCATGATGACCGTACCTAAATAAGTGACCTTTTCTTGGAGAATTTGGGCTTTTTGGGGGTTGATTTTGCATCCAATTTCTTTTAGGAGTCCTAATAGTTCCAAAAGAAGCGAAATGTGCTCTTCCTTGGTATCAGTCTGCAGGAGCAAGTCGTCCACATACTGAACGAGGCATTCAGGTCGGGAAAATTTTGCTAATCTGTTCGCCAATTGTCTGTGAAAAATGGAGGGGGAGTTGTGGGAGCCTTGTGGAAGCCTTGTGGAAGGCACGTCCACGTGTACTGCTGTCCTTGGAAAGTGAACGCAAAAATGTACTGGCACGTTTTGTCCAATGGAATGGACCAAAAGACATTGCTAATGTCCAAAGCAGTGAAAATTTTTGACTGAAGTCCCTGTTTTAACATGGTCTCGGGACTCGTGGCAACGGTGGGGGCTGCTAACCGAGTTACTTTGTTTAATTCCCTATAATCGATGGTCAGCCGCCATGAACCATCTGGTTTTCTTACGGGCCAAATCGGGGCATTGTTCGTTGAGGCTACGGGCCGAATTACTCCTTGGTCCAATAAACTCTGGATTACTTTATCTATCTCTCCCTCGGCTTGCTATGGAAAACCGTATTGTTTCTGGGGCTTAGGATCGGGACCTGTAATGTTGACTATTCCTGGAATTTTACCGCAATCATGCTTGTGCTGGGCAAATGATGCTTTATGTCTCTTCAAGACTTCTCTAACTGTTTTGTCCGTGGTAGTGGTTTGTGGACCAAATGGTGTCTATTCTCTCCTGCTCTGTGAAGTGGATCCAGAGGCGTCCAGCAAATGCTGTTGGATGCTCTCCCTTTTTCTGTCTACACCGGTTGAGTCCTTCTACTGGATCTCCTCTATCTGGATCTCCTAGCCAATGGCATCTAAAATGGCTGTTTTCATATCTTGGAGGCTACCTCCTCCTACATTTTGTGGGTCGGGAAGGGCTGAACTAACAGACGTGTCAAGGCTCATTACAATGAGTTTTACTTCTTCCTGCTCATCCAGACCGTACATGACTGTCTGTTGCCTAACTCGTTCGGAAAAGTGGTGTGGTTCTGACGTGGGGTGAAAAGTTTCTATTTTGTCACGTGCATCTCTTAACTGGGTGATGGTTAGTGGGGTGGTGGACACAAAATCGGTTTGGTCTTCTGTTGGTACTCTACGCTGCGTGGTGATGGGATTCATTGGGTTGGGTGCTGCCTGTGCAGTCGGTGGTGCGGGTGCTTTCCTTTTCAGGGCCTGGGGGGGGCTCTATTCTGACTTTCTGTCTCGTTCACATATCGATGGGCCGTTTCATTAAGGTCCTGCCAATCGGGGCCATCTTCCTGATCTAATTGTGGGCCAAAGGTATCTCTGAACCCATTGTGAACTGAGAACAGTGATTGCAATCTTGCAATTTGCTGCCTGCACTTGGCATGGTCCACCGAACTCTGCCTCTGTTCCGTGGTGGAACTGTGGAGTGCTCATAGGGCTGCCTTTATGTCCTCACATTGTTTTTTCAACTGTTCTGCTTGGTTTTCTGTTTCCTCGCTTACCAAAACCACACGTTGCGTGTCCTGGTAGGCCTTATCATATTGAATCTGAAAGCTACTTAGGTGAGCGAGACGAGATTGGTGTGCCCGTTTGACATCAGCCATCTCCTTGTCCTTCGCCGCTAGCTGCTCTCGCAGTTGATCATTTACTCTCTCACACTCGCTAACATTTCCCTCCCTACTCCTCTCCTTCTCCTCAAGCTGTCTCCGCAGCGTCCTCAAGACCTCCTCTGTGCCTCGCAATTGTGCCAAGCAGGACACGATTGCCATTGGCTTATGAACACTACTCAAATTCTTCTTGTGGATCTCGGTCAGGCTGTCCCACCAAGTCTGTCCTGTGCTGCCAGGACCTGTTTCCTCATTCGCACAAAACTCAGACCAAAGCGGCCATCCTTTCCCCTTTAGGTACTTTCTAATCTCCTCTTCCCATACGGGACACTGTTCTGCTCTGTTGGTCGCTGCAACCTCGGGTTCTTGTGGGTGCATAAGGCGTTCCATTGCCTTCATTGCCATCTCAACGATTATCTCTGTTTCTTTACCGGGAGTTTGGGACAAGGGGAATAAAGTGGTGGTGCAAACACGGGTACGGCTCAAGCTATTTTCCGGTTTACGCAACTCCCGAAAGTTTCACGCAACAAAAGCTATCGAGGTTACCTTATATCCCTTGTTAGTATGCATGCAAATTATACACTTCCGAACCGTGGAGGTTTGATCGATACTGGTCTTACGCTTGTGGCTTCTTTCACTTTTCCAATTTGGATTTCCAATTCAACCGTTTTGTGGGTTCTCTCGGAGTGACACAGTCACTTCTGGGTCGAGTCCCGTCAGATGTCGCCAATAACTGTTGCCTTTTTTACTCGCTATAAATATGGCAATCAATGAGGTTGCCCTTCTTTCTTTAGATATCGATATTATATTGCTCAGAGTCGCCAGGTATCAAATGATACCACCACAAGGTTCAACCGGATATTGATCAAAGAGCCAAACACCAGTTAGTTAGTTCAAGATCAATGGTACTTTATTTACACACAAGATTAATCATGCAACATAAACACTACTAGTTAAACTACACCTATCAACTATGACAACCTGTACTTAACTTCAGGCACCCAGCTTAGGTCAGAGGAACGGTGGCCGTTGTTCGAATCTGGATCTACTGGGTCTGTAGAAGTAATTGCTGCTCAGCTGGGCTCATCCGTCTGGTAGCGGGTGTTGAACTTGAACTTGCTTCTGGTGGTGCTGCACTTGGAGGTGGACGTTGCCGGAGTGCCAGGTCCAATAGAGGTCGAACACATGGCAGTGTCTCTCTTTTCCTTGGGGAGTTTCGCACTCTTTTGGGCGGTCCTTCGGTTTGGACCCCATTGATTGGGTAATTCTTGATCACTGTATTCGATTTGAGCCAATAATGGGGCGGCTGCCTTGAAGGCTGGGCGTGTCCTAAGCGGTCACTGACCCTGGTGTTTACGTTTCCTGAGTACCGGGAGTGGCGCCCTAATGTCTGGGATTGTATCGGTTACTCAAGTGTCAGTCCTTTGTCTTACGGAGATGGGCCATCAAAGTACTAATCGGTTGGGGGTTTCGATGCTGTCTGGATTCTTTGCTCACAAATATACATTCAGGCTCTGAGCCTGCCTGAATCCTACATTGTCCACATTTCCCTTTATGCTTTGCGACCGTCCATGTTTCTTATTGTAAGTGCCCATCCTTGATGGCTGCAACATGACCCCCCAACCCGGGAAAAACCTGAAACTGAACCCCAAGCCCCCTCGATCCCCATCGCTTTGAACACCCTGTTGGTGTTCGCTTGGCACCCTGGAGGTAAGGATAGAGAAGGTACTCACCCCTTTGCTCCCCCTTGGTATCCCTGGCATCTGGTCCCCTCTTTTAGGGATGAGAAGTAATTCGCACCCGTGGAGCTTCCAGCTGGGGGTGGCGAGAGCATCCCGGGAGGCCAAAGCATTCCACTTCAATCTCATTGTTAAGATTGAAATGGATGCTCATAAGTTCTGATCAGGTTCTTACTGTTTCTGGCTGGGAACCTGATCTGGCCGGGGAGCCGGCCAAGAGACACGCAACGGATTTGACATCCGGTAAGAATCTTGTTTTGGGTCTCACGCCCGATTCAACGGGCCAGTGGAAATCCCTGTTAGGGCTAATGACCCTGGAGATTCACACCCAATATAAATTAACAGGAAAATTACAATCATTACTGTCATAATATACACCAGTATATCATGGTGCAGACACACACTGATGGACACACAGTGGGACCAATCAACATACACAACACCGCAGCCAATCACCAGTGAGAATACACGCACTATAAAGACAGGGGGCATCAGAGATCCCGATCATTCGAGTTGCAGCTAGCTCGGAGGACAGAGCTCACAGCCTGCAACACAGACATTCACCATGTGCTGAGTGCATCGACTGGTTAGGACAAGGTAGAGGTATTTAGTTAAAGCTAGTATCGTATAAACGCACAGTCTAAGTATGTTTAAACAGTAAATGATTCAATAAAATAGTGTTGCACTATTTCAAGTGTTGGTGACCTGTATGTGATCCAGAACACCCAACACATCAATTACAAATATATATATATTATATACATATTACACATGGAATAGCAGTAACCATAAACACTACCTCAGATTTCCAGGTGGTTCCTGTTGATACAGCTTCCAGGTCAAAGGTTGTCAGGTCACATGGACCAGCATTTTGTTTTATCTAAAAAAACAATTTATTGATCCCACTAAAATTGATACAAACTCTGAAAAATCATTTTCAAACATTTTATGAACAATTTTAGGTTCCCCAAACATTTTTAAACAACTACAAATCTTCCTTTCTGTGTTGTTTCCAGGCCATAGGCTGTCACAATATGTTTGTACCAGTATTGGTTGAGGAATAAAATTTGGCCAGAATACTAGGAGACGTTTCATGCTGTTTTTCAAATGGGTCTGTGGCTATCTCTTACATCCATGAGAGAGCAGCCGGGGTCTCAGTTTAACATCCCGTCTGTGAAAACATAGTACTTCTCAATTCTGTACTGAAGTGTCAGCCTAGATTATCTGCTTAAGTTTCTGAAGTATGGCTTGAACTCCAAACTTCTGACTCAGAGGCAAGAGGACTATCGCTGAGCCAAGAGTGGAAATGAAACTTTACTACGGGCGTGATTTTCCATGCCCCCCATGTCATGGTGGTGGTGCTGGTCCACCATTGTTTAGCAATGAGATCTTCTGGTCCCACCATTGTCAACGGGGTTTCCCATTGTATGACCCCCCCCCCACTTTCAGTAAGCCTGCAACGAGGGTTCGCCTTCAGCGAAACCGGGAAGAGCCCGCCCTGATTCAACCCATGCTGTAGCTAATCTAAACCTGTTTATTGGGATGGTAGGGAGAATTTTATCCCCCAGGCAATCCGTGCCAAAGCATATCAAGAATTCTTGACGTGGACAGTAGAAACAATGGTGGTGGTAGTGGTGGTGGTGCCCTATTACAGGTCACTCAGGCAGTCTGAGTTGTCGCGACAACATGGACTTTTACATGCACATTGTGGTCTTGAGCTGTTAATAGTGATGATAGAGGCTCCAACTTCCTTTCCATCGCATGGCTGGCCAGGAATCTCTCCCACGCTTAGGGCCTGCCACTGGTGTGTGATGGAAGGATTTGCAGTTGATAATCACCCAGCTTGACCATTTTATGAAACCCCCTTCCTTGGCCATCAAGCACTGAGGTGGGACTTAAGCCCAGAGCTCTGGCTCAAAGTTAGGGACACTACTCATTACATCACAAGACCCCCAGGAATAGAAATAAGTGGGGGGAAAAATCCATTCCTCAACTTACGCTACGCTGAACACTGAATTAATTCTGTCCTTTCAGAATATACACACACATGGATTTTCAGGAGGAGGCACTAGTGTTCAGGAGCAAGAAGCCTGGCTCATTTTTCCCTTCTGCCATTCAAGGGCTGGTGCCCATTATAGACCTGCCATTTGCTACCTTGATTAAGATAAACTTGAGTTAGAAAAGAGACGAATTGAACAATAACCTTTTTCCCTATTCAGCTCAGTTAAACATGGAGGATATACTTACAATCAAGGAGGTTTCTTCTGCTACCATTAAAAGGATTTTTTTTTGTTCTTTATTTTCAGTGGGCTCACAGCCCTTGCTTGTCCTGTTTACACTCAATTGTGCTGGTTGTGAATTTATGGTTGGAGTTCTCATTCTTTTTCGATGTCACCATTTGTTTTCTACAACTATGACCAAATGGAACATATTTCACAATGGTCATAAAACAAGTATTAATGTGTGGAATATACATTACTCAGCAAGCCAGACCCAGGAGATATTTGTAAAAAATTGTAACCAGGATAATGTTACTTTAAATTTCCTGGAATGTAACTGCAAAGTATCAGGCTGCAAAGTGCCAGAACATTCATTGTACACAGCTAATTAATTTTCAACAAATACTCAAGCATTTGGATTGTAAAGTGCAAAGATTCCTTAAATATGGGATAATTATCAATGTTTAATATGCCCTAATTTTGAGTGCAATGAACATACAACTTTTAAAATGAATCCAGTTCATACAATCTGCAACATGTATTCAATTACCACACGCTTTTCTGCAGACCTGGAACAAAATGATTAAAACCCAATAACCATTTCAAAGTTAAATGTGGGATGGATCTCCTTCTGCATTCCCACAACAAGCAGGAGACTGGATAAGTTCTACAGGAGGTTATGCAGTGTGAAGTTCTTCTATTCTGTCTGGGCGAGCCATCCCAGATCAGTTGCAACTTAAAAGTCCTGTTACATTCTATAACAAACATTCCCAAGTGTTGAGCAAGATTGACGCTGCTACCGTGATTTGGGCTGGTGGGAAGTATCTGAGTTGCCAATCTTGACTGTGCTTTTGTTACCCATCCTTAATTGCTCGTGAGAAGGTTCTGGCCTTCTTGAACAGGTACACCCACAGTGCTGTTAGGGAGGGAGTTCCAGAATTTTGACCCAGCGATAGTAAAGGAACGTCAGTGTGTGGCTTGGAGGAGGAACTTGCAAGTGATGTTCCCAGGCATCTGCCCTTCCAGGGGAAAACAGTTGTGTCGTAGTAATGTCACTGAACTTGTAATTCAAAGGATTGTAATTCCATATTAGCTAATGAAATGTAAACTCAATTCATAAATCTGGAATGGAAAGCTAGTTTCAATATTGGTGCTGTTAGTCAGATGACGAGGGGTTGAGTGGTTCTCCTTGTTTGACCGCCACAGATTTTTTTACTGTGTGTGAAAAGAATATACTTGCCTGTTCAGTGAATACTTAACTGGTTATGAGTTATGATGATTAAAGAACCAATAGGACAGGGTTGAATTTAACAATGAAAAAGGTTAGCTTTCATTATACTTTAACCGATGTAAGTAAAATAATCAAATACACACTATGCGGGATTCTCCGGTCTGCCAGCTGTGTGTTTTCCAGCAGTGCACCCTCACCAGCAACAGGATTCTCCATTCCCGCCACCTGCCAATGGGATTTCCCATTGTGGCCACCAGGAAGCCCGCTGGCGTGGGCGCGCTGCCGGAGGGAGGGAGAATCCTGCCCATTGACATTCTCACATACCCACACTGAATGTTTACACACACACAAATACAGATTACAAAGTGGGGAAGGATGAGTTGGGCAAAATTGGAGTCTACTGAAAAAAAGTAAAAAGAATATCCAGTGTGTAGGTTGGAGACTTGGGGGTGTATTCTCCATAGCCCAATACCGGGGATTCCCGATCTGGTGGAGAATGGCAGGTTGCCTGAAAAAGGGAATCGCCTCCAGGCGGCAGACCTGTTGCAATGCTCACAGATTTGCAGATAGTTAAATCTGATTAATGGGCTAGAAGCTCAAATCTCCACATAACCCCCCACCCCCATTATGCTGCACCCCTCACAGTCGGGAGTCACGCGGGCGTGATTTGGTGCAAGTATTTACAAGTGGGGCCTAGGCGCCATGTTCGATGGGCAGGAGCAAGGAGGCAAGCAGTTTTGAAACGTTTTGGGCTTGCTGGAGGATGTATCCCTGGACCTCAGGGAGTAGTTGGGAATGGCTTGATGGCAAGTGCGTAGACTCAGGGTGCCCTGGCTGTGACCTCGATTAAGCCCAACCCCTAGCTGCAACCTACAGGCTCCTGTCTGTTGACACTACTGACTGCTGCCAGTATCCTGAAAATGCTCCGAGGGCTACAGGGCATATGGCAACCCACCCAGCCTGCCCATCGAGACATCCTCACATCCCAACAGTATCATCAAGGGGAGAGACGTGGCCATGCTTAATTCCAGCAAATGCACACATCCCTCACTCACCCCATCTGTAGGATTCACCAACTAGGGGGCGGCTCCCCTGCCCTGTCCCACCTCTTCCTCCCCCACCCCCAACTTCAACCCACCCGCATGCAAAATCCACGTTCCCCTGAGCCTTTCCCTCTCCCTTCACCCTTCACGCCACCTTCCTCCTAGCCTTCCATTCTTTCCCACAGCTCCCCCTTCCCACTCCATGGGTAATACCAGCATCACCCTGGTTCGGCAGTTTCAGCAAGGCTTGTTTGAGGGACTGATGATGATGCCAACTCGCTGTGAGATGAGCTTGGTGGCTTCTCATTGTCTGACAAAGTCTGACTCCTGTCTTTAAGATAATAAGCTACTTTCCACCGGATGACCCCTGCATATGTGCTGATGATTCCTTTTCACAGGCCCAAATATGTCAGTGGGTGTGGTTTGGGAGAGATGGTGAACAGTTAAGGCTCACTCACTGAAGATGCTGTCATACAAGGTAGGCTCACACTGTTGCCCCCATGCCCTGCCACTTCTCGGTGATGGTGTAATCATGTGGGGTGTTCATGTCTCATGGACGCCCTTTCCAACCCCATGACCCCACACACACATCCTTCACACCTGTGAGACATAGGTTAGAGACAGATCGGACTTGTGGTGCAAAAGTGTTTAATGGTGAGTATTTGCAACATATGTGCCCTTCTCCCTTACTATCTACTCTCCACTATGTGGTATTATAGGTATTACGGTACCTGAGAGGCTGAAGTACCATTGGTAGAACCTATATGCTTGCTATTGGCTAGAGAATATAATAGCTCTGCCCTGCTAGGCAAGGTATAAGAACCCGTGCCATCCCAGCAGCCCTCACTCTGTACCTGAGCTGCTGGGGGAAACTTCTAGCTTATTAAGACCTTCACTTGTACTACAACCTCGTTTAGTGGTCATTGATCGTGCATCAATTTAATAAGCTAGATTTTAAGAAGAAAGGATGGAGCTCTGAATCAAGCCGGAGTGTCTGCAACTTAGCCCCCACGTGGCGAACTCAGCGGCGATCTTTAAGCACTGGCTGGCGTGTTTTAAAGGGTACCTCGAGACGGCAGAAAATGCACCCATGGGAGAGCAGAAACTGCACGTCCTGCGCTCAAGGGTGAGCCCGGAGATTTACACCCTCATTGAGGAAGCGGAAGACTTCGATGCAGCAATCGAGCTGCTAAAAGGACATTATATTCACCCGGTAAACCAGGTCTACGCCCGGCATCTGCTTGCAACAAGACGGCAAACCCCTGGGGAATCGTTGGAGGAATTCTACCGCGCACTCCTGGTGCTGGGCAGAAGCTGCGGTTGCCCGCAAGTTTCGGCGAGTAAACACACGGAACTCTTAGCCCAGGATGCTTTTGTGGCAGGTATGCATTCGTCACAAATCCGCCAGCGCCTGTTAGAGAAAGACACACTGGGTCTTAGGGAGGCACGGGCCCTTGCAGGCTCCCTGGACGTGGCCTCCAGGAACGCCCGCGCCTACGTTCCTGACCGCGCGGCAGCCCTTCCAATTCGGCGGCCCTATACCCCCCCTTACTGTCTGCGGCCTCGCGACCCTTAAGGTCGACCCGCCTTCCCTGTTTGCGAACCTCACCCCGGATTGCAAACCCGTCGCCACCAGGAGCAGACGCTACAGTGCCCAGGACCGGATCTTTATTAGATCAGAGGTCCAGAGGCTACTGAGGGAAGGGGTCATTGAAGCCAGTAACAGCCCATGGAGAGCTCAAGTAGTGGTGGTAAAGACCGGGGAGAAGCATAGGATGGTCATCGACTATAGTCAGACCATCAACAGGTTTACGCAGCTGGACGTGTACCCCCTCCCCTGCATATCCGACCTGGTAAACAGGATCGCGCATTATAAGGTCATCTCCGCAGTGGATCTCAAGTCCGCCTACCACCAGCACCCCATCCGCACTAGTGACCGCAAATACACTGCCTTCGAGGCAGAAGGGTGGCTCTATCAATTCTTAAAGGTTCCCTTTGGTGTCACTAACGGGGTCTCAGTCTTCCAGCGCGAGATGGATCGAATGGTTGACCGGTACGATTTACGGGCAACATTCCCGTATCTCGATAATGTCACCATCTGCGGCCACGACCAGCAGGACCACGACACCAACCTCAGAAAATTCCTCCAGACCGCAAAGATCCTTAACCTAACGTACAATAAGGATAAATGCGTGTTTAGCACCAACCGTCTAGCCATTCTCGGCTACATAGTCCGAAATGAAGTTATAGGCCCCGACCCTGAACGCATGCGCCCCCTTATGGAGTTCCCTCTCCCTCACTGCTCTAAGGCCCTGAAGCGCTGCCTAGGGTTTTTTAGCTACTACGCCCAGTGGGCCCCCAACTTCGTGGACAAGGCCCGTCCCCTGATCCAAACCACAGTTTTTCCCCTGTCGATAGAGGCCCGCCAGGCCTTCAGCCGCATCAAAGCAGACATTGCAAAGGCCACGATGCACACCATCGACGAGTCCCTCCCCTTCTAGGTCGAGAGCGATGCGTCCGACGTAGCTCTGGCGACAACCCTCAACCAAGCGGGCAGACCCGTGGTTTTCTTCTCCCGTACCCTCCATGCTTCCAAAATCCGCCACTCCTCAGTCGAAAAGGAGGCCCAGGCCATAGTAGAAGCTGTGAGACATTGGAGGCATTACCTGGCCGACAGGAGATTCACTCTCCTCACTGACCAACGGTCGGTTGCTTTCATGTTCGATAATGCACAGTGGGGCAAGATAATAAAACGACAAGATCTTGAGGTGGAGGATTGAACTCTCCACCTACAACTATGAGATCTTGTATCGTCCCGGGAAGCTAAATGAGCCTCCTGACTCCCTGTCCTACGGCACATGTGCCACCGCACAAGTTGACCGCCTCCGAGCCCTCCACGAGGACCTCTGCCACTCGGGGGTCACTCGCTTTTTCCATTTCGTCAAGACCTGCAACCTGCCCTACTCCATCGAGGAGGTCAGGACAGCCACCAGGGACTGCCAAATCTGCGCGTAGTGCAAACCACACTTCTACCGGCCAGAGAAAGCGCACCTGATAAAGGCTTCCCGTCCCTTTGAACGCCTCAGCATGGACTTCAAAGGCCCCCTCCCCTCCATCGACCGCAACACGTACTTCCTGAACGTGATTGATGAGTACTCCCGGTTCCCATTCGCCATCCCCTGCCCCAACATGACCGCCTCCACCGTCACCAAGGCCCTCCATAGCATCTTTGCACTGTTCGAGTTCCCCACTTACATACACAGTGATAGGGGGTCCTCCTTTATGAGCGACGAACTGCGTCAATTCCTGCTCAGCAAGGGCATCGCCTTGAGCAGGATGACCAGTTACAACCCCCGGGGTAACGTACAGGTAGAGAGGGAGAACAGAACGGTCTGGAAGACCGTCCTACTGGCCCTACGGTCCAGGAACCTCCCAGTCTCCCGCTGGCAAGAAGTCCTCCCGGACGCCCTCCACTCCATCCGGTCACTACTTTGTACAACCAGCAATCAGACACCTCACGAACGTCTCCTTGTCTTCCCTAGGAAGCCCTCCTCCGGTACCTCGCTCCCGACCTGGCTGGCAGCACCCGGAACCATCCTGCTCCGAAAATACGTGCGGGCGCACAAGTCGGACCCGTTGGTCGAGAGGGTCCATCTGCTCCATGCTAACCCCCAGTACACCTACGTGGCGTACCCCGACGGCTGACAAGATATGGTCACCCTAATGGGACCAGGCGCCCGCCGGAACTCCACGCACATTCCAGCCATCAGTCCCACCCTCCCCTCCACCGCAGCACCTTACAGGAGGATCGGTCCTTCTGCTGCCCCTGCCTAGGCCCCCCCACCCACCGACCCCCCCCCCACAGGTGCTCCCTCCCCAGGTCAGCCGTTTTCCCCACCAGTGCCGTCTCGGGGTGACAAAGCTGCCGTGGAGATCGAAGCCACGCTCCCGGAGTCACAGACGCCAGAGCCTCCACCGGCGTCACCACCGAGGCTCCGACGATCACAGAGGACGACCAGGGCCCCCGATCGACTGATTGCTTCATTTTAACCGTAATCTGTAAATATAAAACACTGAATGTACATAGCTACCAGACTTGTAAATAGTTACTAAACACTGTATGAAGGTATTATGGTACCTCCATAACTAATTATACCATGTTGTTATGTTTTGTAGTTTCTGGCCACCACCCCCGCTGGACTTTTTTAACAGGGGGTGAATGTGGTATTATAGGTATTATGGTACCTGAGAGGCTGAAGTACCATTGGTAGAACCTATATGCTTGCTATTGGCTAGAGAGTATAATAGCTCTGATAGGCGGGGTATAAGAACCCGTGCCGTCCCAGCAGCCCTCATTCTGTACCTGAGCTGCTGGTTATTAAAGCCTTCAGTTGTACTACAACCTCGTTTAGTGGTCATTGATCGTGCATCACACTACAACCGTGCCAACCTAAGTGTCATCTAGCTTTCACGGCCTACTGCTTCTTCCAGGTGTTACCCCAGACAGCACATCAGAAGTGGAGGTGGCCTGCTGCTTGTCTCACCTTCTGCCTGTGTTGCCCTTGGCTTTCATTCTCTGGAGTACTTGGACCTGGATGGGCCCGGCCGACTTTCGACAGTCACAGGTGAGGACGTGACAGCCTGTTCTGCCTGCAGTCCAGCGGATAAACCAGTGACGGATGGGGGGGGGGATACGGAAGGGCCAAGGTGTTCTGGCATCTCCCCAGCGGGAGAGACCGGGATGTGCCCCATCACTTCTTCCACCCTCGGGGTGCTCGCTGGTCTCCGGATACTCCATGGGACAGAGGGGAGGCTGGAGTGAGCACCGGAGCCCCACCGTCACCTAGAGATGCCAGCCTTGGAGGCCCACCTTTGTCTTAACCATGGTCTCAATGCCCTAAGCCACGGCGTACTGAGGCTGGGACATATCCCTCAGTGGCTGAACCATGTCCCTCACTGCCTCGGACATATCTCTCGGTGACTGTGTCATGCCCCTCAGTGCCTCAGACATGTCCCTCTGTGTCTGTTTATGGTCCCTCTGTGTTCGGCCAATGCTCTTGATGCCCTCAGCCATGACCCTTTTTCAATGGGCCAATCTCTAGAGCACCGCAGCAACGTCCATGTGCACCCTGTACATGTCTGCCGAATGCTGTGCTCTCCTGTCCTGTGCCTCAGCCATGCACATCACAGTCTGCCCAAGCTTTGGAAGTCCTGACACATACCTCTAATATCTTACACCAGGCATTCCAGCATGGACGCCACCCTATCAGTGTTGGCCTGGGTGCGAGGCATTGTCCTGTGCCTGAAGGTGACTGGACTCCTCCAGCTGTACTCCTCCAGGCACTGGAATGTTGCCGACACCCACTCCTGTAGTTTCTGGCTCGACTTCTGCATCTGCACCAGTGATGGGATCACCTTTTCAAAAAATGCAATACCTCTCTGGGCGACAGCTGGTCCCTGAAACAGGCAGCTCTCTTAAAGTCAGCTCCCTTGAGAGTCCATGCATCTACCTGATGTGCTGCAGCATGTGTGTGGTGCTCACTAGAGAGTGACCCAGGAGCCTGATCGCTAACATTACCCACCAAGGTGTTAGTCTCTGTGTTGGTGGATAATGCAGGTGAAAGCAGTGCTGATAAGTCGGTGTTTTCCCCGGAGTCATACTCCAGTGTGTTCTGGGAGACTGGATGGGGGTGCAGCAACACCGGATGGCCCGGTCTCGTCTGAGGGTGATCCCGCAAGACAATGATATGGGTTGAGATCTTGGGTAGGACTTGTTTGTGGGTGAGGGGTGACACTCTTGTTATAGGGACCCTCACTCGTTCCCTGCATGGCAAACTCCATTTTAGCCTTTGACCTCGCCTTGACCTCCCCTGTAAGTTGCAGGGACCTTTCCTTAGAGGGGCTGTGGACCCAAATATCTGGGATACCCCCTCTCGTCTTCTGGAACTTTCAGCGACTATAGCCCGCTTTATCTGTAGGGATACAGAAAGGACATAGTGAGATGAGAGCAGCACGGTAGCATAGTGGTTAGCACAGTTGCTTCAGAGTTCCAGGATCCCAGTTTCGATTCCCAGCTTGGGTCACTGTCTGTGTGGAGTCTGCACGTTCTCCCCGTGTCTGCGTGGGTTTTCTCCAGGTACTCCGGTTTCCTTCCACAGTCCAAAGATGTGCAGGTTAGGTGGATTGGCCATGATAAATTGCCGTTAGTGTCCAAAATTGCCCTTAGTGTTTGGTGGGTTTACTGGGTTATGGGGATAGGGTGGGGGGGTGGGCTTGGGTAAGGTACTCTTTCCAAGAGCCGGTGCAGACTCGATGGGCCAAATGGCCTCCTTCTGCTCTGTAAATACTATGAAAGATGTGCAGGTTAAGTGGATTGGCCATGCTAAATTGCCCTTAGTGTTAGTAGGTGGGGTTACTGAGTTACGGGGAGGGTGGAGGTGTGGGCTTGGGTAGGGTGCTCTTTCCAACGGGCGGTGTAGACGCGATGGGCTGAATGGCCTCCTTCAGCACTGTAAATTATATGATCCTATGCTGGGACACGGGTTTCATGGGGGTTTTGTAGCTAGTGGCAAGGTTCCTGGCCAAACATGTGTTGGGGACTCGTGGAGGGTGGTTTGTAAGGGAGATGCAGGTAGATGGGGTGTGATTGACCTCTGCGGGATTGGGGGCAGATGTGAGGAGTGAGGGACAGGAGTGATGCCAGGGGCACACAGGTGGTTACTCACCTGAGCTGCTCTAAGGAGGTTGTTCATCTTCTTACAGAATTGCATGCCAGTCCTCTTGGTGAGAGTGCCAGTACTCACAGCCTCTGCGAACTTATCCCAGGCCTCATTCAGTATAGTGGACTTCAGTCTCCACCCCACCCTGGGGAAGAGGGTGTCCCTACTTTCCTCAATGGCATACAGCATTCGGTCAATGTCAGCAACAGGAACCTTGGTGCTGGTCTTCATGCAGCCACCTTCACGGCAGGAATGACAATCTGTGGTGAGTGGAGCGCTTAAAATCTGCTCCAGCTTGTGAGGCTCTGAACATGAATCCTGACCCCAGCGACTCAGACATTGCATGTGAGATGCGTGCTGTCCCAATTACATGACATGAATTGCACCTCACCGGTGCTCCTAGTGGTGGGGTACAGTTACTGTGATTCCCCATTTGCAGCAGCACTTAGTCTCCAGAATGGAGAATCCATCGTCTTGGTCAGCTTCAGGCTAAATTCAATGGTTTTGGTGCACCCAATTTCAAAATCTAGGCACTGTTATGGGCCAGGGTTTAGAGAACCCCAAAGTGTATCATGGTGTTCACCTGATCCACAGCTTTTACTAGATTGTGGTATGGGGAGCACATGGCCCACTCTATAGGTGTGGTACAGCAGAAATGGAAAAGTATTTTTTAAAGCAAAACAATGTTTATTCTATGAACTCAAGTTAACCTTTTTAAAACATACAGTGAACATCTTAGCAACCATTAATTCAAATACAACCCCCAAAAACTACAACACTAAGTAAACCTTTAAGCTTTCCTTTTTAACATCCATAAGACTTAAAACACCTTTTACTAGAAGCACATTAGGTTTACATTCACTGCTGAGAACATTTATAATTCTGAATTCACAAAATGATCAAGAGATAGTCTTTTCATGACAGAGTGATCAACAGTGCACCTGCTCTGTCTGGCTTCAGCTCCAACACTGAAAACAAAACTAAAACACACCCTGCACCCTGCTCAAAAATGAAAGTAAAAAGCTGACAGACAGACCAGCTCCACCCATTCTCTGACATCATTTCAGTAATAAACACCCATTTCGTAAAGGTACTCACACTATAGATATTTATACACACCCATTTATAAACACCCATTTCTTAAAGGTATTCTCACATGACACCTCCCCCCAAGAAAAAATAATAAACCATCAACTTCAAGATGGTTTCATTTTTCACCTTTTCACTATCCCTTAAGAAATGCACACAGTAAATATACTTTTTCGTTTCAAACAACAACATACGCAAACAGGTATAATAATATAGTCCATTTTTTTTTCATTTTTCTTCCTCCAACTGAAATCGTACTCGATTGACAGTCTCTTTGAACAAGAAGATCTCTGCACGATCCGTCCATTTCTCTACGCCTTAGCATTTCTCTTTAAAGCCAGATACTTTAGTTCAATCTGATCACAGAGTCCTTTGTAATTCTCCAACACATGAGCATTGGTTATCACAGCTTTCAGGCATTCAAATGCCTTTTGAAAGTCCACTGTCCACTGAAATTTTTGACGTTTCTTCAGCAACTCTATCAGTGGAGCAATCACGCTACAAGACCTTTGCACAAATGTTCGATCAAATCCACTCATGCCAAGGAATTGCATTATTTCCCTTCGTCTTGAGGGTATTGGAAACTCCTCAATAACTGTAGGTTTCACATCCCGTGTGACCATTCGACCCTGTCCAATTGTATGGCCAAGGAAAGTGACTTGGACTTTTCCAAATTCATTTTTGGCCAGGTTTATCACCAAACCCGCCTCCTGAAGTCGATCGAATAACTCCATCAGATGTTTTAAATGTTCTTTCCATGTCTGGCTGAAAATTACCAGATCGTCGATGTATACCGCACAATTGGGTAATGCTGAAACGATTTTGTTAGTTAACCGTTGAAATGTGGCTGATGCGTTTTTCATGCCAAATGGCATAACTTTGAATTGGTATATACCATCTGGAGTTACAAAAGCTGAAATCTCCTTCACCCTTTCGGATAACGTTACCTGCCAGTAACCTTTAAGTAAATCCAGTTTAGAAATAAAAGCTGATTGTCCCACTTTCTCAATGCAATCCTCCAAACGTGGGATAGGATAAGAGTCCGTTCTTGTAACTGCATTGATCTTTCTATAGTCCACACACAACCGTTGGGTACCGTCTGGTTTATGTACCATGACTATGGGTGAGCTCCATTGGCTGCAACCCACTTCAATTATGCCATTTGTAAGTATACTCTCAATGTCTTTGTTAACCTGTGTCTGTATGGATGTTGTTTGATTGGAACAGCATTTCCCACAACTACATTATGTAGAGCCATTTTAGTACTTCCCACTTTATCTCCACAAACTTGCCCATGTGATATCAATAACTCCTTCAGGTCAGTTCGTTTTTCCTCTGGAATTTATCCCAATTTTAAGAACATCCTCGTTTTCCAATTTAATTTGAGGTATGTCAAATTCACAGTCATCTGGATTTGGTTCGTCACTTTGAGTTAGAATCATTAAAACCTCCTTTTTCTCTCCTTCCCTTTCAAAATATCTTTTAAGCATATTCACATGACACACTCGGTGAGTTTTCCTTCTGTCTGGTGTTTTTACCACATAATTCACCTCACCTAGTTTCCTTTCAATTTGATAAGGTCCACAAAACCTTGCTTTTAAAGGTTCGCCTACCACTGGTAACAACACTAAAACTTTATCTCCACAGGCAAAACTACGAACTTTGGATTTCTTGTCTGCTACCTGTTTCATCACATTTTGTGCAACTTTTAAATGTTGTCTAGCCAATTCACCTGCTCTATTTAATCATTCTCTGAAATTTGACACGTAATCCAATAATGTAATTTCCGATTTCTCACTCACCAATTTTTCCTTAATCAAGTTAAGTGGTCCTCTTACCTCCTGACCAAAAATTAGTTCAAAAGGACTAAATTTGGTAGACTCATTAGGTGCATCCCTAATTGCAAACAGTACGAATGGAATTCCTTTATCCCAATCCTCTGGGTAATCTTGACAATAAGCCCTCAACATTGTCTTTAATGTCTGATGCCACCTTTCTAACGCGCCCTGCGATTCTGGATGGTACGCATTTGATATAAATTATTTTATTCCTAAGCTATCCATAACTTTTTTGAATAACCTTGAGGTAAAATTTGATCCTTGATCCAATTGTATTTCTGTGGGTAGTCCATATCTAGTAAAGAATTTAAGTAACTCCTCCACAATCTTTGTAGCTGTAATATTACGTACTGGAATGGCCTCTGGAAACCTAGTAGACTCATCCATTATCGTCAAAAGATATTGATTCCCACTTTTCATTTTAGGAAGCGGTCCTACGCAATCAATTAGGATCTGTGTAAAAGGTTCCTCAAATACTGAAATGGGTATTAACGGCGCTAGTTTTATCACTGCTTGAGGCTTCTCTATCTCTTGTCTTGTGTGACATGATTGACAAAATTTAACTACATCTTTATGTAGTCCAGGCCAATAAAAATGTTTCTGGATTTTAGCTTGAGTTTTCCTTATTCCCAAATGACCTCCCACTGGTACCTCATGTGCAACTTGCAACACCTCCTTTCTATACCCTACCGGCAATACTATTTGATGAACTTCTTCCCACTTTTCATCTGCCTGCATATGTAAAGGTCTCCATTTTCTCATTAAGACATCACTTTTATGGTAATAACACTCTGGTATGCACTCAGATTCCTCTTCCGTGTATGCCTTCTGATACATCCGTTTTATTTCTATATCTTTTCATTGTAACTCCGCCAATTTTCCTGAACTGAAAATATCTGCCTCATCCTTCACCTGTTCTTGGTCTTTTTCAACCATCCGATCAAAAATCTTTTCTGAAAATTGCACTTCAACTTCATCTCCACTCTTTGATTTCTCCTCTTGTCTTAACCTGTGACTTTGCGACCTTGTTAATACACAGTCCGGAAAAATCCAAGGATATTTGTCCTTCAACACTTCAGTTGTCTGATTTTCCACTGGCTTATCAACCACAGTAGGCATCACTCCCACCTGCGATCCAGCTACATCATTTTCCAAGATATACTGTATTCATGGACAAGATAGTTTCTCTATTACTCCTACTACCACTTCACCACTCTTCGCTGGACTTTCCAATCTTACCTTATATAATGGAACACTACTCCTCTCACCCTGAATTCCACATATTACCACTTTTTCTGGCAACATTCTTCCCAAACTACATAACTCCTCATTTCTTACCATTAAAGATTGACTAGCTCCCGTATCTCTTAAAATTGTGACTTCTTTACCTCTCCTCCTGATACACATGAGTAAACTTTACCCACACAAGTAAATTCTTTAAAGAGATCTGGCACCTTCTTATCAATCACCTCTTGATCAGGCTGTACAACCTTTTGCACCTCCTTCGCTTCACTTGGGCTTTCCTTTACCACTTTCATAAACCCCACTGTCTTCCCATATCAGCCAACACTGTGACTTTACTTGGCCCAGTTTATTACAGTGAAAACATTTGAAACTTTTCATGTCTCTTTCACCCTCCTGGATTTATTTTTTAATCTGAGGCACACTCACCTTATTATTTCCCATCAGATCACCTTTACTTTTACCACTTGAGTATTTCGATGTCCCCAGTTTCTCACAGGCTGAAACCGATGTTGAAAACCAAGCTTTGATTTATGAACTAATTCATAATCATCTGCCATTTCTGCTGCTAATCTCGCAGTTTTAACCCTCTGCTCATCCACATGAGTTCTCACTACATCAGGAATTGAATTTTTAAACTCCTCCAAAAGTATAATTTCACTGAGAGCTTGATACGTTTGGTCTATTTTCAAATCCCTTATCCACCTATCAAAATTACTTTGTTTGAGCCTTTCAAACTCCATGTATGTTTGACCAAATTCTTTCCTTTAATTTCTAAACCTTTGTCTGGAGGCTTCTGACAATAGTTCATATGCACCTAAGATGGATTGTTTCACCTCCTCATATGTCCCAGGTAGCTCCTCTGGTAGTGATGCAAACACTTCACTAGCCCTACCTATCAGCTTTGTTTGAATCAGTAATACCCACATGTCCTGTGGCCATTTCATTTGTTTAGCTACCTTCTCAAATGAAATGAAAAAGGCTCCTACCTCCTTCTCATCAAACCTTGGCAATGCTTGGACATATTTAAATAGATTCCCACCAAGCCTTCGACTTTGACGCTCTTTCTCACTATCCTCATCACTATCACCCAACTGTATGTTTCCCTTTACGTCTGCCAATTTTAACTGACTGTCATGTTTCATGGCCATTTCTGAAATTCAAATTCTCTCTCTTTATCTTTTTCCCTGATCTGTATCTCCCTTTCTTTTTCTTTTTGTTCTCCTAGGGCTATTCTTTCTTTTCACCTTTCTTATCTCTCCTTTTCTTTTTCCTCTCTCTTTCTTTTTCTTCTCTGTCTCTTTCTCTCTCTCTTTCTTTTTACGCTCTATCTCTTTCGTATTCAAGCTGCTTTAATTCTTTCTCATGTTCCATTTGTTTAATTTGCAACTGAATTTTTGCTATTTCCAATGAGTCAAACTGTATCTCAGGCAACTTTAAATGCTTAGCCACCACCATAATGACCTCATCTTTTTGCATTTTGTCAGGTAATGTTAACTGCAATGTTTTTGCCAAATCTAACAGTCTGCTTTTAGTCTCTGTCCGTAAGGTATTGCGTGTGACTGTCTCCACCTCCAAAACTTCTGAGCCTCTGAAAGAGCCATTGTCCACAACACACTCCCTACTTAAACTCGAATAGCACACCTGAAAAGCAACCACAATATGCTCACCCCTCACTGTCTTTAAGTTCACTAAGCCAATCCAATAGATAGACTTTTGTCCCACTCAAACCCCCAATTTGTTATGGGCCAGGGTTTAGAGAACCCCAAAGTGTATCATGGAGTTCACCTGACCCACAACCTTTACTAGATTGTGGTATGGGAAGCACACAGCCCACTCTACAGGTGTGGTACAGCAGAAATGGAAAAGTATTTTTTAAAGCAAAACAATGTTTATTCTATGAGCTCAAGTTAACCTTTTTAAAACATATAGTGAACATCTTAGGAACCGTTAATTCAAATACAACCCCCAAAGACTACATCACTAAGTAAACCTTTAAGCTTTCCTTTTTAACATCCATAAGACTTAAAACACCTTTTATCAGAAGCACATTAGGTTTACATTCACTACTGAAAACATTTATAATTCTGAATTCACCAAATGATCAAGAGATAGTCTTTTCATGGCAGAGTGTTCAACAGTGCGCCTGCTCTGTCTGGCTTCAGCTCCAACACTGAAAACAAAAACAAAACACACCCTGCAGCCTGCTCAAAAATGAAAGTAAAAAGCTGACAGACAGCCCAGCTCCACCCACTCTCTGACATCACTGGCATGGGCAATCTTCTCTTTGCCCTTTTGCTGCTCCACAAAACAAAGGAGTTGAACATAGAGATGCAGTCTACAGGACACCCCATTTATGGGTCTCCTGGACATGTCCGTAGATCAGTGCTTCACGAGGTCCTGGATATTACAATCAGGTGGTTGCTGACATAATACAATCAGGTGGTGGCTAAACCAGGGGCTGGTTTAGCACAGTGGGCTAAACAGCTGGCTTGTAATGCAAAACAAGGCCAGCAGCATGGGTTCAATTCCCTTACCAGCCTCCCCTAACAGGTGCCGGAATGTGGCGACTAGGGGCTTTTCATAGTAACTTCATTTAAGCCTACTTGCGACAATAAGTGAGTATTATTATTATTATTTGCAACCTATGAAAACTACTAGGTGGACCATGTGGGTTGCCAAAATCACCACTGCTCCTTATTTCATCACTGCGAACACCTATCAGGAATCTAAAGGAGATATTCAAAAAATGTCACACTCTGCTGTCACAAATGCATCTCAGAGAGGTGACCAATGTCTTGTTTACTAGGGTGAAAATTATGTGCAATTTGAAACTGATAAGGCCAGACAGAATGAGTGGGCACGCAGTTTGGAGGCTCTGGGTGGCTTTCCCACATGCGTAGAATGTCATTGACTGTGCGCAGGTGGCAGTCAGGGTGCCCCCAAATCACCCTTATTGCCGCAATCTTTATTGTCACATGTCGGCTTACATCAACATTGCAATTAAGTTACTGTGAAATGCCCCAAGTCGCCACATTCCGGCGCCTGTTCAGGTACACAGAGGGAGAATTCAGAATGTCAAATTCATCTACAGCGTGTCTTTCGGGACTTGTGGGAGGAAACTGGAGCACCCGGAGGAAACCCACGCAGACACAGGGAGAACGTGCAGACTCTGCACAGACAGTGTCCCAAGCTGGGAATCGAACTTGGAACCCTGGTGCTGTGAAGCGACAGTGCTAACCACTATGCTAACGTGCCACCCAGGAGTCTATGTCAACTGTACTCCATCAATTCTGCTCATCTGCAGAAAGATTACCAGTCATGTTGGTGAAAAATTCCCAGGAAGCTGTCAATATGCTTTTGTTCTGCACCAGTCAAGACTCCCTGAGGCCTTCACATCTCAAAACAGAGTTAGTGGTGGTTCCTAAGTGACAAAGGCTAGCTACTGAAGGCATGGCTGCTGAGACCCATTGGGAACCCAGGTAATGTTGCACAGAAGAGCTACAATCAAAAATGCATGACCATGCGAGCTGCGATTAAGCCAGTAATGAGAATGATGAAGATGTATTTTTAGTCCCTGGATATATTTGGGGCACTTTTCAGTGCCAGCTGGGCAGAATGATGTTAGTGCACTGAACCTTACACAGCAGCACAGAATCGAGTTCTAATGCTCCAGAAGGAAGAAGGTGCTGAGTGTACTGACTCTCCAGAGGAGGAGATTGGAGAGGACGAGGGGCAACATGAGGAGCAGAGGGAGAAAGAACCTGATTGGGCAAAGGGAGCAGGGGCAGCACACATTTGGGATAGCCTCATTCTGATGCACTTCACATGCACATAAGGAGTGAGCCACATTCTGGCCCAGTTGGCACCACTTTGAGGTGAGTAGCCAAATTAGCCAGCCTGCGCCATATTCAGGCCAATGTAGATAGGTTAAGGGTGGGAAGTGATGGATCATCTGCGGGCTACCCCCATTCCCCGCCATCCCACTGCACCAGAGACCCATCACATTGACTTGGCCACAGTTGCAGATGCTGGTCCGCTTGAAGGGTTGTTTCTTCAGAATTATGATCAGGCAGCTATGTCCTTTTTAAACCATTAGAAAAACTGAGCTGGCATTGCTTCTCTCTCCATTTTCACACTGACTTCTCCCACCTGAGCCAGTGAGACTACCAATAACTGAGTGCTGGATCACCTCCCATTGGCCCGTCAGCATCGATCTCTCAATGGACAGTGAGCCACTTCCTGGCCTTTCGTTAGTTGTAGCTTTTAAAATCCCAGTGGGCATGCCTCAAGCTTGAAAAAATGCACCTGTGAGGAAATATTGGATAGTCTGGGGTTGTTTTCCTGAGAATAGAGGAGGCTGAGGGGTGATCTAATTACAGAATTGTTCTGGTGCAGTACGAGGCCATTTGGTCCATCGTATTTACACCAGCTCTCCAAGCAAGCACTGGTTTAGTGCCATTCTCCTGCCTTTTCCCCACACCTCTGCACGTTGTTTCTATTCATATAATCATCTACTGCCCTTTTGAATGCCTCAATTGAACCTACCTCCACCACACTTCCAGGCAGTGCATTCCAGACCTGAGCTACTCGTTGCGTGAAAAAGTATTTTCTCACATCACATTTGCTTCCTTTGCAAACTATTTTAAATCTGTGCCCTTTGGCTCGTGATCCTTTTATGAGCAGGAACAGTTTCTATCCACTCTGTCCAGCCCCCTCATGATTTTGAACATCTCTATCAAATCTCCTCTTAGTCTTCTCTCCAAGGAGAACAGTCCCAAACTCTCCAATCTATGCTCACAACTGAAATTTCTCATCCCTGGAACCATTCTTGTAAACCTCTTCTGCACTTTCTCCAATGCGTTCACATCCTTCCTATAGTGTGGTGTCCAGAACTATACATATTATTTTACATTATCTTTCCAAAATGCATTACCTCACATTTCTCCACATTGGACTTGATCTATCACACACCTGCCAGCTCAGTTCGACACTGTCCTCTTCACAGTTTACAATTCTTCCAAATTTTGTGTCATCCACAAACTTGGAAATTCTCTCCTGCACACCAAGATCTAAATCACTAATATATATCAAGAAGATTAACTGAGGTGTACAAAATTATGAGGGGCCTAAATCGGTTAGACAGGAAAGACCATTTCCTTAGCTGAGGGAATAGATAGCTGAGTACAGCTTAAAGGTCCTACGGCCCTCCCTCTCCCTGCCCTGTGGGACTCTCCACCACCTGCTATTGCTCAATGGGCATGTGTCAGACAGCAAGTGAAAATCTAGCCAGCTGGCTTCCCGGTCGCATTGGTGTGTATCTGAGCTGATGCATGGTCTACATGAATCCCATGATTATGCATTGCCAGAGCGAGTGATCTCCTCCAAGGAATCTTCTTCCTTCTTCTGCATCATCTCCTGCAGGATGGACCAGTGGGAGCCAAGAGACATTTATAACTATCAAGGTAAGAAGATGTTAAGCCACACAATTATATTTCACTGGCTGCTGATATCAAGCCAACATGAATGAGCGTGGTATGCCATGTGGCTGTGTGCTATTTCATTCTGTCACCAGACAGCTGGGAGGCCCCCAACTTTCCATCTCCAGTAGACCAGCATTGCGATACTCAGCTTATTTCTAGCACCTCCTCCTCTGCAGTTGTTAGTATTGAGATGGCTGGAGAGCCACCTCTAGTTGTCTGCCTCTTCCTGGTAGTCTGCGATCTCTCTGGAACAAAATGGAATGTGTTAAGCGGATGTTTGTGGAAAGCGATCGTGAAGGATAGATGTGACATTTAATTAAGATATGGGTGTATGTCAGTGGTGATTGGTCAGATGGGGGTGTGAGCAGTTGCCCAGACAGAGACGAATGAGGCACCGACAAGATAAATTGTCATGAGCAGCAATCCACAGGCATAGGCTTGGGAAGGTAGAGTGAGGGTTGAATACACATCAGGATATTTTTGAATGTGTCATGCTAAGTACCATTCCTGGCTTGATTCGGTCATTAAACCTCTTCCAGTGTTATATGGAGGAGAATAGCACCTTACTCCTGCTGCTGATCTCTTCAGTTAATTCCAGCCACATCTTCTTGCTCTCGGTAACTGGCTTATTCCAGCATTCAGCAGGGAACAGAATCTCCCTGCAGATCCTTACAGACCACAGTATCATCTCTAGGGAGACACCGTTGAAGCAACGTTGCGATTACTGTAATTTCTTTCTGTGTTGTAACTCCTGGACAATTCTTCAACTTCCATCCTAGCTTCAGGGGTTCCTTTTAATTCCTTCAGCTGAATTAGACTCATTTGGGCCGTCATTACGCTTATTTGTACCAATTGGTTGGGAAATAGAGATGTTGGATGCTAATACAGTGGCTGCATTAAAAAGCTACTGACGAACACGCTGCAGAAACGTTTGTGTTCCGTACTCATCCAGCCTCCCCCTCTGCCAGCGGATCAAAATAAAATCCAGGCCTCTGTGTCTGACTACTGCATAGCTCAGTTGGCTGGACAGCTGGTTTATGATGCAGAATAAGGCCAACAGCGCAGGCTCAATTCCCGTACCGGCTGAGGTTATTCATGAAGGCCCCACTTTCTCAGCCTTGCTCCTAACCTGAGGTATGGTGATCCTCAAGTTAAATCACCACCAGTCAGCTCTACCCCTCAAAGGGGAAAGCAGCCTATAGTCATCTGCGACCATGACAACTTTACCTTTTACAGCATGAGGGCAAAAATGTCATACTTCAATTTTGCCTACTTCATAACAAAGAGTAAAACAAATTAATATTGACAAACATGATCCAATATGTTCCCTTAGAGACTTCAAAGGAAAAGTTGCCCCTGTTGTCACTTGTACTAAAATAGAAAAAGACCACCCAGTAAACAGGGCTGTCACAACCTGCAGCTCTAACAACTGACCACCTGATTCTTGCCCATATGAGGCCTACGTGATGAGGCCTCAGGAGTCCTAATAACACCTGCCAGCCCTGTCACCCCACCCTAAGTGACTGACACCCTTCATGCTGCTGTAATGCTGCCCTGTTGTCACTTATTGTGTATGTGTGTGTTCCATCTGTTACATTGACAGGGTTTTACGTCTTCACTGGTGACAGAGATCAAAGGAGACCTGCCACTAAGCACACGTCACATAGGCACTACATCATCTCAACTGTGTATAGCAAACATCTCCTGCTGAATAATTGCAGCAGGGTTTGCAGTTTGTTCACTAAGAGCCCATGGCAGCTAAGAAAAAATCAGAAAAAAGTCTACGGTCCATTTTGAGAAGCTTGATACAAAATTTTACTGGTTATCTGTTTGCTGTTTATTATCTGTAGTGTTTAAGCAGAACACCTGCTGAATTTTCTTATCAGCGGATTAATTGAATGGGACACGGTCCACCGTTACAGCTTGGTTTTAGTCTAGTGCCAGCCTTTCATTGTAAAGCAATCTGTGTAAACTGGACAAAAATCATTCAATGTGCATGTTAATACAGGTTTTCACTTCAATTTATACAGTAATATTGCAAACAAATTTTTCTGGTCCCTCCCAGTGACTGGTTATAATTGGATGAATGCTGGGCCAGCACTTTTGGCTTTGGTATATGGAATGTAGAACGTGTTGGTCGGGATAGTCTCAAACTTCCCAACAACTGACTGTGTGTGTGAGCGTGTATGCACACTGTACATAATCACAGTAATTTCATGGGTATACGAACAATTGCAATAAAAGAACTGAATCGATTAAGGGACAATGGAGGAAATGTGTGAGAGTGAGGGAGGTAAAGAAAAAATCAAAAGAGCACACATTAATAGAGCACTTTTCATGACTTCAGGTTATCCCAAAGCCCTTTTAAGCTCATTAAGTACTTTTGCAGTGAAATCACCACTGTAATTTAGGAATAGCAATAGTACAGTTGTACAATCCAGATCTGACAAATATCAGTGAGATACTGACCAAATAATTTGTTTATAAGCGAGAGATGTTGTTTGAGGGATTATGTATTAGCTAAGACACTAGGAGAACTCCTGGGTTCTTCTTCTGATACAGCCAGGGGATTTTCTTGCTTCTATCAGAGAGGGTATAGAGGGCTTCAGTTCACTATGTCATCCAAAATGCAGTACTTCAAACAATGAAGTACTTGGTACTGCACTGGAGTGACAGTCTGAATTATGTGTACGTGTTTGTGGAATGGGATTTGAACTCACAATCTTCTGGCAGAGAGTACTACCACTGAGCCAAGGCTGACATATAGATGGAAAAGGAGTGTGAAGGGAAGGAAGGAACAATAGAAAAATAAATCAAACCTGAAAAACAGAAAGAAAAGAGGGATAAAAGAAGCCAAGAGGCCAAATTGAGCATCAAGGAGAAGGATAATGAAAAAATTAAGGCAAATAAAAAAGGACAGAAAAGAAAAGCAATAAATGTTCATGGTTAGCGATCACAATTTGCTACGAATTTCCAAATATCTTGCTCAACGACTTTCAGAAACTGCACAACATCTCACTTGCTCATCGTCACATCCTCATTGATCTGAATGTGAGGGGCAGACTTTCTTGCATTTGCCAGCTAGAGAGTTGTGGCCAAGCTGGCCAGACACTTGCAACAGCTGATTTTGAGGCCGGGCTTCCATAACCAGAGAAAAAAGGTGCAGCCATTAGGCTTCCTAAAAAACTTTGTTGTACAGTTGAAAGCTTTCCTTGATGCTGCTGAGGTCGGTGCAGGGCTGTCCTCTGATATCTTACCTTTTCTAGACGCTGACCCCACATTTTGAATGTTGGATGTAGGGACCCAACAGGTAACTCAACATATTCAGCACTCATGGGAAGAAGCAGCAGCAAGTACAAAAGCTCGATATCTTCTGATTTTAATTTGATTTACATTTTGAAAATGAAATGAAAATCGCTTATTGTCACGAGTAGGCTTCAAATGAAGTTACTGTGAAAAGCCCCTAGTCGCCACATTCCGGCACCTGTTCGGGGAGGCTGTTACGGGAATCGAACGGTGCTGCTGGCCTGCCTTGGTCTGCTTTCAAAGCCAGCGATTTAGCCCTGTGCTAAACAGACCCTGATATTTTAGATTGCCAGGTCCAGGCACCAAGTAATGCAAAAATGTTTCAGCAGGACACATCCCCGATCGAGTTTCTATCCATGCCCGCCTGGGATATTCCAAAACCAAAGAAGAAACAGGGATGCTGGAATTGAGGGAATGGAAAATCTAGGTCAATATTCGTCTAGACTCGTTCTTTCTCCTACTCTCTTTACCTCAAATGGAGGTTTTAGACAGCAAAACAAAAATCCTATTTTTAGGCACTGAAACTGGATGCTTAAGATTTGGAAATAGGCAGAAAACAATTGTGGGAGGAGTACAAAATCTAGGTATGTAATTGGTAAAAAGTAAAGGTGGAAGCAGATATTTAAAAAAGTTTCTATTCCAATCCAGTCAGGAAAGGCTCCGCTATAAAGTTCGGCCTGGGTTTCACACTCCATTCCATTTTGAATTCTTGCTTGTTGCTCTCTTAGCAACACAGAAATTCCTGGCAGCTTTAGCACAGTGCCATGTAATCTGAGAGAACAGCTTGGAGCTTGAAAGTCAAAAGTGATTCTGTAATGTAATGTCAACCCACTGGTATCAGGTGACAATGTGACACATTAACCATCTGACAGATAAATCACCAAAACTGTTAAAACAACATGGTCCCAACTGCTTCTGTGAGCTGCAATCTTCATGCCAAGGTGCCATTGCATTGTGGATCATAGGCTAATTTACAATTTAAACAAGGTAACTGCAGCGCAGAGTTATTATTCCATTTTTCTGGTTCACAGATTATTCCACTTTATTACATTGTTGTGGAGGCATCTATAAGTAATTCTAGTGAATAGGTTTTAGTTCAGTGAAGTGATAGCAAAGGCCTTTCAACACATTGCATACTGGTGTCCAGTTCTTATTTCTGGGCAGAGTGAACAGAATGACATCCCAATTCTACTCCAGTGAAAGCAGTTGTTGGAGATAGTGACTTGCAGCTGCAGTTTATAATCTAAATCTACCAATCATATCAAAGTAAGGGTTGCGCATGTGCAAAATTTAACCCTTTAGGATTTGTGAGGTTTTACTTCTGGGCACAGGGAGCGAAGCAACTTGTGTGGCTGTGTTGTGTGCTTCTGAAGACCTGTTTGCCAGCTATCCTGCTTAAAGTGCAGTGCCACCTCTAATTGTACGGCTACCTCTGGAAACAGAACAAATATATAAAAGGGATAGAAATCCAATGTGTGAAATATATTGTTGTTTTGTTTTGTGATATAGCTGTGCTTTCAGGCCAGAAGATTCTAGTTTAATCCTTGTGTCGATGTAACTGGTTTCAGCCAAGGTTGTGATTGAAGCATTACAGGTGGATTGAGCCCATATGGTCAAACAAAGGGAGGATCAATTAGTTATGAAAGCACCACTTCATTAACATGCATTTGAATGTTAATCAAAGATAGGATGGGTCAAGGGTGGGCCAGTGATGCGGCCTGCAGTTGAATAACTGGCTGATTTTTTTCTGTCCAGACTAGCACATTTAAGAATGTGCACTTGTGCAAAGTTCGACAGTGCACCTACAGTAAAAAAAACTGTGTTTTCCAGAGAGGGAAAGAAAGGGGGAGGAAATCATAGAAAAAATGCAGAAGCGGGGAATAGAAGGTCTCTACTAAAAAGGAGAACACGGTAGCACACTGGTTAGCACAGTTGCTTCACAGCTCCAGGCTCCAAGGTTCGATTCCTGGCTTGGGTCATTGTCTGTGCGGAATCTGCACGCTCTCCCCATGTCTGTGTGGGTTCCTCCGGGTGCTCCTCGTTTCGTCCCACAGTCCAAAGATGTGCAGGTTAGGTAAATTGGCCATACTAAATTTGCCTTTAGTGTCCAAAAAAAAAGGTTAGGTGGGGTTACTGGGTTACGGGGATAGGTTAGAGGTGTGGGCTTATGTCGGGTGCTCTTTCCAAGGGCCGGTGCACACTCGATGGGCCAAATGGCCTCCTTCTGCACTGTAAATTCGATGATTTGCTATGATCTATATACTCTGTTGGCACTGTGAATGGAGGAGTTTGACAATTTAGGAGAACTGAATTGGCAGGTTTGGTTTGCCTACAGATTCTTTACCATGTGTTTTATTTTTGAATCATTTTTACAGAGCAAAATGTCTCAAAAAGTGCAAGAAATCCTATGCTTATTCATGAACACCGTATAACATTTGTCTGTCTGGAATTGCTTTTAAAAAAGCATGATTATCTTTAAAGGAATAATCTTTCTAAAATATTACACTACATTTGCTTTTAGCTGAAATTTGGTGACTGCATTGGTAAGTCAATATGGGCAACAACATGCCAATCGGAATTAGGATGACTCAGTTCTACCGATTAGAGAAGGACTAGACATTTAAAATAGGTAAGAATCAACATAGTTTTCTATTGAAATAGATTTTTGTCTTCACACCAGCAGAACCAGGAAAGACAAATAAAATGCAAAACACTATTTTATCTGACAAGTAACAGCATTTGAGTTTCAAATAGCTGGTCTAGGCCCACATGCTACTTCTGCCTCTCCATTTGGGTGGCCTCTCCCTGTTCTCCCTGTTTGTGTTGTTTTAAGGTTCTCCTTTAAAGTAAGTGTTTACATGTGAGGTGTTGATGGGCAACACAGGCCTAGGCTCAGTAGGCCATTCGATGCCTCTGTCAGAGTGGAATGTAAGCTTCTGATCTATGAGTAGTTTTAGTTATTCAGGTTGGTAGTTGTGGTCGGCAGGGTTAGCAATATCAAACACAGCTCCTGTACTAGGCCACAAACTCTACTGCTAGGTCACGGGCAGTTAATGAGTGTTCAGTTTCTTCTACCCAGCTCTTAGAATTACACAGGTTCTGCACTCAGACAACATTTAAGACGACAGGCATGATCTAGTCTCTATTTTATTACTGTGCTCATGCAACCTGACAATTCAATTTGTTCGGTTCAATAAAACACCCAGTGCTACGGTTCACACTCCAGTTACTTTAGTCTAAAATATCAATTAGCAGACTCCCCACATCAAAATTTTCTCCACATAACCCTATTTTCCCTGGTGCCAATGCCAAATAATCTATAAAACAGGAGAATCTTTTCAATCTGCAAGATGAAACAAACTGTAATCAATCTCCAATAAGAGGACAAATTTATGAAGTATTAAATTAATAATCACAATTGTCAGTTTATTTGACAAACTATAAAAAATATCAACTTGCATTATTTCATACCCATGCTGCCTCCCACATGGCGCACCACGGCCCCCCCCCCCACCCTGCCCCACTCCCTCCACCCCCCCCCGTTCCTCAACATTCTCAATGAATTGCTCCACTTGTAATGTCACCTCAGTCATATGATTTGTGTTAAAATATAGATTCACTGTGTTACATCATCCTGTGCAGTAGTTCGCGGAAGAAGAGGGCAGCATTATTGGACAACGTAATCTCAGGTGCACATTTAGGACTTTGAATGCTAAGCAAAAGGTCTATTTATTAATAAAATCTAAAGGTCGACATCAGGTGAGAGATTTGCTTCAAATCGGAAATGAAAATGTTTCATGATGTTTAAAAGACTGATGGAGATTGAAGGACAGACTGGCAGCTGAGGACAGTCAGAACTTTAAGTCAGTTCAAATATTGTTGCTCACTGCACTGAGTCAGCTTGGGTTAACTGATCCTCCCAACGCAAAACAATAAAAAAAAATCTGTACTGGACAATCAAGAGAAGTTATCACACGCGATCCATCATTAATGGGCTAAATCTCATACTAGAGTTAGCAGTCCCATTTCCTCATAATCTGTTTTGAAATTATTCATTTCAAAAGACATTCCCAAAAGGGAACAAAGTCCCTGAGCAAACGCGTTTAACTGCGTGTTTCCCGGCATGGGCAGTGCCGAAGAATACATGGCTATTCAACGTGACTCACTTTGAAAAGGGGCCTGAACGGGGAACACACGGCCAAGGCTGCACATAGCTCCGTTTTTAAAATGGGGACTTCTGTTCGCCAGAACTCCCCAATGTAGCGAGAGATCGGGACGCCATTTAAAAATGGCATCCTGATCTCCAAGGCCCCCAAAAGAATCCCCGACCTCACCTCCCCCAGCCCGAACGCAATATGGGAAGTCGGGCAAGCCCGGCCCGATCGCACACAGGCAGAAAAATGCCAGCTTGGCACCTTGATAATGCCTCTGCTAGCTGGCAGTGCCACCTTGGCATTACCGGATGCCAGGGCACCACCCTGCCCAAAGTGCATGCAGCTGGGGGCCTCCAATCCCCTTGGAGACCCCCACAAGTGCCATTCCGTCTAGTCCCCGTTTGTGGAGACCAGTACCAAATTGCGCTCGCCCAAGGTCCCCGCAGCGAAGGGATTGAATCCCAAAGCCTCGGGAATCTGCAAATTAGAGTAAGGCTTACTGCCTCGCTCTAATATGCAGATTTGCCAAAAAGTGATCCTGCCCATTGTGGGCGGGATTCCCCTTGCAACATCTTGCGAGATTGTGTTGAGTCTCGCAAGGCATTGTGTGCGGGTAGATGCCGGGAGCGGGGTCTCCCGGCTTTCACTGGCCACGCTGCGCCACAGTGAGCTGATTTTCCGGCGCAGCGTGGCCGGAGGATCACGCCCATTATAATTTGATGAGGGGAAGAACTGAAAACGTGAATTAAGTATTCAAATACCAATCTAGTTCTTCCAAGGTAGTGATAGCAATACTGCAAGCTGAGGTCTATGCAACGGTAATGCTGGCCAAATAACCAATATATTCAGGGGAAGTCCAATCGCCATTGGTCAACTAGAATTAGTTTTTGTCTCTTGTACTATGACAACATAGGAAATATAACTCAAATACCAGAAACAGTTTTGTTGATTTCATCCTAATTCTATACCAGTAAAAATAATGGGCTGGATTCTCCGCCGTCAGGATACTCCGTTTTGCCAGCAGCCCGGGGGTTTCCCGTCGGCGTGGGGCTGCCCCACAATTGGAAACCCTATTGACCAGCTGGCGAAACGGAGCATCCCGACGGTGTGCTGAACCAGAAATATGGCGCGGCAGGATGGAGACTCCAGCCCAATGGGTCCGGAATTTGGTGTCAAAACAATGGTGAGGCTAATGGCACTTGTCATTATTTATGTAAAAATGGTACAACAACTTCAGGCAGGGAGTCCAAGCATGGTCAAATATGCAAGTCCACACATTACTCTCTGAGCTGTGCCACTCCACATTTAACTTAATGAAAAACACATTTTGCAGCCTGGCTTAAAACTGAATGCCAGGACGTTGCGATATTTGCACTGTAGGTATGAATTATATCCACCAGAAGATACCACGGGCTAGTGATTAGTAAATACACGTTTAACAATGTGACAATTAGTAAGTATTTCAAATAAAATTCTCTGACAGTGAAAGTGAACTATTACAAGTGTGGAGACTCATTCCTTCAGGTTTTGATTTTTTTTTTTCAGGGAGATTTTAAGAGTGCCACCTTTGGTTCCATTATCTTATCTTACTCCCTCGCTCTTCTTTCAACCTTTCCTAAATCCTTTTATTTCTGTCCCGTACAAGGTGGGTTTTCCGTTCCCCCACCAGCGGATTAGTGGGGGGGGGGGGAGTGATGGGGGGGCAGCCTGTAAAAGCAAGCAAGTGGTCATCCCACCACTTTTACACCTAACATATCCAAACTTTTACAGGGAGAGGGTAGGTGTTGAATTGCCTGCCCAACCTATTGAGGCCCTTAAGTGGCCAATTAATGGAATGAAAATGAACTTTGGAAAGACCCCAAAATAGACACAGCGACCGTGGCATTGGACCATAACGTCCAATTAGTGTCAGAAAGTGATAGCCCACAGGAGTTAAAAGATTTTGCAGCATACTTTAAGTTGGCAGTTCAGGGAGGAGATAGGTGTCCATGGAATGTGGGTGGGATTTGGGTGGTCGGGGGGGGTTGGAGATCGTTGGGGAGGGGGTGTGGTTTGGTGCGGGGTGGCAGTGGTTGGATGTCATGGAGGCAGGGGGGTTAATGGGCTGGGGGTTTGGATGTCAGGGTCTGGGGGTCAAATACAGGGGATTGGGGGGTCGGAGGTCGGGGTGGGATGTTGGAGGTTGGTCAGTTGGGGTCAGAGCTCAGGTATTCGGGAGATCAGGGGTTTGGAAGTGAAGGATTGAGAAGTGGGGCGGGGGGTCGGAAGTTCGGTGTCAGTGGTGTGGGACATCAGTGTGGGGTGGGGTGGTCTGCGGGCTGGGGGGTCAAGTCAGAGTTTCAGGTCGGGGGGAGGGGGTTGGTCAGGTGATCAGGTCAGTTCTGGGGGCGGGGTTGGATCTGTGGGGTCGGGTTAGGGAATTGGGCTGGGTCCAGCCGGATTGGGCCTTGGACCTGGTCGAGGGTGAGAGTCAGGCCTGTGGGTTGGGTTTGGAGGGTGGCGGTGAGAGATGCATGTGAGGAGATCCATGGGGGTGGGGGTCAGAGGCGGAGGAAGTTCCATGGGGTGGTCAAGGAAGGTCAAGGAGTCCAGGTGGTTTGGGGGAATATGAGTGTGGGAAGTGTCCGGTGTGGGGGTTGGCCTGAGTAATTAAAATAGTTACGCAGAAGTTAGAAGTTGTTTAATTTCTTCTAACCTTTCCAGAGTAACTATTACATAACCCTGACAGAACAACTCAAAGTTAACAATTTAAATTGCTTTGATGGATAGTCCCCTGCTCAGCACAATTGTCCAGGGGAAGTTAGCCCTTCTGGACAATTGCCAGGTAAACCCTTACCTGGGAACTTCCAAGAGACTTTCCCAGTGCATCAGTGGGTTACCCTTCAAATCCAAGCTGGGGAGCCAGGACAATACTGACCATTATTGTAGTGAACAGTCAGCTCTAAGTTGCACAGTCTAAAGCCAGCTTGTATCTCAAGCTGGAGGAGCATTTTGGCTGGAGCAGGTGCTGAATGGCATTATAGAAATCAGTTTGACCTTAGAGGTCGCCGTTGGTTTCCCTCCATCATCGGAGGTGGCTGTTTCTTGTTTGGGTACGTTCATCTGTGGTGTATTCTATAATGGCTGTGGAGTCCGATTGCAGACGTGCATCGCTTTCTACAATGCGGACAAGGATGAATTTTGTGGAGGTGTGTGCACAACAAACATGCGCTGCTGAGTTCATTACAGGGGAGAATGGGCTGTACTTGGCCCGTCCCACTCTCCAGTGCCTTACCATTTTTCTTATTGCTTTTTAATTAGCTCTTTCCTGAATCATCCCACCACCTCTCTCTTCATTAGTTTACACTCTACCTATCAGCTAGTTGTTCTTCGCCAGGACACTTGTCCCAACCAGCTTTAAGTAGAGTTCATGCAGAGTCCTTTTTTCCCCAGTGCTAGTGCCAGCGCCCATGAATTGAAACCCCTGCCTCCCAAAACATTTGAAACTCTAATTCCTTTGTTCCTATGTCAATTTACACGTGCGATTTACTCCCCTCGTTTGAATGGCTTCCTGTGCCATGATGTTGTGGTCAGTTTGCTCTGCAGGCTTTACTCTCATCCACAAAGGCAGGATGAACCTCATGCTTGTTGGACAAAGGCAAATGTTAAGGCTGCCCCAGCACTGTACCTTTGGATTCCCTTACCTTGCATTCATACCCTCACTGACCAGAGCTGTATCACTTCTGTACCAAAGGTCTTGTATCCTGGTAACTCTCCCCATCTTTGATGCCCTGCAGTGCCTTCACCTCAGACTCCAACTGAACAACTCGGAAGTTGATGAGACGCAGACACATAATGGCGGTGTGGTTGATTGGGATTGTAATGCTCTCCACAAACTCCTACAGTTGTGGCACACCAACTATATTGCCACCCCTATCTAACCTTGTTTTATCTCAATCATTTTACATTTAATCAACTCATTTTACATTTAATGAACTTTAGTCTTTCAATCAATTGCTTGATCTAGTGTAAGTTATAGGCAGGCATAATTAAATATTTACCTGTAACTTAGCAGCAGCACCCATCTGACCAGAGTCTTCCTTTCTGGAGTCTATGTCAATGGCAGTAGAGGAAGTGGGAATGATACGTACTGTGGAGTGGGATGGCTGACCACCTGCGATCTTACACTGCTCAATTCAATACATGATCCCCCATGAGAAGCTCCCCGATCCTCGCAGCAGAAGCAGGCAGGAAATTGTCATCCCCACCTCATGGGATTGAAAGTCCGGGTGTCATATCTAAAGGCCACATGGACAACCTCTGTCACCTTTTTCATATTTGCCGCGGCACTGTTCCACTCTTCAACACTAACTCTTCCTTCTTTCCTTGATCATCCTCCATGCAATTTGCATTGCAACACCCTATACCACCATAGGTGGGTATTTACATACACTCGCCATTGAGGACAATGCAGCGGCAACTCACCTTCAATCATGGAAAAAGTCAACCTCGCCAAGTGCACGTCACTCCTGTACAATCATAAAATTAACGTTCTACTTTCTTGATGACAGGGAGCTTAATTTGTAGGGGGATCTTAATTCTGGCCAATTGACCTTTCAATGAGCAGTCAGACTAGCACGCCAAAGGGCCTTCTGGACATTTGCCGAGTAGCTAGGTCTACTTTTAACTTGCCTTTAAATTCCCGAGAACTTCATTGCTAAAGTTCATCCCACTGTTAGGTAACTGATTTTTCGCCTCCTGCCAAATTAAATCCCCCTGTCGCCAAGCTTCCCAATGCTGGCACAAATGGAATATACCACACATTTGGCTGGATTCTCTAATTTTGAGGCTATGTCCCCACGCCGGCATGGGAACAGTGGCATTTTACAACAGAAAAAATGGTGTAAAGCGCCCACCAATCCCCCGTTTGGGTGCGGGCTAGCATCAAGGCAGCATAGAGCACCCGCCTCAAGCTGCCGATATGGCCCGAAGAATTGCCGGGTCCGTGGTCGTGCATGTGCATGGTGGCAGCCTGCAGTGGCCGCGCCATGTAACATGGCGCCAGCTGCTCACGGACCCAGCATGTGAAATAGTCGCCCTCTTTGTCCGGCTCGCGAGCCCCGGACCACCCCCCAACAGTGCACCCAGCCCCTATCAAAAACCCCTGATCAGCCTTCCCCTGACTGTGGCGGCGCTGGACTGAGTGTGCAGCCGCCGTGCCGGGTTCCAACGGATGAGACCAGACGCGACCGACGCCGTTAGGAACTCGACCGTTCGAGGATGGAGCATCAGGGGGTGGGCCTCAGGCAGTGTCCTGAGGCCGTCGATACTGCAAGCGGCGTACTCTGCGAGTACGACGCTTTGGAGGGGGTGCAGCATCGCGAAAGCAGCGCCACCCCCGATTCGATCATGAACGGGGATTCTCCGGCCGTTTGCCGAACGCAATTTCGGCGTCGGTGACCGGAGAATCCAGCGCATTGTTTCTCCCATACCACTCATAGCCTCACAGACTGCATAATCAGCTTCAGCCTTTTCTAGCCCATCGCTCTCGGCCACACCCTATCCTCACTCGATGAATATCTTTAAAAGCAAAGAAATTTCTTTGTTCAGATGGAAGAAATCATTACTCCCTAATATCCTGAGTGTCATTTAAATTTTAATGTGAGAAACCAACAACTGTTCTGCCAGCCTTCTGCTAATGTTGGCTCGCTGGAGTCATATGTCATACAAAAGATGATGGTTGTGGGGGTTGAAGGTCAACCAGAAGATGTCGCTGCAGGAGTCCCTCAGCGTAGTGTCGTAGGCCAAGCCACCTTCAGTTACTTCATCAAGTCCCGGAATACGTGCTGTTAGGTGAATTGGACATTCTGAACTCTCCCTCCGTGTACCCAAACGGGCGCCGGAATATGGCGACTCGGGGCTTTTCACAGTAACTTCTTTGCAGTGCTAATTTAAGCCTACTTGTGACACTAATAAAGATTATTATTATTATTTCCTCCACTGCATCACTTTAGGGGCGGCAGTGGGGTTAGGAATTGAGGGTGGTAAGAGGTTTCTCATGAAGAGTCAGCCATCTTGAATGTGTGCCATGCCAGATGGACCTTCTGGATCTTTCCTGTCCAATCTTTCCATATGTTTGTGTGGTCTAATTTAATAAAAAAACAATTTGTTCCTTCTCCACAGGGAAGGAGATTTTAAAAAATACCGGAGTGATCAGGTAACCCCAACACACACTCAAACATTTTGTTTTGTGATCAGTTCAAGTCAACCATTGGCAAAGGCCAATGAGAAGTTGCCAATCTTTTGGCTGCAGGCTAAGAGCACGCTACGTGGTACATGAAATGAAGAGCCAGAAAGAGAAAATCTAAACCTTTCAGTATGCCACTGGAAAAGGGTGGTGGGCTGGGAGGATCTGGAACACAATATATCCGGAGGTTTCACTAGTTAACAAATGTAGCCTAGCATTAAATATATAGGCAGCATCACAACGCAATGACTGGATCTTAAGTAAGTTGAGATAGTGAATATTTTGAAACACTAGAGCTGATATCACTTAAGTCCACAAGTCTGAAATGTGAGGAAACTTCTAAATTATACAATTAAGCAATGTGTAATGACAGCTATGTTACAGACTGCTAGCTGCGCTCCACTGGCTGCATTTAATATATTGGTTGTTTGGCAGATAAATGTATATAACATGAGCTTCCACCCAATAGAGCATACCCACTGCTCTAACATTCCTGTTTTGTCACTGGTCTTGGACAGGATGTATGAATGAAACCCAAGTAACCAGCAGGGATTTGATAAATCGTCGGTTTGCTGTGAACTAGTCGGCTGGAAAAAGTCAAAAGGCCTGCATGTGTGGATAAGTTAGATGCCATCCTGCAAGAGCTCCAGAACGACTGTAAAGAAGGAAGAAAAAAAATACTGAACAATGAAGGAGAGAGGAATGAAAATGGATTATACACAACAGTACATGGACTGTCTAAAGTTTCCCAGACTCCACCTGCTCAGCAAGAACCGTTATAATTCTCTCCCTCCCCCAACAATGCCAGAGAAATCTCCAGGTTTCAGATAGGTCCTGGTTTTGCAGCTATTTGTTAAAGACCTAGTTATCCACCTGAGCATTTCTGTTGAAAGGAAAACATAAACTACTGCAGCTTTCAAAACACTGGAGCGATCTCTTCACCAAACAGTATAAACTGTGCAGTTAATTGCATCTTTTAAGGCTAATGAATATCCTGGTGTTTGTTCTTTAAATCATTTTTGTCCCCCTATCATGAGATATTGTTTTTCCCTCCCACATGGCACAATTGTGCAGCTATAAGAAGGACGGTTACAGTAACAAAGAATTAATTCAAATAAGAAAACTCAACAAAAACATGAACAGGCAGATTTGGCGTACATTTATATTATAAATGATTATACAAGTGCTTTTATTGATAGGTATCTGTGAGTAGAAGTCGCAGAAAAGCATATTTGCATATTGCATAATTTCCTGTACCCGCCTTTCACATTGCTTGCTGGTGAACTAAATGGATTGAATTTTAACTCCCGAAAGCAGGTGGATAGTGCCGGGGTGCACAGGTGGCACTGGAAGATGCACTGCCAAGGTGTCAGGCTGGCATTTTGTCCACGCCAGGACCGGGCCCGGGGTGCCCTTCCCGTGTGAGGTGGGTTGCGGGGGGACTCTCGGATGCCCTCATAGATGAGTTGAGGCATTGGGAGTGTCTGGGGGTCACGGCGGTGTGGTTGAGAGTTTGAGGCGCCATTTAAAAATGGGGTCCCGATCTCTCCCTGCACTGAGGAGCTCCACTCATCGGGGCTCCAAAATGCAGGAAGTTACACTAAGTGCGGCCTTAGGGGTGCGTACCACACCAGGGCCTGAAATGACAACAAAGTGCCGTTAGATAGTGGATAGTTGGGTTATGGAGCAGCATGTTGGCGCAGTGGTTAGCACTGCTGCCTCACATAGCCGAGGACCTGGGTTCGTTCCCGGCCCCAGGTCACAGTCCGTGTGGAGTTTGCAAATTCTCCCCGTGTCTGCGTGGGTCTCACCCCCAAAACCCAAAAAGATGTGCAGGGTAGGTGAATTGGCCAAGCTAAATTGCCCCTTAATTGGGAAAAAAAAGAATCAGAGAATGTTATGAATGTTATGACATTTCACGTGCTCATCCACGTACATTTTAGAGGTTGTGAGATTTATTGCTTCTACTGTCCTCCCACGATGTGGAAATGCCGGCGTTGTACTGGGGTGGGCACAGTAAGAAGTCTTACAACACCAGGTTAAAGTCCAACAGGTTTGTTTTGAATCACTAGCTTTCGGAGCGCAGCAACTTCCTCAGGTGAATGTGCTCCTCAGCTATGCTCTGAAAGCTAGTGATTCGAAACAAACCTGTTGGACTTTAACCTTGTGTTGTAAGACTTCTTACGATCCTCCCAGGCAGTGCATTCCAGACTTCCACCACCCTCTGGGTGACAAAATATTTCCTCATATCCCCTCTCAACCTCCTGCCCCTCCCCTTAAAATCACCTTAAAAGGAGGTGACCAGAACTGCACAAAGTACTCCAACTGTGGCTTAACCTCCCTGCTCTTGTAATCTATGCCACGACTGATAAAGGCAAGTGCGATATGCCTTCTCAACTATCCTATTAATCTCTCCTAACACCTTCAGGGATCTGTGATCAAGCACCCCAAAACCTCTCTGCTTCCCTGAGCTTCCTGGTATCCCGCCAGTCATTGAGTACTCCCTTGTCTTGTTACACCTTCCGAAGTGCATCACCTCACACTTTTCAGGGTTAAAATCCATTTGACTGTTGACCTTCATTCTATTTTAAACCACAGGTGGTTGGATTTTGCACACCTCAGACAACGAGGTAAATGAAAAGGGAGGGGGGGGGTGAATCCACAAAGTAAGTGCCAATACAGCACTTCCTGTGGGCCAGGAGGTGCAGGAGTGCATCCACACGCCCAACAAGCTGCTCTGTAAATCATGCTCCTTCCTACCCGACAATCTGTCCTCTCCTTCCCTGAACCATCACAATCAGAACCCCCTTAAACATCATTGGACACCTCCCCACCGAACAATCAGAAACCCAGATCATAATCAAAACCCTGATGTCCTCCACAATCTCTCTATTCACCACATTCCTCCCCCAACCACCAATCGGTTCCTAGACCAAAGGTTGCCCAACCATTAGGTCCCTCTGGACGAACATGGGATCCACTCCTGCATTCAGGATTCCACCATCAAACCCTTCCACTATGAACGTATCTCTCCCCATTATCTGGAACTCCCCCCCGCCAACATATTAACCTGTTCTAGTTGGCTGAGGACCTATTAAAAAAGCTTTCCTAAGACTTCCAACTTGTAAACCAGTTGGTCTGCGGATAGGTATTGTTATTACCCGCACGAGACCTACGGGGTTGGAGCAATCAGTCTCCCAATGAATCTTGGCGAATACAAGCTCCCCCGCTAAGGCGGCAGGAAGCCCTAGATCATTCATGAATAAGATGTGTATAAAGTCGGCCAGGTATGGAACCTACGGAGCAGACCCGGCTGGCTCTGATGTATATTGTAAATATAACTGCTTTGCAATAAACCAAGTTTTCTATTCACTAACTCGGTTCGGACTTGTTTGTGGCCTACAAAACAGGCGATGAGGATACAACTGGATTACTGTTGGCACTGCTACACCGTCAAGAGAACCAGCTCCTTCATTTTGCTGGACCAAGTTTGGACAATATTTTTTTATTGAATATGCCTTTGTTCGGAAGATTGAACATGTTCGACCAAGCTTAGAGGATTGGACACAGTACGCAGAATGCATGCGTTACTTTTTCTGGGCAAACACTATCACAGATGCTGACCATAGACAGCAATATTGCTCACTGCCTGTGGAGCTCATACTTATAGAATAATTAAAAATTACATATCCTGCAGCTCTGGACACTAAAACGTTTGAGCAATTGGTTACAGTAGTGTGCAACACGGTAGCATTGTGGATAGCACAATTGCTTCACAGCTCCAGGGTCCCAGGTTCGATTTCGGCTTGGGTCACTGTCTGTGCGGAGTCTGCACATCCTCCCCGTGTGTGTGTGGGTTTCCTCCGGGTGCTCCGGTTTCCTCCCACAGTCCAAAGATGTGCAGGTTAGGTGGATTGGCCATGCTAAATTGCCCTTAGTGTCCAAAATTGCCCTTAGTGTTGGGTGGGGTTACTGGGTTGTGGGGATAGGGTGGAGGTGTTGACCTTGGGTAGGGTGCTCTTTCCAAGAGCCGGTGCAGACTCGCTGGGCCAAATGGCCTCCTTCTGCACTGTAAATTCTATGAACACTTCAACCCTAAACCATCCATTATAGTGCAGAGATACCGTTTTAATATGGCAGAGAGAACCCTGGAGAGTCCGTAACCGAGTTTTTGAAAAGGCTATGAAAACTAGCCGAATATTGTGAATAAGGAACTTCGGTTTCCGAAATGCCGGGCATCCTTTGGTCTGCACCGTGAGTAACATTATAATTCAAAGGACATTGCTGGCCAAACTGACCCGAGGTTTTCAACAGGTCATACAAATTGCGCTTTCCTGTGAAAACGCCGAGAGGGGAGTGCAAGAATCCAGGGGATGGAGGTAAACACACTAGGATGTGCCCTCTCCAGGAGAGCACCACCTCCCCCATCCCTCCCAGGAACCCACCCTAGACCCCTGTACCATAGGGGCCAGGTCCATCAGTCAAGGACCATGACACCTGCCCCGAGGCTATAGATGGGGAGCCGGATGTTGTGGGCATGTGGAGTGAGGGGCAGAAGGGAGCGCAAGGCACAAGTCAGCCAATGATCCAGGTGCTCTGTTCGAGACAGGCGCCAACCAAGCGCTCGCACTTTACATCTGGACCAAACAGAGGAGGAGTGTATTCAGCTGAATTGTGTTACGGTACCCGAGTGGCCACCATCAAGATAACTTTGCAAGTTAATGGGCATCCATTAGACATGGAGCTAGACACGGGAGCTGTGGTTTGTTATTGGATTAACTTTCCAAAATAGTTCACCAATCCCATAAAAGACCATTGTTGGAAAGCAAACTTTCGACAGGATAAAGTTGGGGCTGCAGCGGTTGGATCTGTAGGACACTGAGGCAAGATTAGCGACGTCTACTGGTCAACCATTAACCATTGCAGGAACCACAATGACCGCGGTAGTTTTAGGACAACAGTCGGTGCGTCTGCTGTTGATCACAGTCAAAGGATACGGTCCCAGTCTGCTAAACCATGATTGTCTACAGCACAAGCACCTGGACTGGCAGAAAATTTTCCAAATGGGATATGGGTGCCTGTACAAAGTGCTCGGAACATATCCTGCGATTTTCTAATCTGCACTGGGAGGGATAAAAGGGGCCATGGCAAAAATTCAGGTTGACTTGGACACACAACGAAGGTATTTCAGAGCTTGGCTGTTAGCAAAAGTTGAGGCCGAACCTAGCTGAGTTGAAGGCCTTGGGATCGCCAGGTCGGTACGTTTTGCCGATTGGGTGGTGCTGGTGGTCCCCGTACCCAAACCTGATAAGACAGTCAGATTGTGTGGGGGCTATAAGTTAACGTTCAACAGGGCCTCCCGGTTGGCTTGTTACGTGATGCCCCACATCGGGGACCTATACGCAAAACTGGCTGGTGGACAGGTTGCGGGCATTCTCAATGAAAATGTCTGAGTTTAGGGTGGAAGATGGCACCCTGTTGTGGGAAACGCACGCCGTCGTCCCAGGCAGTTCTGAGAGATCTGCATTACGGGCGCCCAGGGGTGTCCAAAATGAAAATGCTAGCACGTAGCTGCGTTTGGTGACTGGGCCTGGGTGCTCAGACAGAGAGAGTAACCCAGCAGTGTGGCATATGCCAGGAGCACCAGTAGCTTCCACCAGCCGCACCCCTTCCCCCATGGGAACGGCCAGGACGACTGTGGGTGCGGTTACATGCCAAATGTGCCAGTCCTTTTCAAGGCTAGATGTTCTTACTCCTGATAGATGCCCACTCTAAGTGGTTGGAAGTCCATAAAATGTTGGCGACCACCTCTAGAGTGACCATTGAAAAAGTACTCTTGTCCTTCAGTACACACGGTATCCCAGAGGTGTTGGTTACCTACAATTGAATGCCTTCTACAAGTGAGGAGTTCTCGAGATTCCCGAAGGCTGACGGAGTACGGCATATCCGTATGGCCGCGTATCACCCAGCTTCGAATGGGCTAGTGGAAACGGAGGTATGAACATATAAAGAGGAGTAAAAAAGCAGACTTTTGGGTCAATGGTCACAAGACTGGGCAGGTTCTTGTTCTGCCATTGGACCACTCCGCATGCTGCGACCAGGGTGGCGGCGGCAGAATTGATAATTGGCCGGAGGTTTTCAACACGTCTGTCCTGTTTTCCCTGATATTGGCAGGGACGTACGCATTGCCCTGTTCGATGAAAACTGCCCAGACTATTTGTACCAGGTGACGCAGTCTATATTCGAAGCTTTGAAGACGGTGCCCAGTGGATCTTCCAGACTATCGTCCACCGGACAGGTCCAGTATCTTATCAACGTCTGGCACAGGGTCGCATCATGAAAAAGCAACTGGGTCACATACAGTTCAGACAACCAGTTTTATGCAAAAATTCCTTGGGAGAGGAAAATTCCAGTCAAACCAAATCCGATGCCCGAAGAGGCTAAAGCATTACCCCACGCGGGTCAAGATGCCGAAATGAGAGACATCGTAAATACGCACTCTGACTTGGAAACTCAAGCCTCGGAGGTCTCCAACGGGAAGCAAACAGCCTCAGACAATCAATCCACCATGAAGTTCCGATCAGAAGTGGCATTCGCCATCCAGATATGCATTGCCCGATCCAGCACCTCGAGTGCAAGAAGCACAGCCAAGTGCAAAGAGAGCCCGGGACCCTCCTACTCCACAGTCATCAGAAGAGTCTTTGGACTTTGGGGGGAGTGGTTATAACCCGCATGAGACATATGGCGTTGGAGCAATCAGTCTCCCCGTGAGGCTCGCCAAAATCAGCTGCCCCACTGACAGGGCCGAGAGCCCTAGATCATTCATAATTATGATCTGTATGAAGTAGCAATTTCCATTCTCCGACATGCAAGCCAAGGAGCTGGGGGGGGGGGGGGTCTAGGCATCAAAGTTTGGTGGTCACCCTGGGCTGGGGGGGATGAGAGGCTCAGCGCCTGCGGGGCCTCAAAGCTACCCTCTAATATTGTTTACCTGTAACAGGGACAACTGCGTGTCCTACCAAACACTTCCAGGATGGAGCCCTGCTTTTGGTTATATGCTGCAGGTCACCTTAACTCGCTTTGACTGTGAGCAGCCTCCAGCTTCACAGCTGAAGGCTATTGCGAATAAGGAATTGGCATCATTAGTTATGTGAGCACTTCACAGCTCCCAAGTGCTTTCCTGTGAGCCGTGAGTACACATGCCATGTCTTAGATGAGTTTTATTGCACAGCATTCCAATGAAAGTGCGAGGCCTGGGCACTTTGCCTGAACCCTGGAGATGTCAGCACCACAGAGGCAGTGGCCAATAGTCAGTCACCCAGGAGACGGACTTCAGCAGTGGGATATCCCTGCAACCAGAGGGTGAGTATGTGGATCAGGGGAGGACACCTGAGCACGGTCTCCCTCGTGTTCCTGGCAGGGGTCTGGCGTCTAGGGCCTCCTGCTGTTACTGGGGGTGAGTATGTGGAGTGAGATGGTCCAGCACAACTGGCACAGTGGATGGCACTATTAAAGAAGGCAGAACACATAAGGATGTGGGAGTTTTGGGGGATTTGAGGGTCCCGGAGTAGAAGCCTTAACTGATTGTCAGTCTCCTTGCCCCTCCAATTCCTTAAAGATACCACAATGGATGGTGTTGTTGACCCTGCAGCTGGTGGCAGCCCAGATGGACAGATGCCAGAAAGGGAGGCAGCAACAGCGGCTCAGGCTGGAGACCACGGATGCCCTGTATACCTGAGCAGCTGCTACATCAACTTTGAGCTGGATCAAGCCCATCAAGATGCCCGGGCAGCAGGATTCTCTGCCATCGCCGGGATGTCCCAGGTCGTCTTGCACTCGGCGGCCTGGTCATCAGGGAGAGCCCTTGATTAACAGGAAGGGTTTCACTACCCGAATGTTCAACTCATGTGCAACCACCACCTCTGGATCACACATGTGTGTGCATGCTTCCCAGGGAGCGTGCATAACAGCTGCATCCTGGGCACTCGGAGATCCCCTGTATCTTTGAGAACCACCCCAGGATGACGGGTTGGCTTTTGGGAGTTAAGGGTTACCGCTGAGGTCCTGACTAGTGATGCCAGTGCGGAGGCTGGAGACCGAGGTGGAGATCCAATATAACTAGGTCTAAGTTGCCACCCGTGCTGTCGTTGAGTGGTGCATTAGGCTGTTGAAAATGCCGTTCCAATGCCTGAACCGCTCTGGTAGTGCATTGCAGCACACTCCCCAGAGGGTCTCCCACTTTGTGGTAGTCCGCTGTGCCGTTCACAATCTGGCACAGCAGCGGGGTGACATACTGGAGGAGGAAAAGGGACATGCAGCCTCATCTGAGGCGGAGGGCAGGGAGAGGCCAGACCAGGAATGGCTGAAGGACGAGGTGAAGCAGCCAGAGGAAGGAGGACAGGTAGTGGCGAGGATCCGGCATGCCCACTTCTCATAGGATGAGGCTTTACCCGTCAGCTCCCTCCCTTCCCTCTCTTGCCCAACTCCCCACCCATTCACCCCCTCCACCACTGACCAGCCCTATCCCCATCCTTCCTACCCATTCCCTGCCCCTGCCACACACCACCGACTACCATGTCCCAACCTCCACGGTGTGTATAATATCACTCCAGGGTGATGAATGGGCCTGTGTTGGCACTGTCAGCGGGTCACCATAAATCGCGGGTCATCATAAGCTCTGGTACTCTTCAGTTTATGCCAAAGTCTGACTCCTGTCTTTTTGCTGACAGCACGCACAACCATCCTCTGAACAGGGTCTGCATCAGGGCTCTTGATCTTGGACCACTGTGCCTGGCGGGCGGGGGGGGTATGGGGAGGGGAGGGTAATAGGGGGTGAGTGTGCAGGCAGGCCCGCAGTGGAGAATAACGTGGCAAAGGCTGCACATGTATCAGGTAAACATTTGAAACCCCCACTGTCCCAGCTACAGACAGTTCCCCCAACCCAAGCCCCGTGCCCACTCAGTGATCCTCAATAATCTTACTTTTGTGCCCTACTGCTATGTCTAAGTGTGCCCCCAGGATGCTCATCAGAAGTGGGGGTAGCCAGCTGCTTTCCATGCCCTGTGGCCTTAGATGCCCTTGGCAGACATCCTCTGGAGGGCCTGAAGCCGGAGGGCTTCAGCTGACTTACCGCTGTCACTGGTATCGCCGTGCCACCCTATTCTGCCCCCTGGCCTTGAGATGCGCCGGTGTCAGGAGCAAGGGATTCAGGTGAGGTGTAGACCGCCAACATCTCACTGGTGGCAAGCACAGGGTTGGTTTCCAGCGCTTCCTGCTCCCAGACCCACAGGGTCCTGGGGTTATCTATGGGACAGAGGGGCAGATGGAGTGAGTTCCAGAGACCTCTAGATCAAAGAACAAAGAACAATACAACACAGGAACAGCCCCTTCGGCCCTCCAAGCCTGCGCCAATCATGATGCCTGTCTAAACTAAAACCTTCTGCACTTCCAGGTTCTGTATCTCACTATTCCATCCTATTCATGCACTCGTCAAGATTCCTCTTAAAGATAGCTATTGTATATAGAATCATAGAATCATAGAAGTTTACAGCATAGAAACAGGCCCTTCGGCCCAACCAGTCCATGCCGCCCAGTTTTTACCATTAAGCTAGTCCCAGTTGCCCGCAATTGGCCCATAACCCTCTATACCCATCTTACCCATGCAACTATCTAAATGCTTTTTAAAAGACACAATTGTACCCACCTCTACTACTACCTCTGGCAGCACATTCCAGACACTCACTACCCTCTGAGTGAAGAAATTGCCCCTCTGGGCCCTTCTGAATCTCTCCCCTCGCACCATAAACCTATGCCCTCTAGTTTTAGACTCCCCTACCTTTGGGAAAAGATGTTGACTATCTACCTTATCTATGCCCCTCATTATTTTATAGACCTCTATAAGATCACCCCTAAGCCTCCTACGCTCCAGGGAAAAATGTCCCAGTCTATCCAGCCTCTCCTTATAACTCAAACCATCAAGTCCCGGTAACATCCTAGTAAATCTTTTCTGCACTCTTTCTAGTTTAATAATATCCTTTCTATAATAGGGTGACCAGAACTGCACACAGTATTCCAAGTGTGGCTGTACCAATGTCTTGTACAACTTCAACAAGACGTCCCAACTCCTGTATTCAATGTTCTGACCAATGAAACCAAGCATGCCGAATGCCTTCTTCACCACCCTGTCCACCTGCGACTCCACCTTCAAGGAGCTATGAACCTGTACTCCTAGATCTCTTTGTTCTATAACTCTCCCCAACGCCATACCATTAACTGAGTAGGTCCTGGCCTGATTCGATCTGCCAAAATGCATCACCTCACATTTATCTAAATTAAACTCCATCTGCCATTCGTCGGCCCACTGGCCTAATTGATCAAGATCCCGTTGCAATCCTAGATAACCTTCTTCACTATCCACTGTGCCACCAATCTTGGTGTCATCTGCAAACTTACTAACCATGCCTCCTAAATTCTCATCCAAATCATTAATATAAATCACAAATAACAGTGGACCCAGCGCCGATCCCTGAGGCACACCACTGGTCACAGGCCTCCAGTTTGAAAAACAACCCTCTACAACCACCCTATGTCTTCTGTCGTCCAGCCAATTTTGAATCCAATTGGCAACCTCACCCTGGATCCCGTGAGCTTTAACCTTCTGCAACAGCCTACCATGTGGTACCTTGTCAAAGGCTTTGCTAAAGTCCATGTAGACAACGTCTACTGCACTGCCCTCATCTACCTTCTTGGTCACCCCCTCACAAAACTCAATCAAATTTGTGAGACATGATTTTCCACGCACAAAGCCATGCTGACTGCCCCGAATCAGTCCTTGCCTCTCTAAATGCTTGTAGATCCTGTCTCTCAGAATACCTTCTAGCAACTTACCTACTACAGACGTTAGGCTCACCGGTCTGTAGTTCCCAGGCTTTTCCCTGCTGCCCTTCTTAAACAAGGGCACAACATTCGCTACTCTCCAATCTTCAGGCACCTCACCTGTGACTGCCGATGATTCAAATATCTCTGTTAGGGGACCCGCAATTTCCCCCCTAGCCTCCCACAACATCCTGGGATACATTTCATCAGGTCCCGGGGATTTATCTACCTTGATGCGCTTTAAGACTTCCAGCACCTCCTCCTCTGTAATATGCACACTTCTCAAGACATCACTATTTATTTCCCTTAGTTTCCTAACATCCATGCTTTTCTCCACCGTGAATACTGATGAGAAATATTCATTCAGGATCTCACCCAACTCTTGTGGCTCTGCACATAGATGTCCTTGTTGATCCTTAAGAGGCCCTACTCTGTCCCTAGTTACTCTTTTTCCCTTTATGTATCTGTAGAAGCTCTTTGGATTCTCCTTTGCATTATTTGCCAAAGCAATTTCATGTCCCCTTTTTGCCCTCCTGGTTTCCCTCTTAACTCTATTTCGACAATCTCCATGCTCTTCAAGGGATCCACTTGATCCCAGTTGTTTATGTACGTCATATGCCTCCTTCTTCTTTTTGACCAGAGTCTCAATATCTCGAGTCATCCAGGGTTCCCTACTTCTACCAGCCTTGCCCTTCACTCTAAAGGGAATGTGCTTACCCTGAACCCTGGTTAACACATTTTTAAAAGCCTCCCATTTACCAGCCGTCCCTTTGCCTGCCAACAGTCTCCCCCAGTCTACCTCTGAAAGTTCCTGTCTGATACCATCAAAATTGGCCTTGCCCCAATTAAGAATTTTAACTCTTGGGCCAGACCTATCATTCTCCATAGCTATCTTAAAACTAATGGAGTTATGGTCACTTGTCCCAAAGTGATCCCTCACTAACACTTCTGTCACTTGCCCTTCCTTATTTCCCAAGACGAGGTCAAGTTTTGCCCCCTCTCTAGTCAGTCCATCCACATACTGAATGAGAAATTCCTCCTGAATACACTCAACAAATTTCCCTCCATCCAAGCCCTTAATGCTATGGCTGTCCCAGTCAATGTTGGGAAAGTTAAAGTCCCCTACTATTACCACCCTATTTTTCTTGCAGCTATCTGTAATCTCCTTACATATTTGCTCCTCAATTTCCCGCTGACTATTTGGGGGCATGTAGTACAGTCCTATCAAGGTGATCTCTCCCTTCTTATTTTTCAGTTCCACCAATATAGACTCAGTGGGCGAACCCTCGGATATATCCCCTCTAAGTACTGCCGTGATGTTCTCCCTAATCAAAAACACCACTCCCCCTCCTCTCTTACCTCCTGTTCTATCCTTTCTATAGCATCTGTACCCCCGGAACATTGAGCTGCCAGTCCTGCCCCTCCCTTAGCCATGTTTCAGTCATAGCTATAATATCCCAGTCCCATGTGCCCATCCATGCCCTGAGTTCATCCGCTTTGCCCGTCAGGCCCCTTGCATTGAAATAAATGAAGTTTAATGTAGACTTTCCTTGCTCTCTGCCCTGCTTTCTCTGGTCATGCTTTACACACTCTCCCTTCCTGCCTTTTGTTTCCGTCCCCACTGACTTCCTACATCGGTTCCCATCCCCCTGCCACATTAGTTTAAACCCTCCCCAACTGCACTAGCAAACACACCCCCGAGAACATTGGTTCCGGTCCCACTCAGATGCAGACTGTCCGATTTGTACTGGTCCCACCTCCCCCAGAACCGGTTCCAATGTCCCAGGAATTTGAAACCCTCCCTCTTGCACCATCTCTCAAGCCACGTATTCATCCTAGCTATCATGTCATTCCTACTCTGACTATCATGTGGCACTGGTAGCAATCCTGAGATTACTACCTTTGAGGTCGTACTTTTTAGTTTAACTCCTAACTCCCTAAATTCAGCTAGTAGGACCTCATCCCGTTTTTTACCTATATCGTTGGTGCCTATATGCACCACGATAGCTGGCTGTTCACCCTCTCCCTCCAGAATGCCCTGCAGCCCATCCGAGACATCCTTGACCCTTGCACCAGGGAGGCAACATACCAACCTGGATTCTCGTTTGCGTCCGCAGAAACGCCTGTCTATTCCCCTTACAATTGAATCCCCTATCACTATAGCTCTGCCACTCTTTTTCCCGACCTTCTGTGCAGCAGAGCCAGTCACGGTGCCATGAACCTGGCTGCTGCCACCTTCCCCTGGTGAGCCATCTCCCCCACAGTTTCCAAAACGGTAAATCTGTTTTGGAGGTAGATGACCGCAGGGGATCCCTGCACTGCCTTCCTACTCTTCCTCTGTCTGTTGGTCACCCATTCCCTATCTGCCTCAGTAATTTTAATCTGCGGTGTGACCAACTCACTGAATGTGCTATCCACAACTTCCTCAGCATCGCGGATGCTCCAAAGTGAATCCATCCGCTGCTCCAGAGCCGTCAAGCGGTCTAACAGGAGCTGCAGTTGGACACACTTCTTGCAGATGAAGGAGTCAGGGACACCAGAAGGGTCCCTGAATGAATATGTTTCCATCACCTCCCCCTACAGTGCGTTCCAAGCACTTACCACCCTCTGTGTAAATATTTTGCCTCACACATTTCCTCTAAACTTTTCCCCTTGCACCTTAAACATATGTCCCCTTGTAAGTGCCTTTTCCACCCAGGGAAAAAGTGTCTTACTATCCACTCTGTCCATGCCAGTCATAATTTTGTCCACCTCTATCAGGTCGCACCACAACCTCCATCTTACCAGTGAAAACAATCCAAGTTTATCCAATCTCTAATCATAGTTAATACCCTCCAGACCTCCAAACACCCTGGTATACCTCTTCCATAAGCTCTCCAAAGCATTCACATCCTTATGGTAGTGTGGCGACCAGAATTGTACACAATGATAGTCATCTGGCTTTGCCAGCCCTGGTGGCTCCCCATTGTCTGCACCATGGTGTTGACACTCTCAGCGATGGTCCTCAATGACTGAGTCATGCTCTGCATGCCTCGGCAATGTCTACCTGCATCTGGGACACATCTCTCAGCAACTGGTACATGCTTTGGAGTGCCCCGCCAATCTCCACCTTCGTCTGAGACCCATGCCTTGCCTCAGCAGCTGAGACATGCTCTGGAATGTCTTGGCAATGTCCATCTGCATCTGGGACATGCCCCTCAGCAACTAGGACATGATGTTGAGGCCCTCAGCCATGGCTGTCACAGACTGAGCCATGCCTTGGGCACCACCACTCAAGATGCTGACATCGTTCTCCAGGCTTTCCAATGCAGTTACCACCCTAGCAGTGTTGACCTTGGTGCCATGCATTGTCGCATAATCTTTTGTGCCCATAGCCTTTGGGACTCTTCCAATTGGCCATGCACTTGCCTGAGTGTCGCTGACATCCCCTCCTGAATCTCACGGCCGTGCCCTTGAGTCTGCATCAACTCTGGGATAACCTTGGCCAGAGGCTCAGCGTCTGACGGGGACTCAGCTGAGTTCTGAGATCCTGCAGACCTCCAACTGCCGACTTCCTTGGATGTTCCTGCCTCCACCTGATGTGCATCAGCAACTGTGTGGTGCTCACCAGATTGTGCCCCAGAAGCCTGTACATTAATGTCGCCATACTAGCTGTGTGTCTCTGCGCTGGTGGAAGGTTGGAATGACAGCTGTGATGCATCGACGGTGGTATTGTCAAAGCTCTTCTCTGAGGTGTTCTCTTGGATGGCGGGGGGCAGGGTGGATGTTTGGGTGGGGGGGGGGGGGGGGGGGGTTTGGGGGGGGGGGGGGTCCTGGCTCCATCAGGTGGAGATCCTGCGAAAAAAGGGACAGGTGGTCGGTGAGAAGCAAGGATCATTTTGTCTGACAGCAACAACTCACTTGAGGCAGATCATCTGGGTGAAGGGACAGTGGACACCTCTGTGGTGCAGGCCAATCTCGCTGTCAGTGACTGCTCTCTCCTTGGTCAACCCCGCGATCACCAGGGCCCGTTCCTCAGAATAGGTGAGAACTCTGATATCTAGAATTCCTCCACTCATCTGGGCCCTTTCACGCCTATTTTGGGCTAACTTCCCCTGTGGGGACAGAGAGGGGGCAGTGTGAACCACGCGATTGGTGCATCAGGGGCGGTGGCAGGTGGCATGTGTGGGCACTGCAGCTGGACATGGAGAGGTTATGCTGGTGGGTGCCATGGTGTGGTGGGGCACAAGCGCAGTGATCAGATGTGTGTAGGGGGGGGGGGGAGTGCGAGGTGCAGCTGCTGACTTAGTGGGGGAGTGGTTGGAGGTCTGGGTGGTTGCTGGAGGAACTGATCCCAAGGAGCATATGTTTACCGTGTGGCTCGGTGGTGGCTGTTGCTCTTCATCCTGTACTGTACAGCGTTCCCCCTGGTCATACTGCCCGAACTGACAGCTGCTGCCACTCACCCTCGGCAGCATTGGCAGCCCTGCTGCTGGTCCGACAACCTCCTCAGGGAATAGGATTCCCCTTCTTATACCCATAGCATCCAGAAGCCTGGCCAGGTAAGCATTGCCAAACAGGGGAGCAGGTCTGCATGGTGCCATGCTTGTGTGCTGACTGGGAGTGAGTTGTGAGGGAGCGAGTAAAAGCAGCTCTCCTTTCTTAGCAGGGAGGTGCCGAGGTGCGAGTCTGGTGAATCAGATGGTGAGGGAGCCATTAGTGGTGTGAAGTGCATGAGGGTTAATTTCCAGTACTAAGTGCCGTTAAATACGGGCCACGATCTCGCCAACGCGGCCGTCGGGAAAAACCCTGCCAATTGCGCCTGAAATGATACCTTGAGCTTTATTCATCAAATTGCGCCCAATTTCTCAGACACCACCATCATCATTCCTGGGTATGGCCTGTCCCACCAGTAGGACACACCCAGTAGAGGTGGCGACAAGGTGGTATACAGTCAGGGGGGAGTTTTCCTGGGCGTCTTCAACATTGACTCGAGCATCCATGAGGTTTCACAGCGTCAGGTCAAACATGGACAAGGAAACCTCCTGCTGATGACCATATGCTGCCCCCCTCTCTCCACCTCAGCTAATCAATCAGTACTCTTCCAATTTGAAGACTATTTGGAGGAAGCTGTGAGGTTGGCAAGGGTATAGAATATACTCTGGGTTGGGGACATCAATGTTCATCAAGAGTGGTTCAGTTGCACCACCACAGACCAAGTTGCTTGATTTCTAAAGTACATAGTTGCTCGAGGGAATCAAAAAGGGGGAGAAACATACTTGACCTCATCCTCAACAACCTGCCTGCCTCAGGTAGGAGCAGGCAATTCAGCCGCCCAGTCTGCACCACCATTTGGCTTTACACCCAGTGTTCCCATAACCCTTTACATTATTGCTAATCAGAAATCGATCAATCTCTGCTTTAAACATACACAATGACTGAGCTTTCACAGCCCTCTGGGGTTGGGAATCCCAAAGATCCACAACCCTCTGAGTAAAAAATATTCTCTTCAACTCGCTCCTCAGTGACATCCTCTTTATTTTGAAATTGTGTCGCCTCGTTCTAGACTCCCCCAACCAAGGACAACATCTCACCTGCACCTACCCTGTCAATTCCTTGAAGTATTGTATAGGTTTCAATGAAATCCCATCTCATTCTTTGAAACTCTAGAGAATACAGGCCCAGATTGCTCAATCTCTCTTAATATGATGGTCCCGCCACCCCCATGGCAAGTCTAATGAACCTTTGTTGCATTCCCTCTATGGCAATAACATCCTTTCTGATGATGTGGAGATGCCGCGTTGGACTGGGGTGAGCACAGTAAGTCTTACATCACCAGGTTAAAGTCCAACAGGTTTGTTTCAAATCACTAGCTTTCGGAGCACTGCTCCTTCCTCAGGTAAATGAAGAGGTAGGTTCCAGAAACATATATATATAGACAAAGTCAAAGATGCAAGCCGATCCTTTGAATGCGAGCATTTGCAGGTAATAAAGTCTTTACAGATTCAGAGAGAGGGGTAACCCCAGGTTAAAGAGGTGTGAATTGGCAGGACAGTTGGTAGGATTTTGCAAGCCCAGGCCAGATGGTGGGGGGTGAATGTGATGCAACATGAATCCAAGGTCCCGGTTGAGGCCATACTCATGTGTGCGGAACTTGACTATCAGTTTCTGTTCGGAGATTCTGCGTTGTTGCGCGTCCTGAAGGCTGCCTTGGAGAACGCTTACCTGAAGATCAGAGGCTGAATGCCCTTGACTGCTGAAGTGTTCCCCGACTGGAAGGGAACATTCCTGCCTGGCGATTGTCGTGCGATGCCCGTTCATCAGTTGTCGCAGCGTCTGCAAGTTCTCGCCAATGTACCACGCTTCGGGACATCCTTTCCTGCAGCGTATGAGGTGAACAACGTTGCCGAGTCGCACCGCGTAGTTACGGAGGACACACAGGATCTGCTCAGACAAGGAGGAGCATAACAGACATCTACAGACGATGAATGATGCCCTCGTACGAACGGGATATGGCACTCGACTCATTGATCTACAGTTCCAACATCCCACAGCAAATAAACATACCGACCTCCTCAGAAGACAAACACAGGACACAACCGACAGAATACCCTTCGTCGTCCAGTACTTCCCCGGAGCGGAAAAACTATGACATCTTCTTCTCAGCCTTCACCATGACATCGATGACGATGAACATCTTGCCAAGGCCATCCCCACACCCTCACTACTTACCTTCAAACAACCGCACAACCTCAAACAAACCATTGTTTGCAACAAACTACCCAGCCTTCAGAACAGCGACCACAACACCACACAACCCTGCCATTGCAATCTCTGCAAGATGTGCCAGATCATCGACAAGGATACCACCATTACACGTGAGAACATCACCCACCAGGTACGCAGTACATACTTGTGCGACTCGGCCAACGTTGTCTACCTCATACGCTGCAGGAAAGGATGTCCCGAAGCGTGGTACATTGGCGAGACCATGCAGACGCTGCGACGGCGGATGCACGGACATCGCGTGACAATCTCCAGGCAGGAATGTTCCCTTCCAGTCGGGGAACACTTCAGCAGTCAAGGGCATTCAGCCTCTGATATATGGTAAGCGTTCGCCAAGACAGCCTTCAGGACGAGCGACAATGCAGAATCGCCGAGCAGAAACTTATAGCCAAGTTCCGCACACATGAGTACGGCCTCAACTGGGATCTTGGATTCATGTCACATTACAATCCCCCCCCCCCCCCCCCCCCACCATCTGGCCTGAGCTTGCAAAATCCTACCAACTGTCCTGGCTTGAGACAATTCACACCTCTTTAACCTGGGATTACTCCTCTCTCTGGCTCTGTAAAGACATAATTACCTGCAAATGCTCGCATTCAAAGGATCGGCTTGCAACTTTGACTTTGTCTATATATATATGTTTCTGGAACCTATCTCTTCATTCACCTGAGGAAGGAGCAGTGCTCTGAAAGCTAGTGATTTGGAACAAACCTGTTGGACTTTAACCTGGTGTTGTAAGACTTTTTACTATCCTTTCTGATGTAAGGGGACCAAAATTGCAGACACTACTTCAGTTGTGGTCTAACCAAGCTTCTATACAATTGAAGCAAGAATACATTACTCCTACGTTCAAATCATCTTGCGATAAAGACCAACATTCCATTAGCCTTCCTAATAGCATGCGGCACCTGCATGTCAGTGACTTATAGACAAGGACACCCATGTCCCTTTATACATCTACACTCTTTAATTTCTTACCATTTAGGAAATACTCTGCACATCTATTTGTTGTATCAAAATGGGTTACCTCATATTTTTTCACATTATTTTCCATCTGCCATGTTCTTGCCCACTCTTTGTTTTCTGCATATTAGCCAATCCTCAATCCATGACAGTATGTTGCAGACTTGCATCAAGTCGATGCAGACTTGAGGGCCGCATTGCCTCCTTTCTGCACTATAATGATTCTAGGGAACCTGCTTACGGTTGCTCAGTTTGGGTTTTGCCAGGGCCACTCAACTCTTGACCTCATTAAAGCCTTGGTTCAAACACGTTTTTCAAAGACAAAACAGCTCAACTCCAGAGTGAGGTGAGAATGACTACCTTTGACATCAAGGCCACGTTTGACCAAGTGTGGCATCAAGAAGTTCTAGAAAAACTGGAGTCAATGGGAATCAGGGGGAAACTCTCCGCTGGTTGGAATCATACCTGGCACAAAGAAAGATGGTTGTGGTTGTTGGAGGTCAATCATCTCAGCTTCAGGACATCACTGCAGAAGTTCCTCAGGATAGTGGCCCAGGCCCAACCATCTTCAGTTGCTTCATCAATGACTTTCCTTCCAACATATGGTCCAAAGTAGGGATGTTTGCTGATGACAGCATGATGTTCAGCACCATTCTCGACTCCTCAGACACTGAAGCAGTCCATGCCCAAATGCAACAAAGCCTTGACAATATCCAAGCTTGGGGTAACAAGTGGCAAGTAACATTCATGCCACACAAATGGCAGACAATTACCACCTGCCTATCTATCATCTGCCATTCAACACCATTACCACCACTGAATCCTCCACTATAAGTATCCTGGGGGTTACCATTGACTAGCAACTCAACAGGACTAGCCATATAAATACTGCAGCTACAAGTGCAGGTCAGAGGCTAGGAATCCTGCAAAGAATATCCCACCTACTGACTCTCAAAGCCTGTCCTCAATCTACAAGGCACAAGTCAGGGGTTTGATGGAATACTCTCCACTTGCCTAGATGAGTGCAGCTCCAAAAACACTCAAGAAACTTGACACTATCCAGGACAAAGCGGCCCACTTGATTGGTACCCCTTCCACAAACATTCAAACCCTCCACCACTAATGCAGAGCAGCAACAATGTGTGCCATCTACAAGATGCACTGCAAGAACTCACCAAGGATCCTTAGACAGCAGCTTCCAAACCCACGACCACTACTACCTAGAAGGACAATGGCAGCAGATACATGGGAACGCCACCACTTGGAAGTTCCATTCCAGGTCCTCACCATCCTGACTTAGAAATATATCACCATTCCCTCACTGTCACTGGGTCAAAATCCTGGAACTCCCTCCGTAACAGCATTGTGGGGGCACCTACGCCACATAGACTGCAGCGGTTCAAGAAGACAACTCACTACCAACTTCTCAAGGACAATTAGGGATGGGAAATTAATGCTGGCCTCGCCAGCGAAGCCCACATGTCTTGGACAAATAAGAAAACGTTCTGTTCTGCTTTTCCAAGTTTTGAACCTCCAACTTCCAATCATTGTAAGGAGAATTTGCACGAAAGTGTATAATGAACTGAAACAAATCGATAACCCTTTTTACATCCCTTCCCAGTTTTATTTCCAGAAACCTCTTGGCTACTTTGAAGTAACTTAGACCTGTGTTTCTTTCTTTGCTCATCCCATTAAGGAAATCACCTAAGTTGTAGCTGAGTGATGGAATGTGATCACACCTTCTAACGCAGTCAATTTTAAAGTCATGTCGCAACCCGTGGGTGGGTCGCAGAGGGGTGTCAGGAGGGTTGTGGAGCCATCCATCGCGGCGTTCCCGATAACGGGAATTAATGCATAACGGCCGTAGCAGCCATGTTTTAAAAATGCCGGCTGCGACCAGCTTTAAAATGACGGCCGCAAACGGCTTTCAGAATACGGGAGCGTGTCGCATGCATGCCGCTCGTCTGTGTGCATGCCCGGAGTCCAGCGAGAAATACTGCCTCCTTCTGACATCAGGCGAAGATTTTTCTTTAAATTCAATGCAGTCTTCCTGCCTGATGCGACTGCAGCAAGCAGGTCACACGCCCCGAACAACATCACATGCTCTGGGCGCGATTGCGATTCCTCCATTTTCTCAGCAGCAAACAAGCAACAGGACTGTAAAATTTAAAATGGATCATATTGTAATAAGGAAGAGAGCGCCAGAGACACAAACAGGCCAGGATCTCATTACTAAACCTGCTGGAGAGAGTGGCTCCGGAAAATCCACCGCAGGACAGAACAGTGCTGATGTGAGCTCCAGTGCCACTGATGAACAACCCATCAGAAATGTAACATTGAATGACAAAGCAAGTGAGATCGTGAGGACCAAGCAGGCTCACCTGTCGCATGAAAGGTAAGCGAAAATGGTGGGTCATGAAGTTCGGGCGGCGTGTGTTGCGAACGTCCACCAGCATGGGTCGCGAAGGTCGGACGGCATGGGTCGCGGTGGTCGGCTGGCATGGGTCCCGAAGTTTGGCCAGTTGGTAAAAATGGCTCCCCGGAAAGAAAGTTTGAAAAACGCTGGTCTGATTTTCCATTTGGGAGAGTATGTGCTAATGCCGGCGTGGGAACAGTGGCGTTTTATGCCCGAAAAAACTGCGCAAAAGCTGCACCGATCCTCTGTCTGGTGGGGGAGCTAGTAGGCACACAGCGTAGAGCCGCCTGCTCTAGCTGCGGATATGGCCGGAGAATTGCCGGGTCCTTGACCTCGCATGCGCATGCCGGCGGTCTGCAGCGGTCGTGCCGTGTAACATGGCGCCGGCCGCGCATGGACCTGGCCTGCCAAATAGTGCCCCCCTTTGACCAGACTCGCCGTCCCCGGACCACCCCCACACCAGTTCCCCCAGCCCACGCCAAAACCCCCTCTGCCCGCGGATCGGCTCCCCCCCCCCCCCCCCCCCCCACCCCGACTGGGCGGCGCTGGACTCAGTCCACAGCCGCCACGTCGGGTTCCCGGAAAAAATAGCACAAGTGCCCCACGCCATCAGGAACTCGACCCATCGGGGGCGGAGCATCGGGGGAGGGCCTCAAGTAATGTCCTGAGGCTGGCCCGGTGGTGTGCAGCGTGCTCTGCAAGTACACCGTTTTGGAGGGGCGGCGCATCGCAAAAGTGGCACCGCCCCCGATTTCAGCACCAACGGGGATTCTCCGGCCAATCACTGAATGCGTTTTCGTCATCAGAGACCGGAGAATCCCGTCCATTGTTCTAAGATACTGGCTGGTAGTTTTACATCAAAGAAACAACATAGGTTCTTCAGCTCAACAGATTTTGGCTATCAGTGTAAATTATTGGACAAAGTTAAATTCTTGCTGCACTATTTGTAAGGCCAGGGAAGTACAGCAACTACAGCAAGTACCTGTTGGCAACCTCGAGAAAATGCAATGCTACCTCACTCCAAGAGCCTCTGCTGATTTCGGACATCCAGCCACCTTGCTTACTCTTGCCACCAGAGGGAGCATTGAGAAGGATCAACAGCTAAATCACACACTTCATAGTGTGTGAGCAAAAGGAGTTATTGGCACACTTCCACACCAATTGCTTACAGGGCATTAAATTTAGCTGAAGTCAAATTGCAATGTATCCAAAGAATGTTCTGATGTGCGGCATTGCATAATACTCAGGACAGGGAAGGAATTAATCCACAGAAGTTTAAATTCAGCATCCGTCAATGCAGGAGACGCCGTTATTTGGGCAAAGGCCAGTGAAGGTGACTCTTAATCTTTTAGGTAGATTAACACTGCAATGAAATTACTGTGAAAAGCCCCTAGTTGCCACAGTCCGGTGCCTTGTCCCGGTGACAACAATGGGAACCAGAGGGGAGAAAAGTGAAGGGAAAACTGGCGGGGAGCGAAACTTAGGAGACCACAACCGCTATGGCAAACACTGTGAAGAAGGGATAGAAGAAAGGGAAGGGGAAACTATGATGTCTGTAAGTAAATAATTAAAATCATGATGTAAATAACTCTCCTATTGCCCCTTATGTACTCTCTTGTGTAACTCTCACTGTCTGTTCATATTATAGCTGCTTTGTACACCAAAATCCCAATAAAAACATTTTAAGAAAAAATAAGCATTTGACATATTAAGGCATCTGATGTGTTGCCTTATGAGGTCCCATTATAATCCTGGTGCCTGCATGTTTTATATCTGTGCTGTGCTGCTGTTTGCAGCTGTTTTAGTAATGCCATAGGCAGAGAGTGTAGATGGTAGCCCAGGTCATCGAGCAGACATCCTTAAATTTTACATCAGAGTCAAATGAAATGAGGTAATGTGGATTGCATCATTATTACTGTTGCTGACTTTGTGTGCTTTAACTTGTGTAATATTGCTGGCCCATCAGTTGCAGGTAATCTCTTGTGGCAGATGTAGGAGTCAGGAATGTGGGTTGTCCATAGGGAATGTGTTAAATTGGTCTGCTCTTGCAAACGATGGTCTGACCTTTACTGGGGCGGCTGAAATCCCACCACCAGGCCAAAGCAGGAGACAATTCCTCTTAATTGGGTAGCAGCATTTTCCCGGTAATGACTAATAAAGTGGCACCGCTGGTGATGCTGTCCCCATTACGAATGGTGGGTCATCCCCAAGAGCAGCTGACCCAATAAGAGACTAGCGCTGGCCATTGGTGAGGCTGCAGTTGCAGGGTGAGGGCAACTTGATGGCTGGGTGCCCTCAAGGAGTGGTAGGTGGGGCCTGGGGACACCAGGCCCTGATAATGAGGTTGGGGTGATTTTCAGTGGACAAGTGGGTCTGTTGCCGTGGTGGCAGCTATTGCAGACAGGAGAGCCCTTCATGTGCCATGAAGTGTCGAGAATCGATGGACACTCCCTGAGCCCTCTGGCAGTGATGCACCAACCCTCCCGAGAGGGGATAAAATGCCCACTGAGGTGGGATGTAGTCAATAATTGACCACTTAAGTGGCTCAATTGGGCTTCCAAAAGTCCATTCACCTTCCATCCTTCGCGATGCTGGCAAAATGACTGCAGGAAGACGTCGGTCAAACCCACCACCCCACCACTGCATATGCCTTGCAGATCATTTTGCCAGCTTTACCAGCTCCCAGGCCCTCTAAAAGGTCTGGTAAGATCCAGGTCAATGTAATAAGTGGTTTATGTTTTCCAATCATAACACTGATAACAATCATTCATTTCAAATGATTTGGCATCAGTCTTGTGACCAGAAAACTTTGGTCCGTGCATCTTTCCTGGAACATGCAACACAAACTGCTTTTAGTTTCCTGTTCCAAATGTCAGGTTTTATGCATTAAATCTTTTCATTGTTAATTTATTTTGGTTTTCATTAACAATATCCATTCTATGCATGAAAGATGGCATCTTGACCATGGTACTAGGAGATCCTTGTCATCATTGATCCATAACCCAGCAAAATTCAGTACCTCCAAGAATCTCTTCAGGGGCAGAAGGTGGGGCAACAGTTGTGTCGTGGCAATGTCACTGGACTAATAATCCAAAGACCCAGACTAATGTTCTGGGGACCGGGGTTCAAATCCCACCATGGCAGCTGGTGGAATTTAAATTCAATTAATAAAATTTGCAATAAAGATGACCATGAAATTATCATTGATTGTTTTAAAAAAACATTTTTAGGCAAGGAGATCTGCCGTCCACGGCTGGTCTGGCCTACATGTGACTCCAGCAATTTGGATGACTCTTAACTGTCCTCTAAAATGGCCGAGCGAGCCATTCACGTCAAGGGCAATTAGGAATGGGTAACATTTGATGGCCCACATCCCATTGAAAAATAAGTTTTAAAATATTCCAGGAGGAAAAATAGGCAACAAAAAATGACTTGAAGACATTTCTTATTTTAGGTCATCACGACGCTGAAATAAAAAGGATGATAATCAAATAACATTCATTTTTAATGTCTAAATCTTTCAAAGTATAGCCCTTTGCACTATTGGACATAAGAGATTCTTATTAGGATTTCAAAGAAAATGGTTAGCATTTCTTGCAAGTGACTAGAATTTTGCAGCAAGTAGGTGTTTACATCACATGAATTATTCCTATTGGCACCATCCACTTTTACACCATTAACAAAAAGAAATACTGGGGAGATTCAGATGAGAGAGCGCATTAATCCACAGTTCAGGCATTATTAACCAAGTGGTTTACAGCATAGCAAATCTGCTGATATTACACAAAGCGGCCATCAAAACAGCTGCATATTTTGGTAATGGTATAGCCCATGTTGATCCCTATACCAGATGTGTGTGCTGAGGCGAAGCCATTTCTCAACATTGTAATTAAAAAGGAGTCCTTGATGAATGAAAAGATAGTTAATTTGGCCTAGGCCCAATAAACCTTTTTCTTATTTCAAATAAAAATTTAAAGCAGGTTTTTTAAAAAAAATGCAGAGGTCCAGTTTCATTGTTTTAAAATGATGACATCAAACGCTTTTAATGCTCCTTAAAACTCAATTAACATCCTCACTCACCGAAGCAGGGAAGGGGGTCCCACATACTTTGACAATGGAAACAAGCTTCCAATTTCCTGACACAAATTGGATTGACTGGGCTTGTTTAGATTTTCCCAGTGTTGGAAAGGTTTCCATTTGGTTGAGTCGTGCCAACTAAATGCAAACCTACTTCAAAGTAGAACTGGACACGAATCTGAAAGTGCTTTGAACAGTCGTTGCCAGAAAATTTATATTTGATATGGTGCATAGGGGCTTTTCTCTACATAAAGGATTCACTGCAGACCATGACCGACCATTGCAGTTTCTCAACATTACTTATTGTAAAAGAATGCAGTGATTATGAACACCTAAAGAGGCTAGAGATTTTGAAAAAATCACTAATTAAATCATATTTATCAGGGATAACTTAAATTTTGTTGACGGTATCAAACAGGCGATATTTGATTGGCCGACCAATGCACACATCCAGCTGTGACCCAACACGGCAAGGAAGCAAAGTTCAGTGAATCACTCTTATTTTGATGGAGCTTTTTTAAGGGAGGACCATTGGCCATGGCTCTTGGAAAACTCCATGCTTTTCTCAACATCCAAATAAGCCACTGAACTTAACATCTGAACCCTCGACAAAACATCACACCAGGGGGGTGTCAACCTGGATTATGTGCTCTAGTCTTGGGAGTAGGGTTTGAGTGCATAACCTCCTAATCACGAGATAGAATGTGAATGAAGTTAAGCCGAATTATCCTAGGACAGCAATGACATGTTGGATGGCATTGGGAGAGCCTCAGAGTGTTTTCTCTAGGCATTTCTAAAAAGAGTTCGGCCTTATTTTGGTAAATATTCATTAATAAACTAAAAAGTGTGTTACACTAAAAACACATGAGCAGTTGAGTGTCAGGTAAGGGGAAAGGATGGATAAGGTAAGAGGGTAGTATAGCAGGTGGGTAGGGTAGCACGTGAGAGGGCAATTGTTTGGCTGGTGGTATGATAGTAGGTGGCTAGGCTGGTAGATGGTAGGCTTGTTGGGTTGCATGTGGCTGGCCTGGTATATGGGTAGGGTAGTGAAGTCAGGTTGGGGAGACTTGTGGAGGGGGAGTCAGGTGGTGGGGTTAGTCAGGTCAGGTCAGGCGGACTCAGGCAGTCAGGGTAGGGAAGTCATGGTCAGGGCAGGGGAGCCAGTTGGTGAGGTTGGGTCAGAATGGATTGGGCAACAGTCGGAGGGTGGCTATGAGGGGGAATCGGTGAGGTCTGGTGGATCAGGGTGGGGTTGGTGTGTGTGTGGGAGGCAGGAGAGATTGGGGAATAGTCAGGGGTCAAGAGAGGGAGTCATAGGGCAGCACGGTGGTGCAGTGGTTAGCACTGCTGCCTCACGACGCCGAGGTCCCAGGTTCGATCCCACCTCTGGGTCACTGTCCATATGGAGTTTGCACATTCTCCCCGTGTTTGCCTGGGTTTTGCCCCCACAACGCCATGATGTGCAGGATAGGTGGATTGGCCTCGCTAAATTACCACTTAATTGGAAAAATTTAATTGGGTACACTAAATTTTACAAAAAGAGAGGGAGTCATGAGGAGGAGGGGGGTGAGCGTTTTAGGGGTCATATCTATAGTTAGGCGTAGTTAGACTAGGATTTTTCTGTCTAACATTTTCCAGGTAACTATCCATGTAAGTACACTGTAACTGTCCGAAGCACCTGACTCTAACTCAGAGTTGGAGACCTTTTCAGAGGGTCCCGAGGAGCAGGGGAATTGCTGATTGGAAGTTCAAATTCCTGGGAAATTTCCACGCAGCCAGTGTGTTGGGATTTCCATGTTGTCACAATGTGTATCTTGGAGGGTATGTCCGGTTTCTGACTATCAGGAGGCCGAAGACCTTGGCCTTTTCCATTCCAACATCCACATGCCTCTCAAATAGTTCCAATGTTCTGGCATCCAATAACTTCCAAGGGAATCTATTCCTGGTGCTAATTACTCCCTGACAAAGATTAGGTCGAGGTTGAGGCAGCAGGGTGGGAAGAATGTGAACATTGTGAGTACTGAGTGATAATACTTCCGCCATAGTGCAATGCAAGAGTTGGATTCAGTGGCTCTATGGAGACACAGGGCATAATTTCAGCACATTGGTAATATCTGTACACTTAGCCATATAAATCAGGAAGCTTCCATGCGTCATCCCTTATCTATGGTAAATCTCCTTATCTGGCGAGTTAAGACGTTAAATGATGATTTATGATCTGTTAGGTAGGACTGGGGTAAAAAAAACAGTGCGCCCGTGTGCACACTGGGAGAAGGTGGGATTGGCCCAGTTGTGTTCTTTATGGCTTTAATAGCCTGTTTACTTTCACTGTCTGAGCTATGACGAAGGGTGGGCACTTTTATAGGATACCAGATGTCTTCAGTGCATTGAAACTTTACCTGGTCAAGAATCAACACTCCCTGGAGAGGAGAGAAGAACTTGATAAACTCCTGTCATTAAATTTAACCCATTAACAGGCTGAAATATGTGACTGAGACTAAAAGCTTACTTAAAAACTGGATCAAACAGCCCAAAATATCCAATGGCTGGAGGGACCATAAATTTGTGCAGACAGGAAATGCTTTGGAGCTTTCAATATCTAGTCAGTTAACAGGTATTCACTGAAATGGAGTCAGCTGTAATCTCTGTAAAAAATTTAATACAAAAAAATACTGAACATGTGGTATAAATTGAATCAAGTCATGGTCTACCATGTAATTTACATCTCTACTCAGGAGGCGAATCGTAACTCATACAGCACTGTCACTGGTGACTATTCCAGTCTGTTCGACATGTACAGCTATTAATGAGATTTCATCACCAGTCATCACAGAGGAGATTATGATGGAAGTATATTACAGATAATAGCTCTATCTTCAATAAAATCAGGAAACTGGGATAACGACCTCAGTAAGAGAATAACAAGCTTAAAATGTTCTAATTCTAGTGTTAAATGTGAAACAGATTTCCACTTGAAGAAAATCTTTATGCTTATCAAGGTGAACGAACGCTTTTTCATTTTGAGTGTCGGATACCTCCCTCTCAGCAGTTTCGACAAGATGTCTTAACTCCAACTCAGAAAACTATCCTCCACTGCAGCAGTGTCATATTTTTTCCATTTCATACACCAGCTATTGTGTGTTCTGAGAGAACTAACCTGGTGCCAACTGGTACCAAATTGTCAACAGCTTTATGTGGTTGAAATTACCCTAAATTAATTTTACAAACCTTACAGATATCAGAGATAAAGAGACTTGCACCCTATCAGTCTGGGCTGGATTCGAAACCTGACCATAAAAGTGAACAATATTATTGCAATACAATGCCCACCATCTCCTCGCCCATTTCAAGTGCTCTATTAAGCCATAGCAGAAATCAGATAGTACTCATTCAGCTGTGAAGTCCAATCTTACATTTATGAGAAAAGAGCAGTTTAAAGAGAGTACATTTTCCAGTAAGTTTTTGCTGCTTGGTCAGGGAGTCTGGTAGCCGGAATTTGGTAAATATACATAGATATCCACCTCTGGGAAGTCATAAGAACTATTTCTAAGATTTTGTGATCAAAACAGCTTTAGTGGCTACTGCTGCCACCCCATATTAAACCTCCTGATGACCGCAGGCAAACCATCCTCCTCAAAGACACCACCGATTGACAGCTGACGAAGCACTCCCATTGATTCAGGACTTCGAAAAAGAGCACATAGTTGTTTGAAATCCTTTTACTGGACCACACTCCACACCCTATAAGCTGACGACAGCCCCACCCATTGATGGCTGCAAACATCGTCGACAACAATCTAGTAACTGACCCAAATGGTGAAGTCCCAGGTTTCAATCTTCCAGGGAAAATCAGCACTCACTTGATGTGCCACTTGCTCCATGAGTGAGACATGAGGAAAGCTCAAACTGACTGTGACCATTGAAATCAGACCATCACCTAAGTACTGAACTTCTGGCCTCTGCGATCTGAATGGTTGCATCACAACCATTCACCCTGTGTCAGTTGAATGGATTGTTACCTTTGATATCGAACCACAGCTGCTTCCTCAGCCAGGCAAATAATACAAACGTTTAAAGAGCACATACTGACACAATTCATTTCACATTTAGCCCTAGTTTGGCTTTCCATTGACATTTGAAAGATTGAAAAATATTGAAGGCTATGGTACAGGTAAAACAAAATACAACGAAAAGCAAGGATCAATATTCTGGCACAAAAACACAGGAAATATCAATAAAAATTTGAAACAGAGGAAGGCATAATGCTATGAGGAGCAAATGGGGCAGTGGGGTGAGTTTTGGATTGTTCCCTATCTCATGGTAAACTTTCTCTTTGTGGCATATCTATTATTAATGCAATAAAGAGGCTGAATTATTTCTTACAAAAGTTGCCAATTGCCTGGACATTCAGGCGAGCCCCGGCTTCATCACCTGCTCTCACATAGTGTACCGGCCTCCCAATGTTCCGTGGAGCTTGACACTCACTCTCTTTCCAGTAGGGTCCTTATTTGGGGCTGGCATAGGTTTTGATTTCAAGAAGGTCCATCGCAAATTAATCGGGGAAAACTGAGATCTGGCATAAATGGGTGCCGGCCTAAATTGCAAACACGCCACCAGGCTACTACCAGCCTGGCTGGAGGAGTGCAGAAGCGCTGCACCTTTTGGTACAATATAATGCGAATAATTCCATGCCATTTCCTGCACTTAAAAACATTGACTATCCAGTGTTTGGAATCAAGCAACATTAATAAATTAGCAGAACTGTAAATTTTGTGCTAAAAGTCCAGATGTTCGATCAATTTGAATAAAGTAATTTTAATTTGAGAGAACTGTAGGTGCAGTGTAGAGGAGGCAGTGGTGTAGTGGTATTGTCACTGGACTAGTAATCCAGAGACAAAGGGAGGGATTCCCCGGGAAGCGGCGCAAATCCCGCCCTGCCACCCCGACGCCAGCTGCCGTATTCTCTGGCGCCGTTTTTTGGGCAGGGAGGTCGAGGGCCATTGGCAGCACCCCCCCCACCCCCCCCCCCCGTGATTCACCGGGCCCCAATGGGCCGAGCGGCTGACCATTTTGGCCAGTCCCACCGGCATGGGTTACATATGGTCCCACAGAGCGGGACCTGGCAGGTAAGTCGGCTGGGGCAGTCCTCAGGGGAGGAGGGGTGGGCACGGTGGCCTGGCCCGCAATCGGGGCCCACCGATCTGCGGGCGGGCCTGTTCCATGGGGGCACTTCTTCCTTCCACGCCGGGCCCCTGTAGGGCTCCGCCATGGCCGGCTCGGAGAAGAGAACATGCGGCAAAATACGATGGCTGGTCTGCGCATGCGCGGAATCACACCGGTGGTTTCGTGCATTCGCGAGATCACGATGGCCATTCCGCACATGCGTGAACTCGCGCAGTCCCTTTGCCGCCGACTGGAGCGGCGCCAACCCCTCCGCTGTCCACTTAGCCCCCTAGACAGGTGAGAATTCCTCCCCTTGGGGGCCCATTGACGCCGGAGTCATTGGTGCCGGTTTTCCCGCCGGCGTGGGAACTTAGCCCTTGGAAGGGAGAATCCCGCTGCAAGGGTAATGATTTGGGGACCCGGGTTTGAATCTCGGCATGGCAGATGGTGAAATTTGAATTCAATAAAAAAAATGTGGAATTAAAAGTCTAAAGGTGACCAGGAAACGATTGTTGTAAAAACCCATCTGGTTCACTAATGTCCTTCAAGGAAGGATATTTGCCATCCTTACCTGGTCTGGCCGACATGTCACTCCAGACCCACATCGATGTGGTTGACTCTTAAATGCCCTCAGGGGTGGGTAGTAAATGCTGACCCAGCCAGCGACGCCCACATCCCATTAACAAATGTTAAAAAAAGATGCAGTTGTCGTTGCCATCAAAGTGTAGCAATTATCGATGATGTATCACGTTTTCCTTTTATTTTATGTTTCTGGCTTCTGTGATCTCTGCTTCATTTTAACTTATGGCGCTTTTTAAGCTTTATTGTGATAGTTCATGCTGTTGCAGCACAATATTGTAAATGGGACCAATTTCCAGCACAAACAAGTGCCAGGGCAATTCAGGACCTGAATCTGTCTGAAAGCTTCTGAGTATTGTGACAACCAGCCATCTGAAAACAGTATTTGTTTGAATTAAACTGGCAACTCTCACTGTCCTTTATGCATGGTCCATACCTCGCTTGGTAAACCTGTCACCAAATGAGTTTCAGTGTGCTGTTATGCCATAAACTTCCAGATAAAATTAACAAATATCTGCCGAGCAACCCTCAGCCAAAGTGTTAGTGCAGTCCTGACAATTGGCATTAATGTTCCTGTGTTAGAAAAGGGAATGGGAGAATGAAGAAAAAGATACTCCTACTCATTTTTAAGTGATTCCTGCTGCTATAAATTGGTTGATTGTGAGTATCAGAATTGACCCATGATGACTTCACTTGAATATGACAATCAACTAGCCTGATAAAACTCACTGTGGTTGAGGAACCAGAGTGCAACTGTCATGCATGGACTGCTTTGGAATATGCAATCACCTCAGGGCATCATAGAAGAACATTTGGGAATAGGAGAGGGAAACAGTTAATTTTATTTTGAGGACCTTCAAGAAGACAGGAATCACTTACTAATCAATGGTTTATTAAATGATAGTCCACATTCAAGGTCATATTTCTTCAAACAAATATTAATTTGAGGTACAAACAGAATAATGCATGGCAAATGTGAATTGGCCACTGGGTCCTGACCTCCTGGGCATCCATACCTTTGCTGTAACACATGCAGGCGAATATAAAGATAGCGGACATTGACGCTGGCAGCTGACAGCAATGACCTTTGGAGGCTGACTCCTTGGACGGGCATTGGAAGAGGCAACCTGAACTGAAAAGCAAGAGAGCCAGCAAAGCATGCACTGTCTTCCTCTGCAGAATATGTGACCGACTGCCATGTCAGAGTGGGGCTCCGGAGTCACACCAAGCAATGTTAAACACAGAGGGCGGGATTCTCTGGCCCCCCCCCGCCGTGTCGGAGAATCCCTGGGTGGGGTCGGCATGAATCCCACCCCGCCTCTAAGATGCCGGCTGCCATATTTTCTGGCGTCGGTTTTCGGGCGGGGGCAGGGATCATGCCGCGCCGGTTGGAGGCTGTTGGCAGCGGCCTCCCGGCAATTCTCCGGGCCCCAATGGGCCGAGCGGGCGTCGGTTTCTGGCCAGTCCCGCCGGCGTGGATTGGACATGGTCCCACACGGCGGGACCTGGCAGGTATGTTGGCTGGTACGGTCCTCGGGGATGCGTGGGGGGATCCGACCCCGGGGGAGCCCCCACGGTGGCCTGGCCCGCGATCGGGGCCCACCGATCTGCGGGCGGGTCTGTGCCGTGGGGGCACTCCTTCCTTCCGCGCCAGCCCCTGTAGGGCTCCGCCATGGCCGGCGTGGAGAAGACACCCCCTGCGCATGCACCAGAATACACCGGCCGATCTGCGCATGCGCTGGATCACGTCAATGGTTCTGTGCATGCGCTAACTCGCGCAGTCCCTTCGGCGCCGGCTGGCATGGCGCCAACACCTCCAGCACCGGCTTAGCCCCCGGAAGTGCGGAGAATTCCGCATCTTGCGGTCTGCCCGACGCCAGAGTGATTCGCGCCATTTTTAACGCCGGCGCCAGGCCATCGCACGGATTCAGGAGAATCCTGCCCAGAGAGTTTGCCACCATGGCATAAACCATTGCCTTATGAGATGGCAGGCTGCCACAAGATACCTTCTGCACCAGTTTGATAGTCTGTGAAGGTGGAGGACGTGTAGAATTCATCAATGGACTTTGCATCAATTTCAAAAATAATTGATAAATGGCAACAGGTCCCTGGGTCTCCCTGGGACTTCACAAATTCTCTGTCACAACCAAGAAGAAAAAATTATTATATTATACCAAATAACATCTCTGTAATCCAGAGAAGAACTGTGGATTAGTAAAATATGATTCATTGTGGCACCTTTAAAATCTGTTCTATTTGCTGATCAGTGACTGAGGACACACATTGTTGTAAGAGGGTCAAGGGCAAGAGGGCAAGATCTCCATATCCAGTGTAAGTCCAGGGTAAAATCAGCCCAAGTGCGGTAATGGGGTTGTCAACAGGAAAGAAGAAACCTGTTCAGCGTGAGCGGTTCGAGGAGGTAATTCAGTGGGAGGCATTTGAGGTGGAAAGCAAACGAGAGAAGAGGGATACAAAAACACAGAGAGGTGGGATAGGGATATTAGGGGAGATTATTTGCTTTGATCAAATAAATTTGGAAAGTTACCAATTAAAACTGCTATGCCATAAAATGCATAAATAAAGAAAAAAAAAAACTTTTAAAAAGAATAATTCCTGCATTGCAAAGATTTTCAAGAAAGCCCACCTCAAAAATGTCTCCGTCTCCCATCCACCCCTATCCAGACTAGGTAAATAGTATCTCTGTGATTTTTAGTTTCACCAATTAATATCTGTACAGAGTGGGGCTGAACGAGGAAAATGGGCAAGAAGGATGAGCGAACAAATTGGAGCATTTATAAAAATAAAGCACGTTCTCCCAACTTCAGTGATGCCATAAACAATTAGCACTTCTTTTAGAAAGGTAATTTGGCCCATTCTCAAATCAAAATAAAATAAAACTGGAGAGATTTGGGGCTGAATTTAACTTGTCGGAGCAGCTGCGTTTGGAAGCAAGTTGAAGATAAAGGCATGGAGATGGACAGTGTGTCAAGATGCCATCTCCATCTTGTTGCCTTTCACTTTGCAGTGTGTTAGACTGAGTGTAAGTCACCCATCGGGAAAGGTGGGCTGTCAATTTCAATGCCCAGCTACAGCAATGTTAAGATGGGTTTGAATTTAACAGTGAGTGCCAAGGTTTCCCGGGCTTCCAGGAACTCAGCTTTGAAAGCAAGGCAGGCACACAATGGCAGTTGAGGGAGCTGAAGACATGACAGGCAAGTATGCCAATAAATACTGAAATCTCACAGCTGCCTGATTGTGTGAAAAGCTTTGTTCACAGTACTTGTACCAGGAGGTTACTTTCACAACCTTGGAGGTTTGTACAGCTGATCTCTGCAATGCAGCTGTGATCTGTGCTGCTGCTGCTTGTGCTGCTTTACTTTCCACCTCAGACAAGGACCAAGATGACTAGGGGCATCTCCAACGGCAGCCGGAGTAGCGGGGAGAACGGCAGCAGCAGCACCAGTTGGAGCAGCATTTGCTGGAGAAGGAGCAGCCGGCTCTTCACAGAAATGCTACTCCACAGTAGAGAGGAGATGAGCAGGCAGGCGCTGTTCAGAGGAGGCCATTCTCTTGGTAGGAGTCCCTAAAATGTGGGTCACCACTCCACATTGTGTTACATAGGTCGCATTTGGAATCACGAGCTGCCCCTCCTCCGGGGAGCAATGGCGACTGTGGAGAAGAGGTTGCCCAGTCTGGAAGCTCTGGGATGGCCATAGACCAACTGGATCAATGCCCAAAACAGCAAGAGCCAGCCTGTGAGCCCAAAGTGCCCTTGATCATTAGAAAACATGTTTAGCGGCGAGTTCAAGTGTGCCTCTAGAGACAAGCACGCAGATCTCAGTTACAGACTGAGCCAGGAAGATGGAGTGGTGAATTCAAACTTTGCTGTGAGTCTGCTACTGTCTGCCTGTTGTACATGTTCCTTACCCCAGGAGACATACTCTGCTCCACAAGCATTGGCAACTAGACCAAAAGTGGGGCAACAGAAGAGGGACTGGTAAGAGCCCTCAGTCTTCCCTAATCTCTTCTCGTGTTGAAGCACACTTACCAGCTAACCGCTTTTAAGAAACCCAACCAATGTAGCCCAGGAGTGATACAATTAATGGTGTAAGACAATAAGATGCGTCACTGACTAAGCCGTCACCATGCTGAAGATGTACTTCTGATGCTTCGACTTATCTGGAAGCTTCTTTTAATAAGTATTTACCAAAGTCTCCAAAAAGGCCCTGGTGCATTGAATGCTCCAGAACATAGCCCAGCAGCAAGGTTTGTGTAGTATAAAGGGTCAACAGATGGAATACACCAAAGTATGATGCAGATGGGACTTCTGGTGACGGCGGGCGGGAGGCAGCCGCACATTGGAGGGCTCCCGTTCGGGAAAGGCATTTTCAGGGTTTAACACCTGATCCCAGGGGCAACGGAGGCGGCAAAAGCAGGAAGAAGGCACAGTGAAGGGAAATGTCGAAAATAAGTTTAAAAACGGCCGTGAAAAAAGCGGCTGAAAGTCCATTGGGGAGTGGAAAGGTCACCGCGGGGACGGCAAGAAAAGTGGAGGCTGGGCACCAGGGGAGACCGCATTGCCCACGGCTGAAGAAATGACTAAGGTGATGGCCGTGGAACTCGAAAGGCAGTTCACAAACACATGGAGGCGATGAGGAAGGAGATGGGGGTGGTAATGAAAGTGCTGGTGGAGGAGGCGATTGCCCCGGTGAGGGTGGCGGCATTCAGCGCACTGGCGGAGGTGTGGGAGCAAGGTGAGGCACTGAAGGAAGTGGAAGAGACATTATGACATTATTGCAGCACAGTGATCAACTTACCTCGATGGGGAAGCAGATGCGGAAGGTGATAGAGATCAATATGGGTCTGCGAGCCAAAATGGAAGACTTGGAAAACAGATCCAGGCGACAGAATCTGAGGATTGTGGGTCTGCCCGGAGGAGTGGAAGGCCCGAGGCCGACTGAGTATTTTGCCACGATGTTGGCGAAGCTATTGCAGGAGGAGGATGATCCCTCCCGATATGAGCTGGATCAGGCTCATCGGTCGTGGAGGCCTGTACCAAAGGAGAGTGAGCCGCCAAGAGTAGTGACTCTGTGTTTCCGTAGGTACAGTGTGAAGGAGAAGATCCTGTGCTGGGCAAAGCAGAAGTGGGTGGTGCAGTGGGCTGGAGCTGGTATACACATATATCAGGACTTTACGGTGAAGTTGGCGAGGAGGCGGGCTGCCTTCAGCCGGGTGAAGAAGGCACTGTACATCAGTAAAATGCAGTGCGGCATAGTATACCCAGCTAAGTTCAGGGTGACCTACAAATCCAAGGACTTTTATTTTGGGACGGCGGAAGCAGCAAAGACGTTTGCGAAGGCAGAAGGACTGTGGCTGAATTGAGAAATGGTCTTGTACCAATGTAGCCTCGTGTAACTGTATTTTCTCACTGCGTGCTGGTGTATGTGCTAAATGAGCCAACGTTGTATATATTTGGACAAGGGAAGAGATGGGACTTTCACTTGCAATGATGGTTCTTTGGGGCTTGGGTGTGTCTGCGGGGTTTGTGTGCTAAAGTGGATTTCTTGGTTTTCCTGGGACCGGGCAAAGGGAAAAGAGACCCGGGTGGGGGCATCCACGCTGGCCGGTTTAAGCTGGCCAGTGAACAGGAGTGAGGTGGGGGGAGGGGCTGCGGCCATCGGAGACTGGCAGAACAGTTTCCGATGAGGCTAGCCGGGGTGGAAAGTTGGGGGGAAGGAACAGAGGTTGGGGGGAGGATTTTTACAAGAGGAAGTGGAGGGGAGGAGTCGGGGGGGCGGTGTTTACAATTCATGGGTGTCATTTACGGTACTCTTTCGGGGATTGGATGGCATTGAATGTTAGGGGGTGGGGGTGGACAATAGGTCAATGGTGACCATAGACGATTCCTGATTCCCTTTTCTTTTTTTTTTCCTTTGTTTTTCCCACCGTGGGAGGGTTTGTTTTATTTGATGCTTATATTGTCAGGTGGGGCGTTGTTTGGGGTGGTGGAGGATGGGATCGTTGTTGTTGATAAGGGGATAGACTTTGTATTTGTTACCGTTTTCTGAAGAAAATGTGAAAATGGAGAATAAGATATTTTATAAACAATGTATGGTGCAGATGATGATTACCACTGACATCATCACTCTTCATCAACGCCACCCGACGTTCAACATCTGTATCAGGCTGAGCAGAATCTGGATCATCATTCATACTCTGACACAGACTTGTCACTGCTGTCCCTGTCTCTGGCATCTACTCTTGTTCCCTTGTGATGTGGCAATCACCAGGGGAAAAGCCAACTATTGCCAGTATTGCTTAAAAAGGAGACATCCTGGAGTTTGCACATCCTCCTTGTGTCTGCGTGGGTTTCACCCCACAACCCAAAAGATGTGCTGGTTAGGTGGATTGGCCATGCTAAATTACCCTTTATTTGGAAAAATAATTGGGTACTTTAAATTTATTTTTTAAAAAGAGACATCCTGTAGAATCTTTTCATATTGCTCTCATCAAGACAAATTTGCAAGAATAAATATCAAAGGGAACAACAAACTATACTGCATGAGAAGAGGGCGCTGATTGTTTGGCAAGTGCACTCTGTTTGGTAGAGATGTTGCGATAGAGAATGCACCAGGGAATAGTTAACTGTCAAGTTTCTGTTTAAATTCAAACCTGGCAGATATTCTTGGTATTCTTGGAAATCAGTCCTGATGAGTGCAAGTTAAAAGTTTTGATAACATGTCTCTCTTTTTTTTAACAAAAGCCAGCTATCTTCCCTACTGGTCCCACTGAACTTTGAGTATCTGGGTTAGTACACAGCGGACGTAGGTTTTGGGATGGTGCACCCTGGAACAAAGTGACCTCCAATGAGTCGTTTCATTCTCCTGCAGTACCTCATTCAAGATGCTTGAAGATCCTGTGAGGATTAAAGAGATGAATTAAGATTGTCAAGGTGAAAATATTTTAATTGATCATTATGCACATGGTCATACTTCACTGATTGTTGATGTCAAGTCCATATGGATGAGTGCTTTAGGCCATGTAGCTGTCTGAGATTTGATTCTGTCCCAATCTCTCCACATTCTGCAGCAAAGCACACAAAGGTGCCAGTACCCAGTAGCTTCTCTTCCACAGCTGCCAGCTGCAGGATGGTTGGAGTACCACCTCCAGTTCTTTGTCTCTCTCTCGTGTTCTGTGCTCTTTTCTCCTGTATGGAAGGAAAGGGAGTGAGAGTAATGGTGTGTGTTTAAAGATGAATAGTGAACAACTGTTGACAGCCTTTGTAAGTGATAGGCATGCCAATGCATAAAGACGAGGGAAAGGGTCAGTGGTGCTAGACAGATGATGATGTGAGGAAGTGCACAGTCCGAGAAGGATGGGTGTGCCTGTAAGGTAATAGAATAATTGATTTGATTTGATTTATTGTCACGTATACCGAGATACGATGAAAAGTATTGTTCCGTGTACAGTCAAGGCAGATCATTCCATACATGATAAACATGGGACGTATGATAAATACACAATGTAAATACATGGGAATAGAATCGGTTGAAGCATTCGGAGTGTAGTACTACTCAGTAGAGAAGATGCGTGGAGAGATCAGTTCAGTCCATAAGAGATCATTCAGAAGTCTGGGAACAGCAGGAAAGAAGCTGTTTTTGAATCTGTTAGTGCGTGTTCTCAGACTTTTGTATACCCTGCCCGATGGAAGAAGTTGGAGGAGAGAATAATCCAGGTGGGAGGGGTCTTTGCTTATGCTGTCCGCTTTCCGAAGGCAGCAGGAGGTGTAGACAGAGTCAATGGATGGGAGACGGGTTTGTGTGATGGATTGGGCTGTGTTCACGACTCTCTGTAGCTTCTTACAGTCTTAGGCCGAGCAGTTGCCATACCAGGCTGTGATACAGCCAGATAGGATGCTTTCTATGGTGCATCTGTAAAAGTTGGTAAGAGTCAATGTGGACGTAGAATCATAGAATCATAGAATTTACAGTGCAGAACGAGGATATTCAACCCACCGAGTCTGCACCATCCCTTAGAAAGGGCACCCTAATTAAACCCATGTCCCCACTCTTTCCTCATAACCAAGTAGCCCCACCTAACCTTTTCGACACTAAGGGGCAATTTAGCATGGCCATTTCCCCTAACCTGCACATCTTTGGACTGCGGGAGGAAACCGGAGCACCTGGAGGAAACCCATGTAGACACGGGGAGAAAGTGCAAACTCCACACAGACAGTCACCCGAGGCGGGAATTGAACCCAGGTCCCTGGAGCTGTGAGGCAGCAGTGCTAACCACTGTGCCACCATGCTGTCCGACATGCTGAATTTCCTGAGTTTCCTGAGGAATTATAGGTGCTGTTGTGCTTTCTTGGTCGTAGCGTCGACATGGGTGGACCAGGACAGATTGTTGATGATGTGCACACCTAGGAATTTGAAGCTGTCAACCATCTCTACCTCAGCACTATTGATGCAGACAGGGGTGTGTGCGATACTTTGCTTCCTGAAGTCAATGACCAGCTCCTTAGTTTTGCTGATATTGAGGGAGAGATTGTTGTCGTTACACCACTCCACTAGGTTCTCCATCCCCCTCCTGGACTCTGATTCATCACTTTTTGAGATCTTACCCACTACGGTCATGTCACCAGCAAACTTGTAGATGGAGCTGGAGCCAAATTTCGCCACGCAGTCGTGTGTGTATAGGGAGTATAGTAGGGGGCTGAATGCGCAGCCTTGTGGGGCCCCAATATTGAGGACTATAGTGGAGGAGATGGTGTTGTTTATTCTTACTGATTGTGGTCTGTGGGTCAGGAAGTCAAGGATCCAGTTGCAGAGAGAGGAACTAAGTCCCAGGTTTTGGAGCTTTGATATGAGCTTGGCTGGGATTATGGTGTTGAAGGCGGAGCTGTAGTCAATGAATAAGAGTCTTATGTAGGACTCCTTGTTATCGAGATGCTCCAGGGATGAGTGTAGGGCCAGGGAGATAGCATCTGCTGTGGACCGGTGGACCAGTGAACCGGAATGTGGGGAGTGATGTGCTGAAGTAGGTCATGAAAATGTGAGGGGATTGGCACAATGCACATTGCAGTTGCCATTGACTTTGCAGCTGTACCCACCTCGCCTGCTCTGCTTATATCATTAAAACACTTTTGGCACTAAATCCAGGAGAGTGATACTACACTCTCGCTGCTCACCTCCTCTGTTAACTCCATGTGTACCTTTGTTTCAGTGACGGATTTCTTCCTCCCATCAGTCGGACCTGTATCCTTCCTACAGGCTTTACTAACCCCCAAAATCACATCCAGGCAAGTGTTACTGATTGAAAAGAAAGGCTGAGGTGATCTAATGTTGGTATTTAAAATTATGAAAGGCTTAAAGGAGTGGTACAGAGAGAATGTTTCCTCTTGTGGACACCATCAATGTCAGTCATCAAGAGATCCAAAAGGGCAGAGGAAGCATTTCCACCCAAAAAGTGGTAAGAATGTGGATCTATCTACCACAGGGAGTGGTTAATAGAATAGCATTGGTGCATTTAAGGGAATAATAGACAAGCACATAAGAGGGTAAGGAATAGATGGTTAAGATCACAGTGATAAAAGAGTAAAATATTGCAGATGCTGGAGATCTGAATTAAAAACAAAATGTGCTGGGAAAACTCAGCAAGTCCGGCAGCATCTATGGAGAGAGAAGCACTGAGCCCAATATGACTCTGCTATGGAACTAGATAATGATAGATTTAGATCAGGAAAGATGAGAGGATGCCCAAGCGGATCATAAACAGTGACATGGATTGATTGGGCTGACTGACATGCTTCTATGCCATCTATATCATTTCCTTGTGTTATACTCCCAATTGCAAAATCCATTCAATTTCCTGTTTGCAATTTTTTTCAAATACTAGAGATGGGATCAACTTATTCGGGTCGTCATCCTCCCCCCCCCCGCCCCCCCCCCCCCCCCCCCCCCGTGTCCCCGTCCCTGTCCCCGTCCCCAGCCTCACTTAAGTTCATTGGCCAGGAGACCCACAAATAATGGCCCAGATCCTCCAGTCCCTGATCATCGGAAACCGGGCATGTGACCCAAGATGCGAGTCGGGATCTTCCGGAAGTTCCAACCTGCTGTCTCCATGGGAATTGCCCGGGAAGCTTGACCTTCCTATGGGCAATTTCTCTGCTTCTCTGGAGCCTCCAGAAAACTCTCTGAGTTGGAGTTGGAACCTACCTAGATGTTTACCCAGAAAAAGTCAGAAAAATCCATGTCCAGCCCCTGGTTAATTACACAACTGACCCCTCTGCTCCTCCCTCCTTCTCCCCATCACTCATATTAACCCCCCCATCCTGCCTCTTGTCCCTCTCTGACTACCTCCTCTACCTGTCCCAATTTTCCTGATGCACCTAGCCCCCGACCTGACAGCTCCTCCCGTCCCAACCCGATTACCCCCCCCAAATGCACCAACCCTCTCAACCATCCACCCACTTGCCACTCTACCACCCTGCCCACCTCTTACCCTACTCACCTACCAGCTCAGACACCTGCCATCAGATCCACCTACCACCTCAGCCACCCAATCCACCTGTCATACTACCCACCTGCCAGCCTGATACCCAACCCACCTTCCACCCGAACCATCTATTACGTCACCCATCTGCTCCCTAGCACCTGCCACCCTGTCAACCTGAACCATCTGCCACGCTATCCCTTCCCACCCTGACACCCAACCCACCTCCACTTACTCCCTAATGTTTCTTCTACCATACCATCCTACCCACCCATCAACTGATCCATCTGCAATCCTACCCACCTGTCTCATTGCCACCCTACAAACATTACCACCATACCCATCAGCCACACTACCCCCTGCCACTCTATCCACCTGCCACCCTACCACCAACACACTCCCACATTACCCAGCTACCACCCTACCCAAATACCATTCACCCACCTGCCACCCTACCCACTTACCTCACCCACCTCCTACTAACCCTACCACTATTCACTTATTCATCCATTCACTCATTCATCCATTCTCTAAAATTCAACTGGAGATTTAAACTTAGCTCATGGCAGCTTGTACTCTAAAAAGGGTGTGTATTTACTGCAAACTTCTCTTCACTGCTCCCTGCATGGATTCCTGTGCTGCGGGAGATCTTCTGGCTGTTGCGTCAGAAGTCAGAGCCTTTTAGACATATCTAGGGAGATGCGCAGTTTTCAGTCTACTCAGCTTCAGAAGCAATGTTTCCAATGCTGATCGGAAGACAATGCTGTGGCTGGATTAAGAATCCACTGACTGGCGTGAGGCATGTCTGGGACTTAAAGCCCAGCCCTTCATCTCACCCATTTTGTCCGTTTTCACAAAATTACAATTTTTTTTTAAATCTAATCGGTGTTGGATAATTTACATTATTTCTTCTATGTTTTCATGAGCAATATGTTTATCCACCTTCAATTTTCCCCCTAACTCCCTCAGAGTCCATTCTGAGGCATAGTTCCATGTACATTCTCTTCATTCATTTATGAGATCACCCTCATTTGAAGTAATAATAATAGCAATCTTTATTATTGTCACAAGTAGGCTGACATTAACACAGTAATGAAGTTACTGTGAAAATCCCTTGTTCGCCACACTCCGCCTTCGGGTACACTGAGGGAGAATTGAGGGAGAATTCAGAATGTCCAATTCACCTAACAAGCACATCTTTTGGGAATTGTGGGATGAAACCGGAGCACCCGGAGGAAACCGACGCAGACACTGGGAGAACGTGCATCCCCGTCCCTACATGTGTGTCATAACTGTGGTCACTGGATAGAAATCAGGATCTGAAGTCTGGTAGCTTTTCCCTCTCCCTAGCTTAGAGGCACCTGAGGTAAATTGAGATATCTCAGAGCAGCACGGTGCCGCAGTGGTTAGAACTGCAGTCTCAAGGTGCTGAGGTCCCAGGTTCGATCCCGGCTCTGGGTCACTGTCTGTGTGGAGTTTGCACATTCTCCCCGTGTTTGCATGGGTTTCGCCCCCACTACCCAAAGATGTGCAGGGTAGGTGGATTGGCCACACTAAATTGTCCCTGAATTGGAAAAAAAAAAATTGGGTACTCTAAATTTTTTTTAAAAGAAGAAAAAAAAGAGATATCTTGTCCAGTTTTGCTCCCACTGAGCACTGACCATTGTTCTCCTATTAATATTTTAACTTACCTTTTGCCACTATTAGCACTCTTCAGTCCTTAATGCCACCCTTTGTCTTATATCCATGACGCCTTTGACAATCTCTACTTTATTCTGACCTGCTGTTCAGCCCCACCTCCTCCACCCTCCTCTCTAATTATATAATTATTTATATTTCCGCCGCTCTTCACTTCTGAAGAAGAGTCATATGGTCTCAAAACATTTAACACTGTTTCTCTATCCACAGATGCTGCCAGACCTGCTGGAATTTATCAGCATTTTCTGTTTTTATTTCAGATTTCCAGCATCTGCAGTATTTTGCTTTTATATAAATTTAAATCTCGTTGTTCAGTACAGATGGGGAGAATCAGACAGAGGAGAAATCTGTGAGGCTCAGGTCTACTCTGTGAACTGTCCTCACAACTAAACCATCGAGTTAAGTCCAGCAGCTCTGTGTTTCACCTTACATATCTGTACAAGAGAAAGAACGATCTTGGAAGGATTCTCAATTGGCCGGATCCTCCATTTTGCCGGCGGTGCACTCACGCCCGTCGATGGCCTGACGGCGTGGGGGTTCCCACAATGGGAAACCTCATTGGCCAGTGCAGGAACGGAGAACCCCGCTGTCAGCAGGGGCGCGCCGCACCAGAAAACGGGTTCAGCGGGACGGAGGATCCTGTCACTTGAATTTACAGATTGGGTGTGATTCTGTGACCCCCGTTAGGCCCGATGCAGAGCTGGGCGCAATGAGTGAATCGCACGTGACCCCCAAGTTGAGCTCTGTGCCGGTCCGATCCTGAGAAGCCCGACTTGCTCCATCGGCACGATCTGAATCTCATCCTCGCTAGGCGAGACGTAGATCTGAATATTTAAGTGAGCCCGGAAGACCTCATTGGAGTGCCATTTAGTGTTGGTCCACACAAATATGCACCAGGTGTAATGGCATCTGGGGGGTCTTCCAAGCCACAAAGCCATTGGAGACCCTCGGGTGGTCGGGGATAGAGTGGTAGCCTGGCACTCCCCCTGGCACCAAGTCATCTTGGCACTGCTAGCTTGGCATCCCTGGCAGTGTTCCCTGCCGCTGCCATGGTGCCCAGCTGGCACTATCAGGGTGCCAGGCTGGCAGTTAGCACTGTCAGGGTTCGGGCATACGGGGCCTGAAAGATGGGGGGGGGGGGAATTCGGGGCTGCCAGACAAATGGCTCCTCGATCTACGAGAAGCCTTTCCTGCTGGCGAACATCCCTCCATTTGCGGCCTTGGTGAAGAGAAACTTCCCGGGGCCAAAATAAACAACGAAGTGTCATGGATAGCGGGATGTTTCTCATCTACCGAGAAACACCCTGCTAAACGCACCCGACAGCGGACTTTATCTTCAATCCACTGAATCGCGCCCACGGTCTTTTATGATCTCTGGACTCCCAAAGCGTTTTACAGCCAATGACTTGCCTCTGAAGTATAGTCACTTTTAGAATTTGGGAAGAAAATGGAACACACTTATTCAAATTACTGTTCAATTATTCTTAAAACCAAATGGTTATCATTGAATCCAAATATTATCAATAATAATAATGAGTGGAGTTTGGGTTACCAACTAGTGCACAGGCATAGCAAGGTCTTGCACCATGTATCACTGTATAATGTAGAAGCCATTGAGGGTTGAATGACAATTTTTTAAACGAATAAAGCCATATTTCTGTTCCAAATGATTTAATAAACAAGAGGTAAAATACGGTTTTAGAAATGCACAGAAGGTTTGAAAGAGGCAACATTTCAGACCTGCAATTTGCCGATTCCTGAAACTTGCCAATTCTCATTCATTGCCTCCATCGTTTTGTGTTTACAATAACTGTGTCGAATCAATTTGTTAGAATATGATCCTTTTGCAGAAAGAGGCAGAACAAGACTTTCTTACAATTGGCAATAGGTACTGGCTCCAATTGAGGAGTGATTTGATTATTCCCTGTTGACAGAGGAGATTATTCTCACCTCATCTTTGATCCAGTCTATAATTACATACAGCACCACTCTTCACATCTATTGCTGCTCGAGAAAGTATCAAAGTATAAGGGGGAAGTAAATTAAAAGGGCACTATTATCAGGGAAAGGTGTTTGTAAATTAAAAAGAGAAAATGTTTGCCAAAGAAGGAATGCCATCATTCTAAAAGCAGCTAAAGGCATTGCCACTGAATGTAAAGTAGGGAGGAGTGCAGAGAAGGTCAGATTTCAAGTGCACACTGGCATATATTGCTGCTGAATGCTGAAGTATCAGGAATGGGTGAGGCTACAGATAGATTTTGGGCATAATGAATTGGAAGACTGGCAGCAGATGGAGATTCTGAGGACAGAGATGATAAGAAAGTGTGGGAAACTAATGGACAATAACAGAGGGTAGTGTTTTTAATGCATCAGTTATAGAACTGGTGTCAGGAGACCAGTGAGGAGCACATTAGAGTAGTTTGGCTGGAAGTGACAATACACATAGATAATAGGTGAAGGTAATGAGGTGGGGATGGCAGATACTGCTGAGGTTTTTTAAAAAAGTATTTTTGAGGGATATGGGGCGAAATTCTCCGGAAACGGCGCGATGTCTGCCGACTGGCGCCCAAAACGGCGCCAATCAGATGGGCATCGCGCCACCCCAAAGGTGCGGAATGCTCCGCATCTTTGGGGGCCGAGCCCCAACATTGAGGGGCTAGGCCGACGCTGGAGGAATTTCCGCCCCGCCAGCTGGCGGAAACGGCCTTTGTTGCCCCGCCAGCTGGCGCGGAAATGACATCTCCGGGCGGCGCATGCGCGGGAGCGTCAGCGGCCGCTGACAGTTTCCCGCGCATGCGCAGTGGGGAGAGTCTCTTCCGCCTCCGCCATGGTGGAGACCGAGGCGGAGGCGGAAGGGAAAGAGTGCCCCCATGGCACAGGCCCGCCCGCGGATCGGTGGGCTCCGATCGTGGGCCAGGCCACCGTGGGGGCACCCCCAGGGGCCAGATCGCCCCGCGCCCCCACCCAGGACCCCGGAGCCCACCCACGCCGCCTTGTCCCACCGGTAAGGTAGGTGATTTAATTTACGGCAGGACAGGCAATTTATCGGCGGGACTTCGGCTCATCCGGGCCGGAGAATCGAGCGGGGGGGCCCGCCGGCCGGCGGGGCGCGATTCCCGCCCCCGCCGAATATCCGGTGCTGAAGACTTCGGCAACCGGCGGGGGCGGGATTCACGCCAGCCCCCAGCGATTCTCCGACCCAGCGGGGGGTCGGAGAATCTCGTCCCTGATATAAATTTGAGACATATGGGACGGGATTCTCCAACCCCTCGCCTGCTGCTGAATTCTCCTGCGCCGGGGATTTGGCGGGGGCGGGAGTCACGCCGCGCCGGTCGGCGGCCGCTGGCAGTGACCCCCTCCCGGCAATTCTCCGGCCCACGATGGGCCGAGTGGCCGCCCGTTTTAGGCCGGTCCCACCGGCGTAAATTTCAACAGGTACTTACCAACGGGACCTGGCTGCGCGGGTGGCCTCCGGGATCCTCGGGGGGGCGCGGGGGGATCTGGCCCCAGGAGGTGCCCCCACGGTGACCTGGCCCACGATTGGGGCCCACCGATCCACAGGCGGGCCTGTGCCATGGGGGCACTCTATTCCTCCGCGTCGGCTGCTGTGGACCTCCGCAATGGCCGACGCGGAGATGAACCCCTCCGCGCATGCGCTGGAATGACGGCAGCATACGCTGGCACCCCCTGCATGTGCCAACTTGCGCGCCGGCCGGCGGAGGCCCTTCGGTGCCGGTTGGTGTGGCGCCAAGCCGCTTCCCAGCTGGCCGGCGCATCGCAAACCACTCCGGCGCCATCTAGCCCCTGAAGGTGTGGAGGATTCCGCACCTTTGGGGCGGCCTGACGCCGGAGTGGTTCATGCCACTCCTTCACGCCTGAGTTGCCCGCCCCGCCGGTTCCCGCAGAATCCTGCCCGCAGAGCCAGGTCCCGCTGGTAAGTGCCTACTCTAATTTACGCCAGCGGGACCGGCCGTAAATGGGCGGCCACTCAGCCCATTGCGGGCCGGAGAATCGCCCCGGGGGGGCCGCTGCCAGCCGACCGGCGCGACGCAATTCCCGCTCCCTCCAAATCCCCGGCACCAGAGAATTCGGCAGCCGGTGGGAGCGGGATTCACGCTGCCCCCCAGTGATTTTCCGAGCCGGCGGGGGGTCGGAGAATCCCGCCATTGTATACACCCCTGTATGCTTCACCCAATGCCGGTGTTTGTGTTGTTACATTAGGTACCTTGTGTTGCCCTATTATGTATTTTCTTTTATTTCCTTTTCTTTTCATGTACTTAATAAACTGTTGAGCTGCTCGCAGAAAAATACTTTTCACTGTACCTCAGTACACGTGACAATAAACAAATCCAACAAAATCCAAAATCCAAATTCAAATTTTGAAACCTCAGGGCAGAGTTAACATCACAGCTGTGGATAACGAGCAGCCAGGACACCTGTGGATAATGAGCAGCCAGAGAATGGTTGGAGTAGGTTTGGAGATATTTTGTGGAGGGGAGGGAAGTTGGCAGCCAAAAAAACAAGACAATTTCAGTATGTTCACTTGAAGAAAGATCTGGCTTGTCCACAGTGTTTGATCTGATGTCCAATGTCCAATCGAGGAGATCAGCCTGATAAGGCAGAGTTGGAAGATGCAGGAACAATTGCTGTGATAAAATGCCAAGGCCAGAGTAAGGAGAGACCTTCTCGGGGTGAGCAGTGGAGGGGGTTGAAGCAATCAAGTGGAGAATCAGGCAGCCGGATTCTCCGTTTCTGAGACTAAGTGTTGATGCCAGAGTAGGATTCGTAGAGTTCTATGACAGCAGGTTGTCAGCGAGCATCCAGCACCTGCAGGTGCAGTTGGAGAAGTCGATCCGTGTGCAGGGACAGGAGGTGGTGCCGACCATGCATGCCACCCAGGCCAACACCGCATGGGTGGTGTCCATGGTGAAGACATTGGGGGGGGCGAGGATTTTGGTTATGGATCAGCATGTCCAAGGCCTGGGTCATTCTGAGCAGGCACTGGCCGAGACCCAGGACAGGCCTGCCATCTCACAGGTAGCCAAGCACTAGAGCCATCTGGACATAGCAGTAGGGCTCCTCAACATGGCCTAGTCACAGCAGGCCATGGCTGAGAACGCCGGCAGCAGGCGCTGACCGATGTGATGCAGACACAGAGGGAGGTGGCCCAGCCCCAGTGGAAGATGGTGCAGTCAGTGGCACATGTGGCACTGACCCAGAAAGTGGAGGCATGGTCATAGTGTGATGTGGAGCAGTCACAAACAGAGATGGTCCACTCCTGTGCTCCATGGCAGCGAGCATGCAGGCCCTGGTCGAGACCAAAGTGGGCCTCCAGGACCGACAGTGCCAGGTGGCGGAGGATCATGAGGGGATAGCTCTACTCACACCCTGTCCCATGGAGTAGCCCGGGGACCATTGGGCACCACGAGAGAGAGGAGGAGACGATGGGGCATGTGCCAGTGACTCCCACAGGGGAGATGCCAGAACACCATAGCACCTCGGGCTCCCCCCTCCTCCTGTGCCTGCCGCATCTGGTGGGTAGCAGGCAGAACAGGGATGCACCAGGCCACCTGGGACACCCAAGCAACAGACGGGCTCATCCAGGCCTGGTCGCCTCAGAAGATGCCTGCCAACAGGGAACCAGGTCGCAGGATGGGAACCACAGCAGGCCACCTCCACTCTGGGTGTACCATCTGGGGATCCACCAAGACATTGCGTTAGGGACCATAAGGCCAGACAGTTCGCCACCAGTTAAGTTGGCAAGGCACAGTTTGATTATAGGTGTTAGGGCACAAACCTGTATATATTTGTGCATAATAAACACCTGTTACTACTGTTATAGCCTGTCTCGGTGCTCTGTATGATGGGTGAAAGGTGTGGGCTAGTCTGGGCGGGCCAGAGAGGGAGCATGGGGGTGGGGGGGGGGGCATTATGGGTGGGCTGGGCTCCCACCCTTCCACCCCCCCCCCCAGACTGTCCACACCACCGCCCACCCCCCACCACAGGGATCCGATGGACCGTTTGATGGAATGGCCAGCTCACATGCGGGGATCACCGAGGTGGATGGTGGGCAGGAGTCAGACATTGTCAGACAATGCGGTGCACCGGAATCTCAGAGTGGGTTGTTATTATCCTCCATCCCTTGGACCAGACCCGTTGTTACTGCCAACCCAAGGCCGACACCTTATAGTGCAGCAGGTATCACGGAGGGGGTTTCAGGCGGTGGATGCGGGGAGGGTGGGGTGTGGGGTTGGGAATCAGTGTCCGTGCCCCTGACCAGACCCCCCTCCCCCCACAGTCGGTGAAACTGGAGGCGATCAGAGCGCCCCGTGCGCGTTGGCCATGGCAAACACATTGTGTGGCATTTCATGCCTCCCTGGGCCCCATGTTGTGCACATCCTCGCCCTTCCCCACATCCTCTTCATTGGACGAGGCCTGGCATTCAACCTCAACCTCCACAGGTCACCCCCCTGCTGTGCGATTCTGTGGGGACGCAGCAGGCCGCAATGATGCAGGCGACCGTCCCCATGTCGTATTGGAGGGCTCCGCCAGTGCAGTCCAGGCACCTGAACCGCATCTTCAGGATGCCAAAGCACCGCTCGATTATGCCGCGGTAGCTGCATGGGCGTCATTGTAGTGGGCCTTGGCGTTGGTCTGTGGCCTCCAGACAGGCGTCGCCAGACGCGATCGCAGTGGATAACCCCCTGTTGCCCATGAGCCAACGCCCCCCCCCCCCCCCCCCCCCCCCGCAGCCGTAGGGGGGTGTCTCGAACATTTCAGGAATCATCAAATGTACCAGAATGAAGGCGTCATGCCTGAGTGATCTCTATGTGTGCATGTACACAAGGGGTTAATGTGTCATCAGTAGCACCACATGATCACTAGAGGGCCGGACCAACAGGGGTATAAAAGGCAGCCACATTGGGGCTCTCCCTCTCTCTTGGGTGCACTGTGATCATAGCAACAGCAGACTAGTTTAGATGGCCAGTGGAGTTACGCATAGTTACCACAGTTAGATCTTGTTAACCTTATCACTAGTATCAAAGTTAAAGTAGAGAACTCGTGTAAATATTGTTGTAGTTACTCAATAAACCTTTTGTTACTACTGGAAGAGTTTGAATCTTCTTCATCGGGATTCAGAATACCTCATCACTAACCAAGGATTGAGTAGCACATGTTACCTACCAGACAGGTAACAAAACAATGCACACTGCCTGGATATCGGACGCAGACATGCATGAAGCACATCTACCATATCAGCTGCACGTTCATCGAGTGGAACCTCTTTCAGTTTTTGTAGGGCAGCCTGTCTTTTAATATTTAATAATTTTTATTGTCATAAGTCGACTTACATTAACACTGCAATTAAGTTACTGTGAGAAACCCCTAGTCGCCACATTCCGGAGTGATGTTCAGGTGGGCTGAGGGAGAATTCAGAATGTCCAGATTACCTAACAGCACGTCTTTCGGGACTTGTGGGAGGAAACCGGAGCACCCGGAGGAAGCCCACGCAGACATAGGGAGAACATTCAGACTCTGCACAGACAGTGACCCAAGCCAGGAATCGAACCTGGGATCCTGGCAACAGTGCTAACCACTGTGCTACTTTGCTGCCCTACCCACTTCTGCAGGTGCCCGTAAGGGGACATGCATCCCATCAATCACCCCCTGGACCAGAGGCATGTCGGCGATGGCTGCGAACCCCGCTTCCCTGGCATCCTGGTGGGCTCAGTCCACATTGACGTGGCTGTATTGTGCTGACTGGGCATACAGGACGGGGTGGGGGTATTGGTATGGCAGAAGGCGGTACCACCATACCCGACCAGGTTCACCGGGCTACACAGTGCCTCTGGTTGGCACTGCATGCTCGGCCCCTGCATGTTTCCCCCCCCCCCCCCACCAACCCCACACCCCTGGACCTGTGGGCATTACCCTTGGGTGGGCAGCGTGATGCCCTGCCTGCGGGTGGCAGCCGGGGGGGTGGGTGGTATGGCGGAAGGTGGGGTGGAGGGTGGGGGCTGGGGTGCGGGGACACCCATATGGCCGGTGTCACCGGGGCCAAGGTGGGTGGTCACTGGGATGCGCAGCAAGTTGGCTGCCTTGCAGGCCGCGGCAATAGTATTCCATGCCTCCCATCAGCCCCCCCCCCCATCGCCCCGGACCTGGCAGGGCACCCCGCACTCCAGCCGAGCTAGTGTTAGCTGGGCAGCCCACGGTCGCGCTTCTCTGTGACCTACCTCCTCTCTCCCTCATCAGCCATGACTTCGGGGGTCACGATTTTTAAAAGCACACGTAACCTTCACCATCGGGAATTCAGCCCAATGGAGGCGGAGAATCGCGGAGTCCCCGGAGACTACCGGGTCGGGCCCGCTAATCATATGCAAGCAGTGTTCACTGTATGTGCGTTCTGGAATGCATTGATGCCGCTGTCGAGGCGACAGAGAATTGCAATTTGGTGTGAAGCCAGCACCCGTCACGATTTCAGCATCAAAACCGATTCTCCGCCCAATCGCGTTCCCCGATTCTGGCGTAGGCCAACGGAGAATCCTGCCCAAAATTTTTGTTGGTAGGGAAATGGGGACGTGACATGGGGGAAAACCTGAACCCAGCAGAGTCAGTTTAGATTGAATTAGATTTAGATTTAGTGTCCCATGTACCGAGGTGCAGTGAAAAGTATTGTTCTGCGTAAATTCCAGGCAGATCATTCCGTACATGATAAACATAGGACAAACGATAAATACACAATGTAAATATATAGACGTAGACATCGGGTGAAGCATATGAAGTGTATTGCTACACAGTAGAGAAGATGCATAGAGAGAGTCGTTCAGTCCACAAGCGGGTCATTCAGTAGTCTGGTAACAGCGGGGAAGAAGCTGTTTTTGAACCTGTCAGTGGAGTTACGCATAGTTACCACAGTTAGATCTTGTTAGTGCGTGTTCTCAAACTTTTGTACCTTCTGCCAGATGGAAGAGGTTGGAAGAGAGGATAACCCAGGTGGTAGGGGTCTTTGATTATGCTGCCTGCTCTCCTAAGGCAGCGGAAGGCGTAGACAGAGTCAATGGCTGGGAGGCAGGTTCACGTGATGGACTGGGCTGTGTTCATGACACTGTAGTTTCTTACGGTCTTGGGCCGAACAGTTGCCATATCAGCTGTGATGCAGCCAGATAGGATACTTTCTATGGTGCATCTGTAAAAATTGGTAAGAGTCGATGTGGACATGCTGAATTTTTAAATCAATGCTGAGTTCGAACAGACCTCATTTTTGCTGGAATGTGAGCCTCGTCCTGCAGTCAGTTACTTGATTTTTCTAGTGTAGATGTAAATGCATGTTAAAGTCACATAAGGCCTGTGGAACTGTCAAGCTGTTAAATCATTTAAAACCCCTGCCCTTTCAATTTTACCATGCTTACAATTTAAATAGCTGTTCATTGACATAACCCTAAGAATTATTATTCTAACATTATTACTGCTTAACTGCTTCCACAGCCTGTCATTATCATAGTGGAAGGGGGGGGGGGTTACTGTCATTTCACAGCTTGATTGACAGCTCCAAGAGTGATTGCTGTGTTTGGAATGAGGTAATGAATGCAGATGCTTGTTTTTATAAGGGATTGGGTAGCTGAGGGGGTTTAAATGTATTGCATAGGCGTTTGTCAGTGAGATATTTTATATACTGAAGTCTGTAGTAGATACTTAGAACTTTATTTTATTTTATCTCACCATGGCACCTAGGTTTTCCCATGGTGGATACTGAGAGAGTTGGCACATTCGCATGCATGCACACTTTCACACACATTCGCACACACACCCGCACATTCACACTCTTGCACACTCACGCACACTCTCGCACACACTCACACACAAACTTGCACGAGTGCGCACACAAGCATGAACACATTTGCATTTGCACACTTGCACGCATAGGTTGGCATGGAGACTGTCCTGGGAGAGTACCTTTAAGAAATGGGTGTTTATAAATGGGTGTGTATATAAGTATCTGTAGTGAGAGTACCTTTAAGAAATGGGTGTTTATTACTGCAGTGATGTCAGAGAGTGTGTGGAGCTGGGCTGTCTGTCAGCTTTTTACCTTCGTTTTAGGCTGTTTGCTGCAGGGTGACTTTTATTTTTATTTTCAGAGCTCGATAGCTGCAGTCACAGACAGAAGGTGTATTCAAGTCTCTCTCTGTAATCTGAAGACTGTAAATCGATCCTGGTGATTTAAAACTAATAACAGTAGTGACTTTAACCTGATGTGCTTCTGGTAAAAGGTGTTTAAAGTCTGATGGATGTGAAAAGGAATGCTTTAAGGATTACTTAGTGTTGTATTCTTTGGGCGTTGTATTTGAATTAATGGTTGCTAAGATGTTCACTGTATGTTTTAAAAAGGTTAACTTGAGTTCATAGAATAAACATTGTTTTGCTTTAAAAAAAATACTTTTCCATTTCTGCTGTATCACACTTGTAGAGTGGGCCGTGTGCTCCCCATACCACAATCTATTAAAAGGTGTGGGCCATGTGAACTCCATGACACACTCTAGGGTTCTCTAAACCCTGGCCCATAACAAATTGGGGGCTTGTCCAGGATAAAAGTCTATCTGTTGGATTGGCTTAGTGAACTTAAAGACAGTGAGGGGTGAGCATATTGTGGTTGCTTTTTAGGTGTGGTATTTCAGTTTAAGTAGGGAGTGTGTTGTGGACAATGGCTCTTTCAGAGGCTCTGAAGTTTTTGGGGATGGAGACGGTGACACGCAGTACCGTACGGACAGAGACTAAAAGCAGGCTGTTAGCTGTGGCAAAAACATTGCAGTTAACATTACCTGACAAAATGCGAAAAGATGAGGTAATTATGGCGGTGGCTAAGCATTTAAAGTTGCCTCAGATACAGTTTGAATTAAAGAAGTCACAATTTTAAGAGATACGGGAGCTAGTCAATATTAAATGGAAGAGATGAGGAGTTATGTAGTTTGGGAAGAATGTTGCCAGAAAAGGTGGTAATATGTGGAATTCAGGGTGAGAGGAGTAGTGTTCTGTTATTTAAGGTAAGGTTGGAAAGTCCAGTGAAGAGTGGTGAAGTGGTAGTAGGAGTAATAGATAAACTATCTTGTCCAGGAATACAGTTTATCTTGGGTAATGATAGCTGGATCGCAGGTGGGAGTGATGCCTACTGTGGTTGATAAGCCAGTGGAAAATCAGGCACCTGAAGTGTTGAAGGACAAATATCCTGGGATTTCTCTGGATTGTGTCGTAACAAGATCGCAAAGTCACAGGTTAAGACAAGAGGAGAAATCAGAGAGTGAAGATAAAGGTGAAGTGCAATTATCAGAAACGATTTTTGATCAGGTGGTGGAGGATGAGGCGGATATTTTTAGTTCAGGAAAATTGGCGGAGTTAGAACAGAAAGATGTAGAAATAAAACGGATCAATCAGAAAGCATATACGGAAGGGGAATCTGCGTGTATACCAGAATGTTATTACCATAAAAGTGATGTCTTAATGAGAAAATGGAGACCTTTACATGTGCAGGCGGATGAAAAGTGGGCAGAAGTTCATCAAGTAGTATCGCCGGTAAGGTATAGAAAGGAGGTGGTGCGAGTTGCATGAGGTACCAGTGGGCGGTCATTTGGGAATAAGGAAAACTCAAGCTAAAATCCAGAAACATTTTTATTGGCCTGGACTACATAAAGATGTAGTTAAATTTTGTCAATCATGTCACACATGTCAAGTGATAGGGAAACCTCAAGCAGTGATAAAACCAGCACCCTTAATACCCATTCCAGCATTTGAGGAACCTTTTACAAGGGTCCTAATTGATTGCGTAGGACCGCTTCCTAAAACAAAAAGTGGGAATCAATATCTTTTGACTATAATGGATGTGTCTACTAGGTTTCCAGAGGCCATTCCAGAACGTAATATTACAGCTTAAAAGATTGTGGAGGAGTAACTTAAATTCTTTACTAGATATGGACTACCCACAGAAATACAATCGGATCAAGGATCAAATTTTACCTCACGGTTATTCAAAGAACATAGAACATAGAACAGTACAGCACAGAATAGGCCCTTCAGCCCTCGATGTTGTGCCGAGCTTTGTCCAAAACCAAGATCAAGCTATCCCACTCCCTGTCATTCTGGTGTGCTCCATGTGCCTACCAATAAACGCTTGAAAGTTCCTAAAGTGTCCGACTCTGTGGATAGCTTCGGAAGAAAACAATTTAAATCAACTGCGTACCATCCAGAATCGCAGGGAGCATTAGAAAGGTGGCATCAGACATTAAAGACAATGTTGAGGGCTTATTGTCACGATTATCCAGAGAATTGAGATAAAGGAATTCCATTCGGACTGTTTGCAAATAGGGATGCACCTAATGAGTCAACCAAATTTAGTCCTTTTCAACTAATTCTTGGTCATGAGGTAAGAGGACCACTTAAATTGATTAAGGAAAAATTGGTGAATGAGAAATCGGAAATTACATTATTGGATAACGTGTCAAATTTTAGAGAACGATTAAATAGAGCAGGTGAATTGGCTGGACGACATTTAAAAGTTGCACAAAATGTAATGAAACGGGTAGAGGTCAAGAAATTCAGAGTTCGTAGGTTTGCCATTGGAGATAAAGTTTTAGTATTGTTACCAGTGGTAGGTGAACCTTTAAAAGCTAGGTTTTGTGGACCTTTTGTGGACCAGATTGAAAGGAAATTAAGTGAGGTGAATTATGTGGTAAGAACGCCAGATAGAAGGAAACCTCAACGAGTGTGTCATGTGAATATGCTTAAAAGGTACTTTGAAAGGGAAGGAGAGAAAAAGGAGGAGGTTTTAATGATTCTAACTCAAAGTGATGAACCAAATCCAGATGACTGTGAATTTGACATACCTCAAATTAAATTGGGAAACGAGGATGTTCTTAAAAATTGGGATAAATTGTTGAGTTACCCTCCAGAGGAAAAATGAACTGGCCTGAAAGAGTTATTGATATCACATGGGCAAGTTTGTAGAGATAAATTGGGAAGTACTAAAATGGCTATACATGATGTAGTGGGAAATGCTCTTCCAATCAAACAACATCCATATAGACTTAACCCTTTAAAATTGGCACAGGTTAACAAAGAGATTGAGAGTATGCTTAAAAATGGCATAATTGAAGTGGGTTGCAGCCAATGGAGCACACCCATAGTAATGGTACCAAAACCGGACGGTACCCAACGGTTGTGTGTGGACTATAGAAAGGTTAATGAAATGAAATGAAAATCGCTTATTGTCACAAGTAGGCTTCAAATGAAGTTACTGTGAAAAGCCCGTAGTCGCCACATTCCGGCGCCTGTTCAGAGGGGCTGGTACGGGAATTGAACCGTGCTGCTGGCCTGCCTTGGTCTGCTTTCAAAGCTAGCAATTTAGCCCTGTGCTAAACCAGCCCCTGCAGTTACAAGAACGGACTCTTATCCTATCCCACGTTTGGAGGATTGCATTGAGAAAGTGGGACAATCAGCTTTTATTTCTAAACTGGATTTACTTAAAGGTTACTGGCAGGTACCTTTATCCGAAAGGGCGAAGGAGATTTCAGCTTTTGTGACTCCAGATGGGATATACCAATTCAAAGTTATGCCATTTGGCATGAAAAACGCACCAGCCACATTTCAACGGTTAACTAACAAAGTCGTTTCAGGATTACCCAATTGTGCGGTATACATCGATGATCTGGTAATTTTCAGCCAGACATGGAAAGAACATTTAAAACATCTGATGGAATTATTCGAACGACTTCAGGAGGCGCGTTTGGTGATAAACCTAGCCAAAAGTGAATTTGGAAAGCCCAAGTCACTTTCCTTGGCCATACAATTGGACAGGGTCGAATGGTCACACGGGATGTGAAACCAACAGTTATTGAGGAGTTTACAATACCCTCAAGACGAAGGGAAATATGCGATTTCTTGGCATGAGTGGATTTGATCGAACATTTGTGAAAATGTTTTGTAGCGTGATTGCTCCACTGATGGACTTGCTGAAGAAACATTGAAAATTTCAGTGGACAGCAAACTTTCAGCAGGCATTTGACTGCCTGAAAGCTGTGATAACCAATGCTCCTGTGGTGGAGAATTACAAGGGACTCTGTGATCAGATTGAACTAAAGTATCTGACTTTAAAGGGAAATGCCGAGATATAGAGAAATGGAGGGATCGTGCAAGGACCTTCTTGTTCAAAGAGTGTGATGAGTGTATTCAGCATAGTATAAACTGTCTGCTTAGTACTGTGGTCTATGGCCAGGAAATGGTAATACGATCTACCCTGTCTGTATAGTACTGTGGCCTATGACCAGGAAATAGTAATACGATCTACCACCATGTATTGTACAGGAGCCCCGGTGGGCTCCGCCTCTGGCTCTGCCTCTGGCTCCGCCCCCCCGGGGCTGTATATAGACCTGGCCGCCTGTAGGCGGCACTCATTGTTACTGAACTCACAGGCAGGCAAGTTCTCAGTTAATAAAGCCTCTGTTCACCCTTTCTCATCGTCTTGCAGTGAATTGATGGTACAACAATTTATTAACCCAAGGCATCACTATGGAAGCCGCTCTAAAGCCTGATAAACTCGACCTCGACACATGAGCAACAGAAGCTAAGGAGATCTTCTCCCACTGGCTCCGCTGTTTCGAGGCCTACCACGACTCCTCTGAAACGCCTCACTCCGACGCCCTCAAGCTGCGCCTCCTCCACGCCCGGGTGAGCCATCGAATCTCCGTGATGATTGAGAAAGCCGACACGTACGATGCCGCTGTCGCGACGCTGAAGGAGCATTTCATGAAGCCCGTAAACGAGGTGTTCGCGTGGCACCTTCTCACTACCCGCCGTCAACGTGCCAGGGAATCGCTGGACGAGTACCTGGAGAACCTGACCCTACTCGCCAGAAACTGCAACTACCATGATGTGAAGGCCGAGGAGCACATGAAGCTGCAGATCCGGGACACCTACCTGGCTGGGGTCCGGTCTAACTACGTCAGGCAGCGACTGCTGGAAAACGGGGCCTTGGACCTGCAGGACACGGTAAAACAAGCCACCTCATTAGAGGTGGCCTACCAGACCCTCAGCGGGTTCCCCGCAGACCCAGCGAACCCCTCGTGGGCACCACCGATGCAGCCCTCACCAGATCCAACTACGTCACAGGCTTGTGCCGCGCGGCTGCCCATCCAGACCGGGGGTCCGCCTTGCTACTTCTGCAGTCAGGGCCAACACCCCTGGCAGCGTTGCCCAGCCGCAACATGCAGCGACTGCGGCAAAAAGGGACATTTTGCCAGAGTCTGCCTGGCCCGACATAAAGCCCCGAAGCCTTAAAGCGTACCAGGCCCGATCCACGGACTCACAGGCCGACAGACCCCACAATGTGGCTACGTGTCGGCCGGGAATGCCTCCTTCAGACGTGTCATCCGCCTCGTGCAACTCGTGGGGGCGCCATCTTTCACGCAGCCCAACACGTGCGACCGCTGGGGGCGGCCATCTTGGTCACCATATTCAACTCAGCCCGACATGTGCGACTCGTGGGGGCCGCCATCTTGTGACTCCGATACCTCCAACCACACAGACGACCCGCTACTCGGCGCAGTCACCCTCGACCAGTCGCAGCCAAAATACCTGAAAAATTCAATGATGGTCGTCCGGGTCAACGGGCACGAGACCCCCATAGAGTGCTCCGTCCCCCTCGACACGGTAAGGTGCTGCCCCCTCCACATCTACCCCACGTCCCAGACAATCTCCCTTGCCTCCGGATCCCATTCGGTGCAGATCCAGGGGTACTGTGTCGCAAACCTCGAGATACAGGGCTCAGAGTACACCCAATTTAAACTGTAGGTCCTCCCTCACTTCTGCGTCCCCCTACTGCTTGGACTAGACTTCCAATGCAGTCACCGAAGTCTGACCCTAACGTTCGGCAGACCCTTACCCCCCCTCACGTTATGTAGCCTCGCGACCCTTAAGGTCGCCCTCCCCCCGCTCTTCGCGAACCTCACCCCCGACTGTAAACCCGTCGCCACCAGGAGCAGACGATGCAGTGCACAAGACATGACTTTTATCAAGTCAGAGGTCCAGCGACTCTTGAGGGAGGGGGTCATCGAGGCCAGCAACAGCCCCTGGAGGGCACAAGTGATAGTTGTCAGGACCGGGGAAAAGAATCGGATGGTTGTGACTACAGCCAAACCATAAACCGGTTCACGCAACTGGATGCATACCCACTCCCCCGCATTGCGGAGATGGTCAACCAAATCGCGCAATACCGGGTTTTCTCCTCGGTAGATCTGAAGTCAGCCTCCCACCAGCTCCCGATCCGCCCGGAAGATCGCCACTACACGGCTTTTGAAGCAGCCGGCCGACTCTTCCATTTCCTTAGAGTCCCATTTGGCGTCACTAATGGGGTCTCGGTCTTCCAGAGAACGATGGACCGAATGGTGGACCAGTACGGGCTGCGGGCTACATACCCGTACTTGGATAATGTCACCACCTGTGGTTATGATCAGCAGAACCACGACGCCAACCTTCAGAGGTTCCTCCAAACCGCCCAATCCCTCAACCTCACATATAACAAGGAGAAGTGCATTTTCCGCACAACCCGGCTAGCCATCCTCGGCTATGTCGTGGAAAACGGAGTCCTAGGGCCCGACCCCAACCGCATGCACCTCCTCATGGAACTTCCCCTTCCCCACAGCCTCAAGGTCCTCAAACGATGCCTGGGGCTATTCTCCTACTATGCCCAGTGGATCCCCAACTATGCGGACAAAGCCCGCCCACTTATTAAAGCCACGATATTCCCCCTGACGGCTGAGGCCCGCTCGGCCTTCAGCCGCACCAAGGCCGATATCACTAAGGCCGCAATGCATGCGGTGGACGAGTCCGTCCTCTTCCAGGTAGAGAGCGATGCATCAGACGTCGCCCTGGCCGCCACCCTCAACCAGGCGGGCAGGCCAGTAGCATTATTTTCCCGAACCCTCAACGCCTCCGAGATCCGACAATCCTCTGTCGAGAAGGACGCTCAAGCCATCGTGGAAGCTGTGCGGCATTGGAGGTACTACCTAGCCGGGAGGAGGTTCACCCTCGTCACCGACCAGCCTTTATGTTTGACAGCACACAACGGGGCAAAATTAAAAATGACAAAATCTTGAGGTGGAGGATCGAACTCTCCACCTACAATTACGATATCAAGTATTGTCCTGGGGAGCTCAACGAGCCCTCAGATGCCCTGTCCCGCGGCACATGCGCCAGCGCGCAAGATGACCGACTTCGGGCTAACCACGATGACCTCTGTCACCCATGAGTCACCCGGTTTACCCACTTTATTAAGGTCCACAACCTGCCCTACTCCACCAAGGAGGTCAGGGCCATGACCAGGGACTGCCACTTCTGCGCAGAGTGCAAACCGCACTTCTATCGGCCAGACAAGACTCATCTGGTAAAGGACTCCCGGCCCTTTGAGTACCTCAGTACTGACTTCAAAGGGCCCCTCCCGTCCACCAACCGCAATATATACTTCCTGACCATCATTGACGAGTACTCCTGCTTCCCCTTCGCTGTCCCTTGTCCCGACTCGGCCACTGTTATAAAGGCACTGCACAGCATCTTCACCCTGTTCGGTTTCCCCGCATACATCCACAGTGACCGGGGCACATCATTTATGAGCGATGAGCTGCATCAGTACCTGCTCAGCAAGGGGATTGCCTCGAGCAGGACTACGAGCTATAACCCGCGAGGAAACGGGCAGGTGGAGAGGGAGAACGCGACGGTATAGAAGGCCGTTCTTCTTGCCCTCCGGTCTAGAAGTCTCCCGATTCCCCGCTGACAGGAGGTCCTCCCTGACACGCTCCACTCCATTAGGTCGCTCCTCTGCACAGCCACGAATGAGACCCCTCACGACCGTGTGTTTGTCTTCCCTACGAAGTCCATCTCTATGGTCTCGCTTCCATCCTGGCTGACAACTCCGGGGCCCGTCCTTCTCCGGAAACATACAAGGAGCCATGAGACTGACCCCCTGGTCGAGAGGATCCATCTGCTGCACGCCAACTCCCGATACACCTACGTTGCGCACCAAGATGGATGGCGAGATACGATCTCCCTATGGGACCTGCCGTCGGCTGGTTTCCCGGCCAACGCGCCCCCCCCTCCCCCCGCTGCCTACCCAGCCCCCCATGCTCCTTGCCCCCCTGGGGCTCCTGTACTGTCCCGCGCCTACACTGCCGCCATCCACCACCCCCCTGCCTACCCCCTCCCCTCAACCGACGCCGACACGCCGGACTGAAACTCCAGGCAACACGCTCTTGGAGTCATCAACTGCAACGCCCACACCCGCCGCACCGCCAGAGCTGAGGAGGTCCAAACGAACAATCTGGCCTCCAGACAGACTGAATATAGGATGACCCCACTTCACCCCTGCCGGACTTCATTTTTTAACAGGGGGTGAATGTGGTGTATGTATTCACCATAGTATAAACTGTCTGCTTAGTACTGTGGCCTATGGCCTGGAAATGGTAATACAATCTACCCTGTCTGTATAGTATTGTGGCCTATGACCAGGAAATAGTAATATGATCTACCACCATGTATTGCACAGGAGCCCCGGAGCGCTCCAACTCTGGCTCCGCCCCCTCCAGGTCTGTATATAGACCTGGCTGACTGTGGGCGGCACTCATTGTTACTGAACTCACAGGCAGGCAAGTTCTCAGTTAATAAAGCCTCTGTTCACTCGTTCTCATCGTTTTGCAGTGAATTGGTGATACAACAAAGAGACTGTCAATGGAGAAGGATTTCAGTTGGAGGAAGAAGAACAAAAAAAATTGACTATATTATTATACCTGTTTGCGTGTGTTGTTTTTTGAAACAAAAAAGTATATTTCCTGTGTGCATTTCTTAAAGGATAGTGAAAAGGTGAAAAATGAAATCATCTTGAAGTTGATGGTTTATTTTTTTTCTTGGGGGGAGGTGTCATGTGAGAGTACATTAAGAAAGGGTGTTTATAAATGGGTGTGTATATAAGTATCTGTAGTGAGAGTACCTTTAAGAAATGGGTGTTTATTACTGCAGTGATGTCAGAGAGTGGGTGGAACAGGGCTGTTTGTCAGCTTTTTACTTTTGTTTTAGGCTGTTTGCTGCAGGGTGTGTTTTAGTTTCGTTTTCGGAGCTGGATAGCTGCAGTCACAGCCAGAAGGTGTATTGGAGTCTCTCTCTGTAATCTAAAGACTGTAAATCGATCCTGGTGATTTAAAACTAATAACAGTAGTGACTTTAACCTGATGTGCTTCTGGTAAAAGGTGTTTTTAGTCTTATGGATGTTAAAAGGAAAGCTTAAAGGATTACTTAGTGTTGTATTCTTTGGGGGTTGTATTTGAATTAATGGTTGCTAAGATGTTCACTGTATGTTTTAAAACGGTTAACTTGGGGTCATAGAATAAACATTGTTTTGCTTTAAAAAATACTTTACAATTTCTGATGTACCATACCTCTGGAGTGGGCCGTATGCTCCCCATAACCACAATCTATTAAAAGTTGTGGGTCAGGTGAACTCCATGATACACTTTGGGATTATCTAAACCCTGGCCCATAGCAACAGTATGAGGGGCTTTTGGGGGGTATGCATAGGCGTATGGGTTGACAAGGAAGCTATGAGGGACCATTGGGGATGGGTGGGGGCATAGGTTGGCATAGCTAGGGCATGGGAAATGGGTGAGGAGTCAGGGGATGTGAGGGGTATGGGCTAGAAGGCCTAACATTCTGCCACACTGCTGGAACAAGATCCCAAAGAACCAAGACAGCTCTTAACCAACCCACCTTGGCACTCAGTATTACCTGTGCGTGCCTCCAAATTGTTTTAGGAATCGATGGGCCCGACTCCAGCATGCAACTGCCTGCCATTTATTTACAAGAACACAGATGCATAGACCCCCCTCCTATAAATCACTAATTCTTCTGCATTCCTACAATGATGAAACAGCATTCAGCTGGTAAGCCATAGCTGAGCTCTTACCCAATCTCTCAAACTGAACAGGGACTATACACCTCAAACCTTCACAAATGGGGTCTTTGTGATGATGGCATCTCTCATGATGAACACATATAAACCCAGGTCCACATTGTGGAATCATGAGCAGTGACTCAGCTATCTGGTGTATTGCATACTTTACATGTTTGTGATAATAGTGCTCCAAGTTGGCTGGAGGTAAGTGTCTCATCTGTGTGCGCTAAATAAAGAACCTACTTTGGGAAAGGGTGTGAGATGGACTCTATTTTCTGTTTTGTGCTGAGTTCAGTAGATGGAGGTAACTTGTGTTATTAAACCTTCTGTAAACGTACACAATGTCCATGGAGTAAACTTACAAATATCAGGGCCGGTATTCTCCGGCTGTTGCAATTCATTTCTCCCACTGGCAGCGCAACCCTGCCCACGAGTTCCCGGCAACTTGGGGTGGTTTCAATTGGAAATCCCATTGGCAAGCAGAGATAAGATAGAATCCCGTCACCAGCGAATGGCGCACCAATAATTAACAGACAGCTGGGGAACTGGAGACTCACACTCCAGGGAGTTTAGGTTTCCCAATGCAATAATGGTAAAGTCAGGTGACTCAGAGACAGAGATGTACAGAGGCAGAGGGTAGCTAAGAAAGGACCAATATCCACATGTGAGCTTGAGGATAACAGAGGCAGGACATACACAGCGGTGAATTTGTAGAAGGAGCACGACTTTATCTAGTGAGTCACAAATATGATGTATTTCACCACCTTCGATTGTTTTTCTTAGTAGGAAATCAAAACGTTTGACCAAACCAATGTCTAGAATGAATCTGGTGTTGAATAAGGATGCCACATTAGAAGTTCACACTGAAATGTGTTATATTTCAAATTGTCAGCTGAATACAGTGCAAAGTGAGAAGAATTCAATGCCATGTTGTATTCAATAAAATACGTATTTGCAGCAGACAATTTTATGACAGAGCTTTAAGTGATTGAGGGATTGGGTAGTGGTGTGTGGGTGTTGGGAGATCCAATCTATTCAAACCTGGAAAACCTCCATGAAAGACCACTCTATACAACATACGATTTGCATGTTAGCTCTCCTGGATCTGATGCCCTTTTGCTGAACTAACGGGGATGGCAATAAGATGCTATCAAAGGGAGCTGCAAAGAAATGTCAGACAAAATAGATCCTGACAAATGCTATGATTGTAAGAAGCCAAAGTATTGAAATTATACCATGGAATACTAAGCTCATGAACATTAACTGGAGTTTGTATGATATTCTTATCACTCGCATTTAATCAATAAACAGATTAATATCTTTATTGAAATAGCAGCAAGAGAGATTTGTGGCAAGTTGCATTGTGTCTAGATGCTAGCATTCGATGACAAAGTTTCAAGGCCCAAGAGGTCTTTCACTAGAAAGCCAAGCCCAAATCAATTTATACGTTAGTAGGAGATAGCTAATTAAAGTATTTAAAATTTTGTGCCCAAGGGGGAAGGGTACCAAGCAACAACTCTCCTTCAGAGAGATTTCACAAGCATTTCATTGACATTTTGTTTTGATTCAGAATCCTGAGGTACAGCTGCAGGAAATCATTCATTTCAGTTTAGTCAGCTCTCACAATGCTGTTACACCCTAGAATGGAAATTATCATGCCCAGACTATCTTATGCTTCGACTTTTTAATCAAAAAATTGAAAATCATTAGATTCAGGTTATTTTTCTATTCCTCATTTTGTTTTAAATTAAAATTAGAAATTGTAAAATCAAAAATCAGAACATGTGTTAAGAACTCTTTTCAATTGTGCGTCAAAATAACACAGCAGAGCTGTCACTGGTACCGACCCAATGTGGGCTCCGTGCCATGTTTAACGGTAAGAAAATTGTTCCAATTGTAATGCTTTACATAGTTAATGTTTATTTGTATTATATTCACTTTAAATTTGTGCAGGCACACAAGATGCAGCTGTATTAATAGCTCTGTGGGTAATGTGCTGCCTGGTAATGGCACTCAACCATACAAACTCAGAGGCTTACAAACTCAATCCCTGCTCTGTGCTGAGTTAGCTAATTCAGCTGGGGTTAAAATTGGAGTACCACGATTGTTAGAAGCAGAATGAAGAGGGTGAAAAAAATCAGCCAGGGCCGAGCTCCCTATTGCTATCCAGTGCCATCTGCTCAAGAATGTAATTGTGTGAGCTTTGATGTGTGGACATGATCTAGCTCTGGTTTAACAATCAAACAGCCTGATGACACTGGATCAAATCTCTTGAACGAACAATAGCTTATTGCCATCCCTCCAGCATGTTGTTCAAACATCTGTGGAATCATAGACAACAAATTGGATTGCGATAAAGAAAATGGTTTGAGTAGGTGCCAAGTGTTAGGTGTCAAGTGTCAGCCCTCTTGCCTCCACTCAACAGGCTGTGGATTCACATGCCACCCTAGACATTTGAGCACAACATTCAGGCAGGGAGCACTACACCTGGCCGCAATTCTCCGACTGTTGGGATTCTCTTTTCCCGCTGGCAGTGCATCCCCGCCCGCCGGTTTCCCAGCAGCATGGGGTGGCTTAAGTGGGAAATCCCATTGGCAAGCAGCGGGAAAATAGAATCTCGCCGCCAGCAAACGGCACGTTGCCGAGAAACACATGACTGGGGGAATCGGAGAATCCAGCTGACTGTCTTTGTTGCAATGTTAAACTGAGATTCCATCTCCTCTCCCAGGTGCTCATAAACGATCCCATGGCATTATTATGAAAAAGAGCAGATGAGTTCTCCCGGGTGTCCTGGCTGATACTTATTCCTCAACCAAAAGCATTTTGTTATTTATTTGGCTGGGGAAGCAGTTATAGTTGAGATATCCATTCAGCAGCTTCAGTTGAATCAGTGTGCATGGCTGTGACCAGACATGGATCTCTCTGGGCAGACGTACAGTATATGGGCAATAGTGGGACTTGGATGGCCACAGTCACAACCTGAGCTGCTGCTCATTTTTAAGTGGCCACATTTTCCCTGGCTTTCCCTCGAGCAGTTGAGGGGTGTCAAGGTTTTTCATGGCAGGTTTAAATGTGGGACTTGACCTCTCAGATCAGTTACCAGATTGTGGTTGACCATGTTTGCTGTCAACCAGGCGGTGTACCTCCTGCAAACTAATTCTGCGAAGAAGGCAACTAAACCCCAACTTCTGGGTTCCCAGACCAAGCAGTAAACACTCATCAGAAATGAATTTTCTTTGGGACCAACACCCATAAAATGGACTACTGGGTCATTATCACATTGCTGTTGGTGGGACCTTGCTGTGAACAACTTGGCTATAATGTTTCTAGAGTACAATAATAATTAATTGGCTGCAATGCAAGTTGGAAAGTCCTATCTTTGCGAAAGAGGCTATATAAATGCAAATATTTGTTAACTAAACTTTTGGGACCTAAACTCATGGTACTAACCATAATTTACATTGAAGTAGTCAGATCAACCTCTGATACAAATTATGTATTTCGGCCTTCTTCCATCTATCAATGGTGACGAACACACAAACAAATCCAATACAGATCTGGTGACTTCACATAGCTCCCCTTTGCTGATGACTGAAGCCTTGAGAGGCAGGATCTGCCATAAGTGCCTCACACAAAGGTATTGAGCGTTGTGGTGGGTTGATGTTTTTGGCAATAGCAGCGGCAAAATATGTATCAGAGGTCATAATGGAGCCTCTACAGATTGCGAGAGCTCAGGGTTTGATCTCTAAAGGAAGGTCAGTGCATCACTTCCATGCTCACCTTTCAAATTATATCTTTTCCAACAGTACATTTTATATAGTGTTTCAATAATGTACCTAAATATAGTTGGATAGACTGGATCTGAAAGGTCGCATTCCCCAGAGTGCAGCCAGAACATAAATATCATTGCACAATATCAGCACACATACCAGCACACTCTGCAATTTCATGTTCTCTATTTTCAACAAGTGCTGTTAATTAAACACATTCATTAGACTCGTTGCTTTATTTCATTGACTTCACTTTACATTATTTTTACTTCCCCTTGCTCCCCTACTTTTACCCTGCACTGCTTCCCAGCTAAGAGGCAGCTGATTACCAGTGCTGTTCCATACTATACACAAGCACCTCTTATCCAGAAGTTTGTGGCTTCAAGTTCCACTCCTGAGATTTAAGCATATAATCCAGGGAGACACTTCATGTAGTAGTGAGGGAGTGTTGGACAGTTGGAGGTGCCACTTCTCCAGTGCAACATTAAACCTTTCTTCTCTTTCAGGAGAATGTACAAGACCCGAACAGTGTGTTCTGGCCAATACGTATCTCCTAGCAAGAGCAAAAGAACAGACTACCTGGTCATATATCTCATTGATGTTTGTGGAACTTGCTATGCACAGATTGGTTGTCACATGTTATACAGTGCAGCAATGAGGACAGTTCCAAAAATATTTCATTGGCTGTTAAGCTCCTTCAGTTGCCTTAAAGTCAAGTGAGTTGTACAAAGCAAAAGTTCTTCTTTCTTTTCCTTACATTTGCTGCATTATTTTGCTGCTATCTTGATTTCCATCTTTAAATCTTAGAAACTCAAGAGCCCCTATATAACTATAGTGCCTCTGACTAGGCAGGAAACAAACAGTGTCCCTGCTTCTGATCGATGTCCAGCCACCCTGCCAAAAACCCACCTGTGCAAGCATAGGGTGTGAACATGATACATCGTCATTCATGCTGAAGCTAACAATCACTGCCTACATCACATATCATAGAACAGAATCAGAGAATGATCACAGCACAAAGGAGGCCATTCAGCCTGTCATGTCGGTACAGGCTCTCTGATGGAGCAATTCACCTTGTGCCACTTCCCCCTTTTCCCAATAGTCCAACAAATATTTTCCTTTCCAGATAATAATCCAATTCCCTTCTTAAAGCCTCAGTTGAGCCTGCCTCCATCACCCCCTCAGACAGTGCAATCCAAATCCTAACCACTCACTGCACAAAAAGGTTTTTCCTCATGTCACCATTGCTACTTTTGCCAATTACCTTTAATCTGTGCCCTCTAGTTATCGATCCAATGGGAGCAGTTTCTCCCCATCTACTCTGTCTCGACCCCTCATGATTTTGAAAAGCTCTGTCAAATCTTCCCACAAAAACTTCTCCAAGCAATCAACCCTAACTTCTCCAGTCTTTCTATAAGATTTAAGTTCTTCATCCCTGAAGCTATAAACATGAATCTGTTCTGCAACCTCTCTAATGCCTTTACATCCTTTGAAAAGCGTGGTGCCCAGAACTGGGGCGAGATTCTCCAACCCCCCGCTGGGTCGGAGAATCGTCGGGGGCTGCCGTGAATCCCGCCCCCGCCGGTTGCCGAATTCTCCGGCACCAGAGATTCGGCGAGGGCGGGAATCGCGGTGCACCGGTTGGCGGGCCCCCCACCCCGCGATTTTCCGGCCCGGGTGGGCCGAAGTCCCGCTGCTAGGATGCCTGTCCCGCCGGTGTGGATTAAACCACCTCTCTTACCGGCGGGACAAGGCGGCGCGGGCGGGCTCCGGGGTCCTGGGGGGGACGCGGGGCGATCTGGCCCCGGGGGGTGCCCCCACGGTGGCCTGGCCCGCGATCGGGGCCCAATGATCCGCGGGCGGGCCTGTGCCGTGGGGGCACACTTTTCCTTCCGCCTTCGCCACGGTCTCCACCATGGGGGAGGCAGAAGAGACTCCCTCCACAGCGCATGCACGGGGATGCCGTGAGCAGCCGCTAACGCTCCCACGCATGCACCGCCCGGCAATGTCATTTCCGCGCCAGCTGGCGGGGCACCAAAGGCCTTTTCCGCCAGCTGGCGGGGCGGAAATCAGTCCGGCGCGGGCCTAGCCCCTCAAGGTTAGGGCTGGGCCCCCCAAGATGCGGAGGGTTCCGCACTTTTGGGGTGGCGCGATGTCCGACTGATTTGCGCCGTTTTTGGCGCCGGTCGGCGGACATCGCGCCGATACCGGAGAATTTCGCCCCTGGACACAAAGGCGCGATTCATAATTATAATAATATTTATTATTGTCACACGTAGGCTTACATTAACACTGCAATGGAGTTACTGTGAAAATCCCCCAGTCGCTGCACTCCGGCGCCTGTTCGGGTACACAGAGGGAGAATTCAGAATGTCCAATTTACCTAACAGCACAGCTCTCGGGAATTGTGAGATGAAACTGGAGCACATGGTGGAAAACCACACAGACTCGAGGAGAACGTGCAGTCTCCACACAGACAGTGACCCAAGCCGGGAATCGAACATGGGACCTAGGCACTGTGAAGCAACAGTGCAAACCCAATTGCGCCCGGTGCGGATCCAGGTGCAATGGGTGAATCGTGCACAAGCCCCAAATTAGGCTCCGGGCCGATTGCGAAGTCACCCGACTCGTTCTGTCCGGTGCAATTAGGATCTCGCCCTCATTGGCAAGATGCAGGTCTGCATATTTAAATGAGCCTTACGGCGCTAGGGACTCACCAGCCGCGCCTGGGAGATATCACTAGGGCGTCTTAATACTGGAGCACACAAATGTGGACCAGTCATCATGGTACCTAGGGGGCACTCCCAGGCCATTGGAGATGCCCCGGTGTTTAGGAACTGGGCAGGGTGGCACCCTGGCACTCCCTCGGGCACTGCCAATGTGGCACCCTGACAGTGCCACCAGAGCACTGCCAATGTGCCCAAGTGGCACTGCCAGGGTGCTGGGGCAATGTCAGGGTGCCAGGTTGGCACTGCCAGGGGTCAGGCCCGAAGGGGACCTTGCCAAGTAGGGGGTGGTGAGGTGTGGTTCCAGGGGTCCTCCCCAAGATTGGGGGGAATGATAGAGATTAAAGAGAGTGTGGGATCTGGAAGGGGAGAGAAAAAGATTGAGGTTGTCAGAAAAAATAGCGCCCCGACCTGTGAAGAGTCTTTCAGCTTGCCAGCAGGACATCTCTCTTAGTGCAGCCTCGGCGGGAAGAAACTCCCTGCAGCCAAAAATAGAAGTGCCGTTGGAAAGCGGGGTGTTTCTCAGCACTGCAGCCATTGAGAAACACCCCGCTAAAAGCACCATTTAACGGACTTATGGAGTCCGCTCAGTAGCGCCTAATATTCCAGTTGAGGTCAAACTAGAATTTATTTTGAGGTTTAACTTAATCTCCTTGCTTTTGTATTCTATTCTCCAACTGATAAAGCCTAGAATGCCTTATTAATTGTGCCCCCAACCAGTTCTGCCACTTTCAATGTTTTATGTACGTACACACACATGTCTCTGTGCTTCTGCACCCCCTTTCGAATTGTATCCTTTATTTTATATTGTCTCTCTGCATTTTTCCTACCAAAATGAATCACTTCACATGTGAATGGCCAATTAGTCTGGAGGCTAGCTACGGGTCAGAAAGTTGTACCAGAGACAAGAGGCGAGACAATTGTAGAATTTTATTTCAGGAAGAAGAAATACCAAAGACTGTTGTCTTAAAGCCACCAGAATGTTATTAAACACCTTGCTGATTTCTAATAAAACTCGCTATTATAATATTTTATACAAACTTGATCCCAGCACTGTGGACAGATTCTACACCGGGCGACACCAAAGTCAGGAAAGGCGATTGAGCGGAGAATTGTTTTTGACACCAAAATCGTGGTGGGCGCCAGGGTCACGGCAAATCGCAATTCTCTGTTGCCCCGAAAACGGCATCAATGCTTTCCCCTCCGCATGTACATTAACGTCGTTTGCATATCATTCGCGGGCCTGACCCGGTATTTTCCAGGGCCCCTGCGATTCCCCGCCTCCAGTGGAGGGAGTTCCCGACGGCAAGATTCTTTTGTGCTTTAAAAAATCGTGAAACCGGCTCGGTGGCAGCTGAGGGGGAGAGGGGGATACAGAAAGTGTCCAACATCACCATAGTGTGCTGATAGTTGTGCAGCTGGCTGGTGGCGTAGCAGTGGGTGGCCAGGAAGTGGGCTGTGGGGTCAGGGTGGACAGGCAAGGAACACCATTGCTGCAGCTGGAAAGGCAGCCATGCAGCTGCGCTTGCCGGCGACTGTCCACTGTGAACTTAGTGCCATGGGTTGTATGGGTGTCCATCAGGCTACCCCCCTATGTGCCCTCTGGCCCCAGCCAATCCATCAATGGGATGGGTGTGCTCTAGCGCCATCTTGTTGGCTGGGATGAGTGTGTGTGGGGAGTGAGGTATGTATTTGCGGCTGCAGATTGTCAGCCTCCTGAGTGTCAATCACGGATCTGGCGAATCAGACACTGTTTTTCATTGGAATCGGTCGAGTTCCACGTGGCACCGGTGCTAGACTATCAATGGTTGTTGAATCGATCCAGGTGCGACGCCAGTTTTGCTGTCGTAGAAGTCCACGAATCCTACCCCGGTGTCAGCATTTCATAAAATTTATCATAGAATTTACAGTGCAGAAGGAGGCCATTCGGCCCATCGAGTCTGCACCGGCTCTTGGAAAGAGCACCCTACCCAAGTTCAGCACCTCCACCCTATCCCCATAACCCAGTAACCCCACCCAACACTAAGGGCAATTTTGGACACTAAGGGCAATTTATCATGACCAATCCACCTAACCCGCACATCTTTGAACTGTGGGAGGAAACCGGAACACCCAGAGGAAACCCACGCACACACGGGGAGGATGTGCAGACTCCGCACAGACAGTGACCCAAGCCGGAATCGAACCTGGGGCCCTGGAGCTGTGAAGCAATTGTGCTATCCACAATGCTACCGTGCTGCCTCAGTCTCAGGAGCGGAGAATCCCGCCCCCTGTCGCTGGCCTTTTAGGCACAAATATAGTGAACTCAAGCAGGAGATATCATCAATTAGAGAGGCTGGAATTTTCCAGTCCTTCATGCCAGCGAAATCTTCCAGTCCTGCCGATGTGAACAGAGATTTCAATAGCTCGCCGGCTCCGCCACGGGTTCCTCTGTGGCGGGGGGGGGGCTGGAAAATTCCAGCCAGATTGTGTCAACTCAGTCATCCTTTGCCCCCTCTGCTTCCCTATTGTCTGAAATGCAATGACAGTGAAACAATTCAACAGCACCTTCCAAACTCACAATCTCTACCTCCTGGAAGAACCAGGGCAGTAGGCACATGGGAACACTGCCAGTTCCTTCCAAGTCATACACCATGCTAAATTGGATCTATATCAAAGTCCCTTCATCGTCCCTGCATCAAAATCCAGGAACTTCTGTCCTAACAACACCAGTGGCTCACAACAACCTTCTCAAGGGCAATTTCGGATGGCAATAAATGCTTACCTTGCCAGCCACACTCACATCCTATGAATGAAATAAATTGCATTTACAGTTTGTTGTATGTAGAGAATTGTAGTTTGATTTGTTCATGGACAAAGATACACCTCCTTACTGAGTAACCCCAACAAATATAATTCTACGATAAATTGAGTTAATTGTTCAATTTTTATATCACCACAGACACCGGTGGGATTTTTATCTACATTCAATGGCTGGTTTGGGCCAGTTGGAATGCTAAAATGTCTTTAAGAATCTCAAATTGAACCCTAACCTGCCTCTAACCTACCTACTTCTGATCTTTACTGGAAGCTGGATTGGGGTTTGGGGATCGAAGCTGGTATTCAAGCCACTCTCAGGAGGTGGGTTGCTCACTTGAAAGATTTAATGAGGCTGCGTGCCTTACACTTTACCTCCATTTTAATTTTTACGTTCAATTGAACATCAGGAAAGCCAATAGTGAGTGGGAGATGAAGATTGCTGCCTCCAGAAGCCAAATGACTTTGCAGCACTGCTTGTGGGTCATGGGGGAAAAGAGTGCTCTCCTCAACCCACAAAACTATCCTGCCTCTGCAATTCATCATCCATCCCCTAAAACCTGCAAATCATCCAACCATCCTCCCATGATGAGTTGTCCCCACAAACCACAAAGATCTGCCCCCCTCTCCATACTGGGCCATGATCTCTCACTGACCCAGCTTTTCCGATCATCCCACACCCAGGTCCTTCTGATCGCTCCCTCTTCTGCATTCCTCCAATGTGTCCTCCAATTTCCTCCTGCCTCTTCCAATCTCCCCCCAGACATTTATGACCTCCCCACCTGATCTTTCTGATCTGCCCACTCCCTCCAATCTTCCCAATCTCCCCATCCAGCTTCAGATTTACTATCCCTCGACACCAGTCTTTGCAATCTCGCCCCCCCCCCAACCCCTGTGGTAAACCACTGTTGCACCTATATTAGGTGATGTAAGGTCGGACCTGTACTACAGGTTCGCCGGTAGTCCCTGCCTGCTGGCTCCGCCCAGTAGGCAGAGTATAAATATGTGTGTCCTCCATTCAGCAACCATTTCGCCAGCTGCTGTGGGAGGCCACATATCTTAGAGCAATAAAGCCTCAGTTGTATCCAACTCTAGTCTTTGTTCAATTGATCGTGCATCACCCCCCACGCCTCTCTGCTCAGTGGCTGTGGCCTGGTGTCAAAGGCCTACCTGCTCACAAGCAGCCCCTAAATCTTGCTGGCTGCAGGCAGGAAACAAAGACAAAAGAATGTCAATCACGCCTTGCCAGTAAATTCAACGGGTCATAAGGAAAACCTATTTTTACCTGTTAACTGAATACAAGGCTGCAACTACCGTGCTCCAAACCCCTCAGTTCCCTCCTCCCTCCCTATAAATATTGGGGCCCTGATGTCTGTTGAACCATTGAGAATATAAGGAAAGCAAAATCAAGCAATGTCGCAGCCATTCTTCCTTTCCTTGTCTGCAGTGAAAGAATGTTACTGAAGGATTAATCCGTATGCAATCTGATCTGTGCTGAGGTAGTGTCACAGTTTAATATTTGGCTTACAAGGCATTGGGTTAGAGTCAGCATGACACCACTATATTCCAAAGCAGATGTAAAGAATTTCACTCACTGTTCTCATTTATTACTTGAGTGGTCACCATTTATTCTTGCATTGGATTTCTTTGCTATCAGTTGTATAAAATATATCAAAATTAATTTTTGAGCCCTGTGTAATGTGGAAAGCTTTGCTCTACTATTTTTGTAACATGAGTTTTCTTTTAAAAAAACTGAGGAATTTTTGGTGCTAAGGGATGGAACATTTTTCCATTTCAGGTTGCCAGAGCCCACACCCCTGCTCCCAGGTCAGGGTACAGCACGATTAGGCCCAGAGATGCTTCCTCTCATCAGCCCCAGGTTAAGAATAATCATCTTTCCCCTCACTAAACCATTTTACCATTTCTGTCAACAAGTGCTGAATATGTGAAGAGAACTATTCGTGGGTTGTACTTGTCGTCTGACAGTCCAAAGGAGTTTCATTAACATAAATATGTCAATTATCAAAGTTGTTTTTACCCTCACACTTTACTTCATTTAGATTTTGTGGGATCTACATCTGAGACAGATGCCCATATTTACAAATCTACTTTTTTTAAACCATAGTGCCAGAATCATCCCCCCTCCCCCTCCCCTCCACCCTCGTACCTGTAGTACAGGGGTCTTACCGTCATACCATTGTATGCAGTATATACAATACAACAGTGGTGACTACCACGTTCACCCCCTGTTAAAAAAGAGTCTAGCGGGGGGGGGTGGAAACTATTTACATACAGGTTGTTAAAAATTTTAGAAAGAGTTTACAAATTTAGACGGTCGGGCGCCTTGATCCGTCGTTGCGAGCGCCGCAGTTCTGGTGGCGATTCAAGCGTCGGTTCGGTCGTCGGTGACTCTGGGAGCGTGTCAACCTCATCTTCATCCCCGGGTGGGACCAAGGGAAGGACGGATCGTCCTGGAGCGGGGGCTGTGGTGGGGTGCGCTGGGGGGAGGGAGGGTGACGCTGGGGCAGCAGGGGGTGGCGTGTGTGGGGACCCGGCTGGTGCCAGGTCCCTGAGGGAGACTGTGTCTTGGCGGCCGTCGGGATACGCTACATAGGCTTACTGCGGGTTCGAGTGGAGTAGTTGTACTCTCTCAACCAATGGGTCCGCCTTGTGGAGCCGCACGTGCTTGTGGAGGAGAACGGGTACTGGAGCTGCCAGCCATGTTGGGAGTGAAACCCCGGAGGTGGACTTCCTGGGGAAGGCAAAGAGATGTTCATGGGAAGTTTTGTTAGTCGCAATGCAAAGGAGCGACCGAATGGAGTGAAGGGCGTCGGGGAGAACCTCCTGACAGCGGGAGGCCAGGAGATTTCTGGACCGTAGGGCCAGCTGGACGGCCTTCCAGACCTCCCATTCTCCCGCTCCACGTGTCCGTTTCCCCGGGGGTTGTGGCTGGTCATCCTGCTCGAGGCAATGCCCCTGTTGAGCAGGTACTGGCGCAGCTCATTGCTCATAAATGAGGATCCCTGGTCACTGTGGACGTAGGCGGGGAAACCAAACAGAGTGAAGATGGTGTTGAGGGCTTTGATGATGGTGGCAGACGTCATATCGGGGCATGGGATGGCGAAGGGGAATCTAGAATATTCGTCGACCACATTAAGAAAGTACGTGTTGCGGTCGGTGGAGGGGAGGGGCCCTTTGAAGTCCACGCTGACGCGTTCAAAGCGGGAGGCCTTCACCAGGCGTGCACGGTCTGGCCGGTAGAAGTACGGTTTACACTCCGTGCAGACCTGGCAGTCTCTGGTGCTAGCCCTGACTTCCTCGACGGAGTAGGGCAGATTGCGGGCCTTTATGAAATGATAAAAGCGGGTGACCCCTGGGTGACAGAGATCATCGTGCAGGGTCTGGAGTCGGTCCACTTCTGCGCTGGCACATGTACCTCGGGATAGGGCATCGGGGGGCTTATTGAGCTTACCAGGGCGATACAAAATCTCGTAATTGTAGGTGGAGAGCTCGATCCTCCACCTTAAGATCAGGGTTAGGCTCTGGAGGTTGCACTGGAGGTCCAGGCCGAGTAGCAAGGCAGCGCAGAGGTTGGGGAGGACGTAGCGCCGGAAGCCGCTGGACTCTATGCCCTGGATGGTGAGGATGGCGATGCAATACCCCCGGATCGCCACGGAGTGGGATCCGGAGGCCAAGGAGATTCTCTGGGATGGGGTGTACCGTGAGGGAGCAGCGCCTTACTGTATCGGGGTGGATGAAGCTCTCAGTGCTCCCGGAGTCAAGAAAACAGGATATCTTGTGCCCGTTGACCTTCACTGTCGTCGACGCGGTCGCGAGGTTGTGCGGTCGGGACCGGTCGATCGTGATGGAGGCCAGACGTGGCTGGTCGGCGGCAGTTGCAGGCGATGAGTGGCCCGATGAGGTGCCTGACGAGCAGGGATCCTGAGGCGGGGAAGATGGCGGCGCCCACGGGCCGCACGTGTTGTGATGTGAGCAAGATGGCGGCACCCACGGGCCGCAGGTGTTGTGAGGGGAGCAAGATGGAGGCGCCCTCGGGCCGCACGTGGTGGGTGCAGGGAAAATGGTGGCGTTCGAGCGGGCCTGGCACACAGCAGTGAAATGTCCTTTCTTCCCGCAGGCTTTGCAGAGCGCGCTCCGCGCCGGGCAGCGCTGCAGGGGGTGTTTTGACTGTCCACAGAAGTAGCACTTGGGTTCCCCAGAGTTGGTTGGCTACCGCACAGCACAGGCCTGGGGTTGGCTGGGGGAGGTCGCTGATGGGGTCCACGGTGGGGTGTTCGCTGGCAGGGTCCACGATGCGCAGGAGGGGTGGGCCGTGCGGTCGGGGGCATACGCTTGTATATTGCGTGAGGTGACTGTGAGCGAGTTTCTTGGTCACCGCGAGGTCGAGGGTAGCCCCTTCTAAGAGGCGCTGGCGGATGTAGGCCAGCCCTATGCCCATAACTAACACGTCTCTAAGTAGCAGGTCAGAATGTTCAGTGGCCGAAACATCCTGGCAATTACAGTCTCTCACCAGGACGTGCAGGGCCTGCCAGAAATCTTCCACAAAATCACCGGGGAGTTGATGCCGCGTGGACAGGAGGTGCCTGGCGTAGAATTTGTTAGTCTGCTGAGTATAGTTCTCCTTCAGTAGTGATGCACGATCAATTGAACAAAGACTAGAGTTGGATACAACTGAGGCTTTATTGCTCTAAAATGTGTGGCCTCCCATCAGCAGCTGGCAAAATGGCTGCTGAATGGAGGACACGCATATTTATACTCCACCTACTGGGCGGAGTCAGAAGGCAGGGACTACCGGCGAACCTGTAATACAGGTCCTACCTTACATCACCTAATATAGGTGCAACAGTGGTTTACCACATTCACCCCCTGTTAAAATTGAGTCCGGCGGAGGTGGTGGAGAACTATATACAGCAATGAATCTATATTTACAGTATTTGAGCAGAAAAAAAATGTCTTTTGAAGTCCGGCGAACCAGTTCGAGGCGATGTCGATGCTGGCCCGATGTTCGGTGACTCCGGGAGCGTGCCGAAATCTTCTTCATCCTCGGGCATGGGCAGGGGAAGGACGGATGGTCCTGGTAGGGTTAATAGTTACATGACTGCGCTAGGATGCGGCGATGGGTCAAGAAGGACTCGTTCAAAGCTCTCATTCACCTCAATGTCGCAGTGGCTGTCAAACTTCAGCAGGACTGTTTTGAATTTTGTTTTGTCTTCGCCATCAGCGAACGTAAGGAAGTTGTAGATGTGGTAGTCCCCCGTGGTGGAGAGAAATAGCGTGATCTTCCTGGTATCCGATGCTGCTTCGAGGTCGGAGGCCTCGATGTACAAGAGGAACTTTTGCTTGAAGATTTTCCAATTGGCGCCGAGTTTGCCGGAGCTGCGGAGCTGCAGAGGAGGCTGGATGTTTTCCATTTCACCAGATGGCTGCTTGCTGGTCAATGCTGATTCACTCGAGGTAGGTCCGTCAAGATCAGTATCACTCCGGCACCATGATGTGTTAGGCAGATAGGTTCGATGTGGACTGCACTCGATGCAGGGAAGCTAGAAACGGACGTCTAACACTGGAGAAGATCCAACACTGTTTTATTCAACGATAGAACTGATATACATATTCAGCTGTGGGTCGACACTATACTGAACTGACTGGAGACCTTTTAGTAGCCTGACCAGACTTACTAACTACTGCATGGTGTTTGCACTTGCTAGCTCATGGACTCTGATTGTCTCAGTGGCTGGGTCCCGAGAGAGCAGGAAACCTAGTACCCTCTGGCTTTATAGTGGTAGTGTCTTGTCTGGTGATTGGCTGCACTGTGTTATGTGCTTACTGGTCATTCACTGCCTGTCTGCATCTCATTATATACATGAGTGGATATTATGACATGGAGAAATTTGGCAAGGTTGGCATCGTGGTCCTGCTGGTCATGGCCGCAGACTAGGTACGGGAAGGTGGCCCGCAAACCGTACCGGTCGACCATTCGGTCCATCTCCCTTTGGAAGACCGAGACCCCGTTAATGACGCCGAAGGGAACCCTGAGGAAGTGATAGAGACGACCGTTCGTCTCGAAAGCAGTGTACGGACGGCCTGATTTACGAATGGGGAGCTGGTGGTAGGCAGATTTGAGGTCTACCGTTGAGAAGATCCGGTACTGTGCAATCTGATTGACCATATCAGATATGCGTCGAGCTGCGTGTACCGATTGATGGTCTGGCTGTAGTCCACGACCATTCGTGTTTGTCCCCAGTTTTAACAACTACCACTTAGGCTCTCCAGGGGCTGTTGCTGGCCGCGATGATGCCTTCCCGAAGCAGCCGCTGGACCTCGGACCTGATGAAGGTCTTGTCCTGGGTGGTGTACCATCTGCTCCTGGTGGTGATGGGTTTGCAATCCGGCGTTAGATTTGCAAAGAGAGAAGGCGGATCGACCTTTAGGGTCGCAAGGCCGCACACAGTAAGGGGTGGTAGGGGCCCGCCAAATTTCAGGGTAGGTCTCTGGAGGTTGCACTGGAAGTCCAGGCCTAGTAGTAGAGCAGCGCAGAGGTTAGGGAGGACATAGAGGCGGAAGCCACTGAATTCTACGCCCTGGACCGTGAGTGTGAACGTACAGTACTCCCGGATCACGACGGAATGGTATCCGGAGGCCAGGGAGATTCTTTGGTTGGCGGGGTGTATCACGAGGGAGCAGCGCCTTACCGTATCCGGGTGTATGAAGCTTTCAGTGCTCATGCTGGTCGATGCGGTGTCCAGGTTGTGCAGACGAGACTGGTCGATCGCCACTGAGGCGAGTCGTGGTTGGTCGTCGTGGCGTCGGATGATGGGGAGCCTGGGAGGCCCAGGTCCTGGAATGCTGTTGGGGTCCATGCCCCGTGGGGGAGACAAGATGGTGGCGCCTGAAGATCCTGCGGGGGACAAAATGGCGGCGTCCATGCAGCTGGTGAAATGGCTGCTGAATGGAGGATGCGCATATTTATACTCCGCCTACTGGGCGGAGCTAGCAGGCAGGGACTACTGGCAAACCTGTAGTGCAGGTCCTACCTTACATCACCTAATATAGATGCAACAGTGGTTTACCACAAGTAGCGCCATGGCCTCAGCGTAGGTCGGCACGTCCCGGATGAGGGGAAAAATATCAGAGCTCAGCCACGTGTAGAGGATCTGGAGCTTCTGTGCCTCTGGGGGTGGTTCAGTTGTAAATCCAATGTATGCTTCAAAGCAAGCTAGCCAATGTGCGAAGGCTGACTACCACACTGAGATAGTACACAGCTAAGGCAGTGTGTATTCTACTGTACCACAATTGTTCACAGCATGGACAGCAGGTACGCATCTCAACCAGAGGTGTACACAGCACAGACAACAGCTATATCACTGAACCAGAGATGGTACAATGTACAGGCAGAATATACACTGCTGAATACACAGCACAGAAAGGACACAAAAAGTATTTGGGAAAATTTTCAGCGAACAACTCATCAACATAAAATCTTACTTTACACAACTTGCATCTTTACATAATGTTAGGCTCATGTCAATCAGTGCAGTGATAAAACCAACACAGTGTGGAAAACATACAGCTCAAGCTAGAAGTCACATGACATGTGGTTTGGTTTTGTTTCACTAGCATCTATTTATAAAGTAGTGATTTCACATCATGAACCAGTTTAAATATTCTTAAAGAACTTATGAGAATAATTTCAGCCTATATAGCCAAACAATGGGATTGTGGAACAAATAATATTTAAGTTATGGAGCTGTTTAAGAATGTGTTTATGTTGCACCAAATCAACTTAAAACCAATTACTCCAGAGTTTCAGAGGAAATTTAGTTCTGTTCCTCCAAAACAACATTTGGCTTCCACTTTCAAAATCATTATGAAATCTCTGCCCATTGCAAAGTCACGATGAATATACAATAACGCCATAATGCTTCCAGTACATGCGGTTAGGGAGAGGAGGTCTGTTGTTCAGAGATCTGCAGCAGTCGAACCCAAATCATAGAATCGGGCAGCACCGTGGCCTGCTGTTTAACTCTAGTGAAAAACTGGTGGGGGTCTGATGTGGGAAGGAACGGTGTAATTTTTCCACACGCATCCCGTAATTGGGTCACGGTTAACAGGGTTGTATATAGGAAATCTGCTTCTCCATCTCCTGCGGCCCTGCGGTGTGTGGTTACAGGATTCATGGGGGAGGGGGGGGGGGGTGTTCTGCCTGTTCAGTCGGGGGTTGGGGTGCTTTCTTTTTCTGGGGATTTTCTTGCGTACATGTCCCATGTACGTATCTGTGGACCTTCACCTGAGGAAGGGGCATTGCTCTGAAAGCTGGTGTTTGAAACAAACCTGTTGGACTATAACCTGGTGTTGTGAGACTTCTTACTGTGCTCACCCTAAATAAGAATAGGGCAAAGCCAATCCATAGTGTTAGCGCCCGTTCAGAGAATGCAGACATGAGCGGCACCGACTGCCGGTGTTCGGCCTCCCCAACTTGAGTCTGTGACACCCTTTGGGACAAGTCCGGTAGACGGATAGTAGCAGGCAAAGTCCGGGGACACCCCATAGAATTTCCTTGGGACACAGGAGGGTCCCACACCACGCTCAATTCCTCCACGATGTTTCAACGAGACACGTGGCCCACAACAGACACCATCACACTCAGCGGCTTTACAGGTCATTTACAACAAGGACACATCACAGCCCCTGTAGCGTTACAAATAGGGGACATTACAATTAAACACCCGGTAGTTTTGGTCAATCTACCCCAGACAGGTGAACACATCCTAGGAATCAGCTTTATGAGCTCCCACAATCTCTCATTTGATCCGGTAAATAAATGTGTATGGAGAATGGCAAAGGCAGCACGAGCCCCCGCCACGCTCACAGTTGGAGAGTATGCAAACAGAATCAGCGCAGTAGGAACTTCTGGTTCAACCCTCGAGCCATTAGTCAGGACAAACAGGTTAGGGAAGTCCTACAGCAACACAAAGCAGCATTTGCACAACACAAGCACAACTGTGGCAAGATAGCTGGCTTAGTGAATATTACAGGTCCCGACCCCAGACCCCAAAAGCAGTACGATTTTCCCCAAGAAGCAGAGGGAGAGATCTCCAAAGTAATAGAGAGTCTACTTGATCAAGGCGTACTCCGATCAGTAGCCTCCACAAATAACGCACAAATTTGGCCCGTCAGGAAACTCGATGGATCATGGCGACTGACCATTGATTACCAGGAACTGAACAAAGTAACCCCAGTAGCAGCCCCCACCATAGCCACGAGTCCCGAGACCATGCTCAAACAGGGACTCCAGTCAAAAGAAAAATCGGTTTTGGACATGAGCAACGGCTTTTGGTCCATTCCATTGGATCAAGCGTGCCAATACAAATTCACATTCACATTCCAGGGACAGCAGTATACATGGACGTGCCTTCCACAAGGCTTTCACAACTCCCCCTCCATTTTCCACCGACAGCTGACAAATGGATTGGCAAAGTTTTCCCGACCCAATTGTCTGGTCCAGTATGTAGATGACTTGCTACTACAGACAGACACAAAAGGAGAGCACCGAACTCCAAGGACTCCTAAAACAGATTGGATGTAAAGTGAACCCCAAGAAGGCCCAGATTCTGCAGGAAAAAGTGATTTACTTGGGTACAGTAATCACTCATGGTAAACGCGGGATCAAGCAAAAGAGAATTGATTTGATTGTCAAATTGCCCCTTCCCCAGAATGTCTCAGCCCTCCGATCATTTCTAGGACTGGTTGGCTACTGCAGAAACCATATCGATGGTTTCGCCACAAAAGCAGCGCCATATCCAACCTTCTCAAGAAACAGGCACTTTGGGATGGCTTCCACAGCACACGGATGCCGTGGATGCTTTAAAGAGAGCCCTCAGTACAGCCCCCGCATTACAGGTCCCAGATCCACTTTCCCCGTATGCAATCGAAATAGCAAGCGTCGACCGAACCCTTTCGGCCGTGCTCCTCCAGGAACGCCATGACCGATTAGGCCCCGTGGCACGCACCTCGCGCATGTTAGATCCTGTCGAGCAAGGATTTTCTGCCTGCGAAAGGCACTTGCTCGCAGTTTTTTGGGCAGTACAATACTTCGCCTACATTACAGGACTCAACCCCATCACCATTCTCACTGAACACACCCCAACACAGCTATTATTAGACGGTCGACTTCAAGATGGCAGTCAGCCAAATCCGCGCAGCCCATTGGACCCTTCTTTTACAGGGACGGGACATTACAGTTAAAAGAACCAAGACCCACACTTTCCTAGCCGACAATTTGCAATATGCAGGTACCCCACATGAGTGTGAGATCATCACCACAAACCATAATTCAGGCCCATTTATACCTAAGTCAGCTCCCAGGAATGCAGGTAATACACCCCAGAGACCCCAGTCCACAGACACGTGCGCACCCCTGAAAATTTATGTGGATGGCTCCCCCACAGTTTTGAATGGAAAGAGAATCACCATTTGCGGCATTTATGTAGAGGACGCGCAGGGACGCACCCTTGAAGAGATTTCATTAAAGTTGCCAGGACATCTAGGCTCGCAGGCAGCAGAACTGGCAGCCATAGCTTACATTGTTGATCACCCCGACTCGTTTCCGACCCCAGCAGACATATATTCGGACAGTTTATATGTCTGAAATAGTTTAACAGAATTCCTACCCCTGTGGGAAACTAGAGGATTTGTTTCCGCAGATGGAAAGCCCCTACCCTCAGCCCCATTACTCCGGCATATCCTAGAGACAGCTAAAGGTAGGAAATATGGTATCATTAAGGTTCGCAGTCATCACCGTTCTTCCCCCCCAGTAACGTTAAAGCAGACGCCCTAGCGAAGGCAGGTTCAAGACATGGTTACTTTTGGAACCCCCCTCGAGAGCACCCCAGCGGTTCAGGTCTCACAGACCAACATTCAGGATCTAGCGAAAGCCCAAAAGGAATATGAAAAGCTCAGGGAAGTTTTAAAAGGAACCTTCCCAGCCCGATACGATAAGTTTAAGAATGCAATAGCCACACATGACGGTGTGATTTTGAAAGACGGCATTTATGTAGTTCCCAGCCAGGACAGGAACCAGATTATTTGTCAGTTCCATGACAACCATGGACACCAAGGCATCAAACCCATCCTAGCCCACCTCAGATCTCTCTGCTGGTGGCCTGATTTAAAAGCCGATGTAACCCATTACATTGAAAATTGCTTGATCTGTGCCCAGAACAATCCGGACAGATATGCAAGAAAGGCTCAGCTTAGTCACACCCGGCCCGTTAATGGCCCCTGGACAAATTTGCAGATAGATTGCATAGGACCCCTACCACCCTGCAGAAACGGGGTTTTAGGTATGTGTTGGTGGTCATCGACACCTTCACAAAATGGGTGGAAGCTTTCCCATCCAGAACGAATACGGCCAAAACAACAGCTAAAATCCTAACACAGCACATCTTCACAAGAAGTGTCAAGTCCGATCAAGGCTCCCATTTTACAGGACGAGTAATGAAGAACGTCCTCACAATTTTCGGAATTAGGCAGAAGTTTCACATAGCATACCACCCCCAGCCAAGCGGCATTGTAGAGAGCATGAACAGAACTCTAAAAGCCACTCTCAGGAAAATGGTGCAACAGAACAACAGCATCTGGGATTCAGTCCTCCCATTTGCTTTAATGTTCCTACGAAACACAGTTTCCACGTCCACAGGATACACCACCCACACCCTCATGACCGGATGCCCCATGAAAGGGACAGAGTATTTATTAGGACTGGATTTGGCCAGCCCTGCAGTCACCGCCCTCACGCATGAAAATGCTGTACAGCAGCTTATTGAGAATATAAAGGCAGCCCAGCTCGCAGCAGCTGTGTGACTTGGGACTAGGAGGAAACAAAGCAAAGCTTGTTTCGATAAAACGGTACACGCCACCAAATTTGTAGTAGGGCAGCAAGTGATGCTTTCCCTATACAACCCCAGTTCATTCCTTTCCTCCAAATTTTCCGGACTGTACTCCATTTCAGACAAAGTCAGCCCCTCGGTATACAAGATCACATATCCCAACGTCAAGTCTGCGTGGTTTCACATAAACCAGCTTAAGGCTTATGGCTCGCAGAACAACCATGCACACCATATCTCGCTCGCAGCACCAGACGAGCACGCCCCGCCCACAGATTACGCATTCCTACCCTCCCCCAGCCAGTCCAGCCCGTTCTCAGACACATCTTCAACTCCACCCCCAGAGGCACGACTCCGCTTCTCCTTTCCTTCAACCAGCAGCGACAGCGACAGTGATAGCGATAGCAATGACGACAGCCACAGCACACCACGTTATGATTATACCCCTGCACCAGGCCCCACTCCCAGAGAATCCGAGCATGATTCCAGTGACCCCTTCAAAATCACGTACATCAAAGCCCCTGACCCAGACCCACCACCCGAACCGAGTAGCTCCAACCTCGACACACGATTCTGGCACTGAGACAATTCGTTCAGGCTTATCCGGAATGATGAGATGGACCCCAATTCGCCCCAAGCAGCTTTAGCCAAACTACTCCAGTCAAGAGTATGGCAGCCGCGAGAAGATGATGACATAGAGTCTGACTCCCACCAAACGAATCCCTATGCGACCCTGTTCGCTACTGAGCAATGAGGTGTCCACATGTTGGTAAAAAGGAACCAATGGAGAGATACGGTGTCCTTTCTGATGGAACCTGCACCATGTTTGTCGTATGTTTGTTCGTTTAATGTACATGTTAAATGTTGTTTGTGAATTTAAAAGTTTTCATGGCCCCACGCCACCACTCTTTTAACGCCCACAGTTAATGGAACAAGTTTGTCGACAGACAACCGTTCAGAGGAACTAGTTTGTCGGCAGACAACAAATCATAGCTACTCTCCTGATTTGAAGGTAATCACGAGAGGCAGTCCCCATGACTACCACATATTCATTTTGTTCTTGCCGTTCACTCAGGCAGTGGAGAAACGGCACTGGTCCCTGCCCTGCCTGAGGACCCCTCTCTGGTCAGCTACGCTCAGGTAGAGCACAAACGGCAATTCTAAGGGGCGCTATGTCAAACAGGGACATGCATTACAAAACAAAATGGGAACCGCTAACTATCCTTAATACAATACACTCACTCAAACATTTAATCACTCTAACTTCCTCTACCACACAAACAAAATCATAGCAGTTTATACACATGTTTCCTGGCTTGGCAGTCAAGCTCAGGATCGTACAATTGCTCATGAACAATTCTGAACATTTCTTTATTTACAACAAAAACGCAAATGAATGCTCTTTATTATAGATCGCGGGGGTCGGGGGTCTGGTCGTATCCGAAAAAAGGGGATCTGATCCTATATACCGGGGTGTGAGCGCAGTAGGCTCTCCTTCTCCATTTTCTTAGACGCATAGCCTGCACGATGCAGCAGAATATCACCAATACCAATACGGATTCTATCACATAGGACAGGGAATACCAGGTTATAAACCTGTCACACCAAGATGGTGCGGTGTCGCTGGTGACTGGGCTCTGGGTACTGTGGGGAAGTGAATCATTAACGGCTGGGGGAGCTTGAGGTCATGGGGTTCGCATTCACGCGCAACCAAATGTCCATTATCACGATGCACAATCCAGATGATGTCCTCATGATGCGTCTTATTTCACTTCTCTTCTCTTCTCTTCTCCGGTCCTGGAGCTTCTGGAGTTCTGTGGAAACAAGCATAGTGTCTGTAACTATCTTGGTTTAACATCTCGTACGATAGTCTGTCTGTCCTTTAGTGCCAATTACTCCCTTTATAATTGGTCACTATGTGTGACTCCCTCATTTTTTTTTCAAAAAACGAATTTTAGGACAAGACACACTTTCAAATAATGAACTAGTGCGAGCCGTCTCGCAGACTGTGCGGTTTACCATCCAAATGTTTCAGGATGCAAATAGCATATGGTTGGCAGCCTAAGGGTTACCTGAAACAAAACACAACATTTAACAAAACACTACAAACAACATCAAACATGCTGCAGGTTCCATCAGAAAGGACACCGTTTTCTCCCAAGCGGTTCCTTTTAAAACATCATCTAGGCACCTCAGTTATCGGTTGCGAACAGGGTCGCAAAGGGGTCCTCGTTTTGGGAGTCAGACTCAAGGTCGTCATCTTCTCCCAAACTCTTGAATGTATTAAGGTTGATAGGGCTGCATGGTGTGATTTGGGGTCGCTCTCGTCGTTTCGGACGAGTCTGTATGAGTTGTCTCTGTGCCAATAGGTGGTGTCTAGTTGTGTGGGGACGGAATCGGGGTCATCATGGTAGGTCGGTGGTCGGTGGTGGGGTTTGTTTAAGAAAGTGATCATGAAGGGATCACTCGGATCGTAGTCGGATTCGCTGGGTGTGGGTCCTGTTGCATGGGGATAGTAGGGAGGCGTGCTGTGGCTATCATCCGAGTCACAGTCGCTGTCTCTGCTGCTGCAGTCGGTGGGCGTTCCGGGGCAGAGTGTATATTTCGGGGGTGGAGTTGAGGTCGAGTCCGTGGCTGGGCTGGACGTGTTGGGGGATGGTAGGGATACGTTGGCTGTGGGCGGGGTGTGGTGTGCTGCATCGAGCATGACGTGGTGTGCGTGGTTAGACTGTGTCCCATATGCCTTCAGCTGGTTGATATGGAACCACGCAGTCTTACCGTTGGGATCCTTTATCTTGTATACGGAAGGGCTTACTTTGTCCGCAATGGAGTACGGACCTGAGTACTTTGGTGACAGGAATGTGCTGGGGTTGTATACGGAGAGCATGACTTGCTGTCCTACACTGTACTCAGTCGCATGCACTGTCTTGTCGAAACAAGCCTTGCTCTGTTTCTTTCTTGTGCCCAATTTCACTGCGGCTGCTAGCTGAGCCGTTTTAACATTTCCCACTAATTGTTCTACTGCTTTCTCGTGTGTGAGGGCCGTCACTTCGGGGCTGGTCAAGTCTAAACCTAATAAAAATTCTGTGCCTTTCATGGGGCGTCCGGTCATGAGGGTGTGTGGGGTGTAACCTGTGGAAGTTGAAATTGTATTACGCAAAAACATCAGCGCAAAAGGGAGGACTGAATCCCAAGTGGTGTTGTTTTGCTGGACCATTTTTCTGAGGGTGGATTTTAGGGTCCGATTCATGCACTCCACGATACCACTCGACTGTGGGTGTTATGCTATGTGGAATTTTTGGGTGATGCCAAATACCATGAGGACGTTCTGCATGACACGTCCCGTAAAATGGGAACCTTGGTCGGATTCAATGCTGCGGGGGAGTCCCCATCTTGTAAAGATTGGTGGGTCAAACTTTTGGCTGTGGTCTTTGCAGTGTTTGTTCTGGCTGGGAATGATTTATCATAGAATTTACAGTGCAGAAGAAGGCCATTCGGCCCATCGAGTCTGCACCAGCTCTTGGAAAGAGCACCCTACCCAAGGTCAACACCTCCACACGATCCCCATAACCCAGTAACCCCACACAACACTAAGGGCAATTTCGGACACTAAGGGCAATTTATCCTGGCCAATCCACCTAACCTGCCCATCTTTGGACTGTGGGAGGAAACCGGAGCACCCGGAGGAATCCCACGCAAACATGGGGAGGATGTGCAGACTCCGCACAGCCAGTGACCCAAGCCGGAATCGAACCTGGGACTCTGGAGCTGTGAAGCAATTGTGCTATCCACAATGCTACCGTGCTGCCACTAGGATGGTAGATTGCACAGGC